>NW_020173927.1:2402555-2404070 GCF_003031525.2 Neophocaena asiaeorientalis asiaeorientalis
TTTTAATAACTATTTTATTTTAATTTATTTTATTTTATCTTCTTTCTTTCTTCTTTCTTTTTTTCTCCCTTTTATTTTGAGCCTTGTGAATAACGGGCTCTTGGTGCTCCAGCCAGGCATCAGGGCTGTGCCTCTGAGGTGGGAGAGCCAACTTCAGGACACTGGTCCACAAGAGGCCTCCCAGCTCCACGTAATATCAAATGGTGAAAATCTCCCAGAGATCTCCATCTCAACATGAGCATCCAGCTTCACTTAACGACCAGCAAGCTACAGTGCTGGACACCCTATTCCAAACAACTAGCAAGACAGGAACACAACACTACCCATTAGCAGAGAGGCTGCCTAAAATCATAAGAAGGTCACAGACACCCCCAAAACACACCAGCAGACATGGACCTCCCCACCAGAAAGACAAGATCCAGCCTCATCCACCAGAACACAGGCACAAGTCCCCTACACCATGAAGCCTACACAACCCACTGAACCAACCTTAGCCACTGGGGACAGACACCAAAAACAACGGGAACTACTATGAACCTGTGGCCTGTGAAAAGGAGACCACAAACACAGTAAGTTAAGCAAAATGAGAAACAGAGAAACACACAGCAGATGAAGGAGCAAGGCAAAAACCCACCAGATGTAACAAAGAAGAGGAAATAGGCAGCCTACCTGAAAAAGAATTCAGAATAATGATAGTAAAGATGATCCAAATCTTGGAAATAGAATGGAGAAAATACTAGAAATATTTAACAAGGACCTAGAAGAATTAAAGACCAAACAGACAGTGATGAACAACACAATAAATTAAAGTAAAAATTCTCTAGAAGGGATCAAGAGCAGAATAACTGAGGCAGAAGAATGGATAAGTGACCTGGAAGATAAAATAGTGGAAATAAGTACTGCAGAGCAGAATAAAGAAAAAAGAATGAAAAGACTTGAGGACAGTCTCAGAGACCTCTAAGAAAACATTAAATGCACCAACATTCGAATTATATGGGTCCCAGAAGAAAAAGAGAGAAAAAAAGGGACTGAGATAATATTTGAGGAGATTATACTTGAAAACTTCCCTAATATGGGAAAGGAAAGAGTTAATCAAGTCCAGGAAGCACAGAGAGTCCCATACAGGATAAATCCATACAGGAGAAACACTCCAAGATACATATTAATCAAACTATCAAAAATTAAATACAAAGAAAAAATATGAAAAACAACAAGGGTAAAACAACAAATAACACACAAGAGAATCCCCATAAGGTTAATCAAAGAGGAAATAAAAAAATAACTAAAAAGAAATGACAAAGAAAACACGATGACGCCAAACCTATCAGATGCAGCAAAAGCAGTACTAAGAGGGAAGTTTATAGCAATACAATCCTATCTTAAGAAACAACTCAAATAAACAACCTTACCTTACATGTAAAGAAATTAGAGAAAGAAGAACAAAAAAACCCCAAAGCTAGCAGAAGGAAAGAAATCATAAAGATCAGATCAGAAATAAATGAAAAAGAAATGAAG
>NW_020173927.1:2404153-2424042 GCF_003031525.2 Neophocaena asiaeorientalis asiaeorientalis
CTTCCAAAATATAGCAGAGGGAGGTACACTCCCAAACTCATTCTATGAGGCCACCATCACCCTGATACCAAAACCAGACAAAGATGTCACAAAGATAGAGAACTACAGGCCAATATCACTGATAAACATAGATGCAAAAATCCTCAACCAAATAGTAGCAAACAAATCCAACAGCACATTAAAAGGATCATACACCATGATCAAGTGGGGATTATCCCAGGAACATAAGGATTCTTTAATATATGTAAATCAATCAACGTGATACACCATGTTAACAAACTGAAGAAGAAAAACCATATGATCATCACTTAATAGATGCAACTACTGGGCATATACCCTGAGAAAACCATAATTCAAAAAGAGTCATTTACCAAAATGTTCATTGCAGCTCTGTTTACAACAGCCAGGACATGGAAGCAACCTAAGTGTCCATCAACAAATGAATGGATAAAGAAGATGTGGCACATATATTCAATGGAATATTACTCAGCCATAAAAAGAAATGAAATTGAGTTATTTGTAGTGAGTTGGATGGACCTAGAATCTGTCATACAGAGTTAAGTAAGTCAGAAAGAGAAAAACAAATACTGTATGCTAACATATATATGTGGAATCTAAAAAAAAAATGATTGGAATTTTGCAAGAATTGGAATAAAGACACAGACCTACTAGAGAATGGACTTGAGGATATGGGGTAGGGGAAGGGTAAGCTGGGATGAAGTGAGAGAGTGGCATGGACATATATACACTACCAAACGTAAAATAGATAGCTAGTGGGAAATAGCCACATAGCACAGGGAGATCAGCTTGGTGCTTTGTGACCACCTAGAGGGGTGGGATAGGGAGGGTGTGAGGGAGGGAGACGCAAGAGGGAAGAGATATGGGGATATATGTATATGTATAACTGATTCACTTTGTTATCTAGCAGAAACTAACACATCATTGTAAAGCAATTATACTCCAATACATATGTTAAAAAATAAATAAATAAGTAAAATAAAATAAATGTCACGGGGATGTTATACACAGCACAGGGGATATAGTCGATATTTTATAATAATTATGTGTGAAGTGTAATCTATGAAAATATCAAATTACTATATTGTATACCTGAAAGTAACACAATATTGTAAGTCAACGATACATCCATTTAAAAACTATATATTTCAATATTTCTGAAATACTCT
This sequence comes from Neophocaena asiaeorientalis asiaeorientalis, assembly GCF_003031525.2. Lineage (NCBI taxonomy): Eukaryota > Metazoa > Chordata > Mammalia > Artiodactyla > Phocoenidae > Neophocaena > Neophocaena asiaeorientalis. Next base: position 2,405,341 of record NW_020173927.1, read on the forward strand.
CAGAAATCTGGGCTAATAGCCTTTCCTTTATTAAACCCCTTCCCCAGAATAGCCACTCTACTTATGCAGACATGAAAATGAGACCACGTTACATACTGGATTTTACATTTCTAAACTTTAGAAACAGTATTCCTAGTCCAGGCCCACTGAGTCATGAAAACATCCTCAGAATTTCTAGGGCATGCTTTTATTAACAACACTTTTCACAGAAATTGACATATCTGCACTCTCATGGAGATGGCATAATTAGTTTACTAACATAGCCCTTAAGAGCTTGGAAAGGAAGTTATGAGAGAAACCAGTCCCATTTCAAACAAATTCTTTGCTCCCGGCCATGATGAGCTGTACAGTTCTCTCGGAAGCATCCTCCCCTACAGCCTTCATAGGGAATATCGCCCTGCTGACACCTAAATCTGGGGCTTCTGGCCTCCAGAACTGTGGGACAATGAATGTCTGTTATTTTAAGCCAGTCAGCTTGAGATAATGTGTTACACCAGCTCCAGGAAATAAGCACAGTCATTATCTGGATCCTCCAACTACCTGCCCTAGTGTTGAAGCTGGAAGGCAACCAGGGCCATGGTGGGTGGGATTTCCTGACTGTCAGGTGGTTGGTTGGGTTGTTGCCAAAGAAAGGAGTAGTCTCAGTTCACAATGGGTCCCACGAGATTGACGTGGAAAGAATGAAGTCAGAGGGAAGACGCTAGAACAGAGAAAGCAAGTAGAAAAGAAGAGGTGAAGAGCAGAGGAAATGCTGGTGGGGCAGATGGGCTGCAGCAGCCTCGCCGGACAGTTGTCACTACCCCAGGAAGACACAGCAGGCAAAGGGGCCAGTGAGCAGTGGGGCAGGGAGCCCAGGATAGAGACGGACTCCTGAAAAGGCCGATGAAGACCCTTAAAATACTGTGGTAACCCTAACAGAGAATCTATGACTGGCTTGTAGAAGGAAAATGCAGTTGTCTGGCATGAACTCTTTCATGGCTCTGGAGAGACCAAGTTTCCAAATATTCCTTAGACTCTGAGTAAAATAAGCCACTACAACTGCCTTGTCCCCAAAATGGTCACATAAGAACATCCCAGTGTGCTTTCAGTAGAAACATCACCTGTTACTGAGTTCACATTTTTTACTTCATAATTTAAAAGCAGTTTGTGAAATTTTTAACAAATTTATTCAACTGAGTTGTATTATTTTTTAAAAGATGACATAAGAGATTCAAACTGAGCCATGACTTTAGATGGTAATGATCTCTTTTTTAAAAACCTTAAATAAAGACACTTGTGTGTTTTGAGTGTCCTTTTGTCTGTACGTACATGGACTATTTTTGAAGAACTTTAAGCATATCAGTTAAACTCGAAAAAAAACTTCCTGCAAACCACTGGGAACTATGGGTATAAGCAGACTGAGAATATACTGGGTGTGTTATCTTCTTCTAATAAAAAGAAGAAGATCAAACTCTGGGGAAGGGAACATGTGTCATGGATGGATGGTGTCTCACATTTACCTGCTGTTTTCAGAAACACTGATTTCACCACGTTTACCTGTGGTGAAAGAGCCTTTCAGAACCAAAGACATAACTGAGACGAATGAGGCTATTGTTACAACAAAACAGAATATGTCCCAAGAAACAGGGCTGATGTCCTCCAATATTTCTGTCTTCTTCCTGCTTCTCACTGATCTCACTGATGCCAAGTGGGCATGCGCTGGAGCTGACCAGCACTGAATGGAGACAACATCAACCAATAGGCTGAAAGAGGTTTCTCATTAATTATGCACAGTCCCTTAGTGGAAATTCTGACCTGCTGTCACCTTAAGAAGGCATATTTTTAATGCCACTTGGGCTTCAAGTTCTGTTGAAAGCAAGCCACGTGAGATCTTAGAAAACACTCGTTTCATATATCTGTAGAACTTTTTACTTAACAATGATGACTTTAAAGTATAAGAAAAAGATACAAACCATAGAAATTATCACATTGTTGAGGAATGCCCTTACTTTATTACACTCTATCAGCCAACAGCACAATTTGATGTGAAAAAGAAATAAAACCTGCAGGACTGAAGAGAAACAGCGCTACTGCAAAAATAAGAATGTTAAATGCTTCTGGCTGTCAATCATTGACGAGAGCTCTCTGGTCCATTAAAAAAATAACTAGGGAGAAAGTTACTTGGGTTTTTTAATTTAGTACCTTAGTTGCGGAAGATAACCAGTATAGAAGGTCCAGTGTATCATGTAATTACAAATGTCTTCATGCAAACTTTCTGAAAAAACTGCAAATGACGAGAAAACAAGTAACTCAATAAATCACATTTGGCAGCATGTCCCCAGCTCAAAAAAGATTCAGCCAAATATCCTAGCTGTTCACATCGATAGAACAACCCAGGATTGATGTTCATAGTCGTATCACAGAAGACTAAAGGAAATAATTGCATTAATTACAGAATAATCACTTTACAAAGTAAGGAAAATATTTAGTATGGTTCACAAAGATTTCCATACAAAGGGCCAAAAAAAAAAAGAAAAAAAGGAGGAGATGGCACATAAAAGTACTGTTCAGAAACCTTATTGTCTGGTGTGCTTTTTCGTCCAGTTTTGCCAGATAACCAAAGAGTCTTTATTTCATAGACAAGAAAATGCTGTTCATGGACATTGAAAGAATAAATGGACAGCATAGGAAACATAATTTGGTGCCCACTCAAAGGTTATTCTTAAGCATTGGCTTAAAAACACTCTCATTCACTTAAAGAATATCTGGTCCCTGGAATAAATGAGTGTGCTCTGTGGATGGTGATAGCAGGAATCTGAAAAGACGACATTTATAAAATGCCATGGCTGGTCCACTAGTGTTTACTTGTTGCATCTTTGGAAACTGTTTTACTCCAGAGAGACTTAGGGCTGCACAGGGAGTGTGGTGGGTACCTGCAGAGCAACAGCACGAATCGCTGGGATTGCTAACATTTGAAGCACCAGCCGCTAAACGGAGGAATACGTGTGCTACCTTAGACTTAACTAGCACCACTGCTGATAGGAAATTTCTAAGTTCATCTGAATTTTTCAAATGTCTGAGATTACAAAACTGGGGCATTTTATTCTGGTTAAGGAAGGAACAGCCACACAATCCCCAGTGAGCGCTGCTTGCACTTGCTTGGTAAGTTCCTTTCACTTTGTGGGTGTATGACTGTGTTCAAAAGAGTTCTGTTCCAATTGATGATTTCAGAGCTTTTAATTAAGCAAAGATTCAGGTCCCTACCTCTGAATAACTGAATGTAACTATGCCTTGAGGGCAATGCTAATTTAAATAAACAAGGCAATTCAAACTCAAAAGCCCATTTCCAAATATAATGCAGCAGAGTAGTTCATAACTTAAATATTTGCTTCACATCACCTAAAGGAACATTTGGATTTCTATCATGGATGCTAATGGAGCACAAATAATGAAATGTGGCTAACCCTCACGAAACTGAAAGGCATGTACTAGGAAGAAAATAAGAGGCTGTCATAGCGAAGAGCACACAGTGTTAATGTGAGGATTAATGCCTATATAGGGTCAGCAGGTAATAAATGGTGATTTGTTGATTAGGCTGTAAATCCTATCTTTATTATAGGGGTTTTCCCAGCCTTATACCCTAAAATGAACACTCTTCTGTTACTTATAAAACCAAGTTAAATCCCAGATCTTCCACTTCCCATGTGACCTTGGGCAAGTTACTTTACTTCCCTGAATCTCAATTTCCTCATCTGTCTAGTGGAATGACCGACTTCTCTCAAAGAGTGCAAATCTAGACAGAGTACTTGCCCGTAGTATATAATATTAATATTAGTTTAAAAGTCAATTAAATCAGGAGTGTGCATCACTAAAAATCTTCATGGCTGTATATCTGTATAACTATATCCATCAGGAAGGTGTAGGAAAGTTATAGTTTCATAGGACAATTAAGCATATGATAGGCCAGAAGCTCCCTTGAAAGGAAAAGAAGTCCCTTGGAAGGAATATGATTCAAACTGGCACTGTGCTCCATCTCTTACAAAGCTGTCCATGCATTCAAACACACATTTACTGAGTTCTCACTTCCTTTCTTCCATCCTCCACTTCATATGACACATCGATTTTCCACAGTGTGCCAAGATCCATGCATTTGATTTCACATTCATTATTTTGTCACTGCTCAGAAAAATATTTAAAGTATTATCAATTCAATATTTTTTAAAATGAGAAAGCAGCAACTCAGACTATTGGAGGGGCATCTCCAAAGTTGCATCAGTGAAGAAAAGAAAAGCCAGTGTTGGACCTTGTGTTACAACCTCCAGGTCTGTTGAAATATCCCACGTGGCTAAAACCACCAGGCAGGAACTGGGTGCTGAGGGTTCCATTAGCTACCTCAGGTACATATGTGTGTGCCCTACCCTCTCTTTCCCACAGAGCAGCCAGTCACCTCTGAAAACCACAGGTCTGGCCATTTCTTACCTGCTCACCACCCGTAGAGGTCTGGCCAGTGCACTCAGACTGAAATCCCAAAGCTTAGCTCTTCACCATGGCCACGCCTACTCTCTAGCCTCACATCTGGCTTACTCCCTCCATCCCCACCCCATCCAGCCATTGCATTGTTATACCCAGCTCTTCCCTACTTCTGGCTGGGTCCTCCTTTGCTGGACTCTCTGCCATACATATTTCAAACTGAATTAAAGTCCGTGTCTTCTTTTTGGACTCATACTGACTCACCTTGTTCTAATTCTATTATGATTTATTCTTTACCAGAGAAGCAGAGTCACTAAGCCCCTGCTGTAACCTAAAGCAGAGCTGCCCTTGAGCCTGCCTACATCAGCCAAACTGACACAGCAAAAGTAAACAATCTGTCTAAGCCATTGGGTTATAGGGTTGTTTGTTATGCAGCAACAGCTAACTGATACACTGATTTTAGGGTTTGCCTTACACCTTCAATTTATTAAACTCTGATATTAATTGATACTTCCCAGATGATGCAAAGAACTTTGAACATGTAAACTGCATTTACCCATTCAAATGTACATTATTTTTGTGTATATTAAATATTTATTTATTCAAACTCTACCTATTATTAGTAGGATAGTTTTTTACCATCACTCTTTATATTTATCCTATTTATTAAACCTAATTTCTTCCTGTCTCTCTAACCTTCTAGGCTGGAATTAATTTCACTCTGCCTAAAGATAGCCCTTTAGAGTTTCTGTTAGAGTAGTTCTACTGGTTACAAATGCTCTTGATTTTTGTTGTCCCAAAATGTTTTTATTTCACCTTTATTTTTGCTATAAATTGAATTCTAAATTGGCTGTTATTTTACATCAGCACAAGAAAAAGAGACACTATTTTCTGGTTTTAATTTTTGCTATTGTTCTCAGGATTTGATCTAGATGATATTTATCTGAAAGTTAATATTTATTATTTCTCACTTTCTTTTAAGATATTTATCTTTCTCTTTGGTATTATCAGCTTCACTATTTTATTTTCAATCTTTTCTCTCTGCTGGGACTCTGACTTAATAAGTTTCATTTCTTCTTATTTTATTCTGTATATCTTTTCTACTTCTTGTATTTTTAAATCCTTTTACATTTATGTATCTAAATTTGGATTTTTCTTGCCCATCGTCCAGTTCACTAACTCTCTCTTAAGCTGTGGCTCCTGTGCTGTTAAATCCACTTATTGAGTTCTTAATTAACTTATAACAGTTTGCAGCTTTAGAATTTCTATTTGGTTCTTTTTCAAAATTGCAGTGTCACTTGTTTGTGTCTAGAACTATTCATCTTTTTAGCCTTTTTTCATTATCTTCTGATTATAGCAAATATCATTATTTAAAAGTTTGTACTTGGTGATTCCAATATCTCATAGCTTTTCATGTTTTCTTTTTCTTTTCATTCATGTGGTTTCTCTATATATGCCAGGCTATCTTTCATTTTTGTGCCATGAATTTTATTTTTCTAGACCCCTAGGACACTAGCAATCTAGGATCAAAGTTATCCAGTTTCAGAAAGTGATGTTTGTCTGAGCACCCAGGTGACTCAGTGTTGGGCTACAGCCTATGTAAAAGCTGGTTTCTTAGGGTGCAAACTTTCACATTCCAAGAAAAGGCACAATAGATTTATCAAGGTCCTACTTTGGTGGACCTCCAACTCCCACATTTGAACCCCTAAGAGCCTGACAAATGAACCACTTCACCTCTTAACCTTTGTTGTATAATGGCAAATGCTCCAAGGCCAACACTGTCCAAATGCTAACTTCACCTTTATGGATTTCTCCTAGTCTTGGCCAAATAACTCAGTACCTTCTTAAGCCTCTTTTGTGTTCAAGAACATTTTTTTTAACATCTTTATTGGAGTATAATTGCTTTACAGTTGTGTATTAGTTTCTGCTGTATAACAAAGTGAATCAGCTATACATATACATATATCCCCATATCTCCTCCCTCTTGTGTCTCCTTCCCACCCTCCCTATCCCACCCCTCTAGGTGGTCACAAAGCACCTAGCTGATCTCCCTGTGCTTCAAGAACATTTTTATAATTATAAAATTATAAAGTAAATTGTAAGTAAATTATTTCTATCATTTACTCTATATGTTGTTCCAGTAGTCTTTAGTGAGAGGGTTGAACTGAATTCCTAGTCCACTAACATGCTAGTAGAAACCTCCCTCTTTTGCTCTTAAATACACAAATCTGGCCTTCTGCATGCACAATGCCACTGAAATTTGAAACAGTTATTGTGAAATCCAATCTTCCCATTACACCAAGCTAATCCTAACCCTCAGTAAATAACTTTTATTCACTACTAAGCAGTATGTTAGTGCTCTCCCCCAATATTTTCTATCTATACATAGAAACATACAAGTGTATACACACACACCCTTGCACACACATAGACCAAAAAAAGTGCAAAGTACACATATTGATATGTAACTCACTCTTTTCACTTAACAGTTTAAGTGTTTAATTTTTTACACACTAAATCTTTTGCATGTCAATGTCTATAATCACATGCCATTCTTATTAAAATTTATGTATCACTCCAGGTATGTATTTACTAAAATGTATTATCTTATTTTCTTTTTGTTGGACATTTAGTAATTTTCTTTCTGCTTTTTTTAAATTTTAAATAATGCTGCAATTAATTCACTTGAATATGAATATATAGATTCTTGTGCAATTTTATTTTGCCAGAGATTCCTTAAAATGTTAATACTGAGTCACAGTGTACAGGGATTTAACATTTTTAACTTTAAAATCTATTAAGATACTGCCAAATATCTTCACTACATTTGGAAATCTTAATTTCTTACTTTGTGATAAATTGGTATGAAATTCCAGTTCTAACTTCAGTTTATGTTGATTTACGTTTAATGGACACCTAACTGAAAAAAGAAACCTCATGGGACTATATGGTCTTCAATAAAATAATCCTGAATTTACTAAATTATGATACTTATTTGTCTATTTCATCAAGCAATTGTGCAAAAGTTTTATTAAAATTTGGCTATTAAACATCTATGTTCTATAATGTCAATCAATTAATCTTTCAAAGTAATCAGAATGTGCATCCTTTTTTGTGACCATTTTTTTAACCCATCTCTGTAACTCTGGAGTTTCTTCTCATATCTTAAAAATTTATATTTTTTTAACTTTTTATTTTATATTCTAGTATAGTTGATTAACAACGTTGTGTTCTTTTCAGGTGTACAACAAAGTGATTCAGTTATACATATACATGTATCTATTGTTTTTCAAATTCTTTTCCCATTTATGTTGTTACATAATATTGAGCAGAGTTCCCTGTGCTATCCAGTAGGTTCTTGTTGGTTATCCATTTTAAATATAGCAGTGTGTACATATCAATCCCAAACTCTCAATCTATCCCTTCCCCCCACCCTTCCTCACCCCGTAACCATAAGTTTCTTTTCTAAGTCTGTGAGTCTGTTTCTGTTTGTAAATAAGTCCATTTGTATTATTTATTTTTAGATTCTGCATATAAGTGATAGCATACAATATTTCTCTTTCTCTGTCTGACTTACTTCACTCAGTATGACAATCTCTAGGTCCATCTATGTTGCTGCAAATGGCCTTATTTCATTCTTTTTAATGGCTAATATTCCATTGTATATATATATATATGTATATATATATGTGTGTGTGTGTGTGTGTGTATACACACACCACATCTTCTTTATCCATTCATCCATCGATGGACATTTAGGTTGCTTCCATGTCTTGACTATTGTAAACAGTGCTGCAATGAGCATTGGGTTGCATGTATCCTTTCAGACCATGTTTTTCTCTGGATATATGCCCAGGAGTGGGATTGCTGGGTCATATGGTAGTTCTATTTTTAGTTTTTTAGGAACCTCCATACTGTTCTCCATAGTGACTCTAAAAATTTACATTCCCACCACCTGTGTAGGAAGGTTCCCTTAGAGTGTGCACACTTTTATGTGTTAAACAAATAGGTTTAAAACTCACTGAAAGTCATCATTTGGAAGATTATTAAATGACAGAAAATTGTTCTCAGTTTTTTAAGTATGTGGACATAAATAATTTTAAAGAGAACAATAACTTCAACAACACTATCATATGGCTCCAATTACAATGAAGAAAATATATCCATACGTCTGTTTCCCAATGCTTTTGTCAGAGTGAATGTTCCTTTCAAAATGTTATTGCTTTCTCACACTTTGTTAAAATGCTATCTTTACCTGGAAGAAATATGTTAGCTGTTTTTTTTTAATGGAAGTGTAGCTGATTTACAATATTATATTAGTTGCAGGTGTATAGCATAGTGATTCAGTATTTTTGCAGAGTATATTCCATTATGTTATTACAAGATAATGGCCATAATTCCCTGTGCTATACACTGTATCTTTGTTGCTTATTTATTTTATACATAGTAGTTTGTGAAGGGGGGAGGGACAAATTAAGGGTGGTAGGTATAGAATTAACAGATACAGTAGCTGTTTTTACACTTAGAAGCTACTTACTACTGGCATCATGTCTCAGGATGTCATCTTGTGGGAAGGGGTGGAGGAGGCTCCTCTCCCCACCCCCGCCCCATCACTTCCCCCATAGTTGAAAAGAGCATGTGCTCTTCTGAAACAGGCAGAATTTCCCAGGTGTTAGGGACACCACGAGAGAGCCCTTTGGTACAACACAGATCTTTCTTATGCTGTTGGGAATCAGGGTTTGGAGAGCAGTAAATGTGGGTGCAAATATACAGAGAAAGAGTTTCCATTTATTATACCCCAAAGAGATTAATAAGCCCAAGCCCAAGGCAATATAACAAGGAACGTTTTAGAAAGCATTGTCAGAAACCGTCTTCTCCCCCAAAGGTAAATCATAACTTCAGTGGAGTAGGTGTCCAAGACCCAGCAATCTGTCTAATGATCGCCCAAAATTCACTCTTTTTGGGCAGATTGCTGTGTAGAGCTCAGCTGGCAGAGATGTGACAAGGATGGAATGCCATTAGGACAAACTTCCTGACAGGTAACAGACACATGCCCTGAGGTTAAATCCAAATGTCTTCTTCAAATAGTTAAAGTAGCACAGAGAATGCAGAAATGTGACCGGTTCTTATTTTACCTTGATACTCAAACAACAACATATATCTGAAATTGAAATGCTGTTGGTTGTGTGTTGAATTGTCCTAATTATTATTAGTATTCATATTATTTACAAGTCAGATAGATTACAGGCTTACCTTCTGTTTTTGATATCTATATTATGAAACAATTATGATATCTACCTAGATTTGAAAATTTCTGGCGTGAGGAAGATCAACAAATTCAGTGATCTATAACAGTTAAAAATAATGTGTATTTATTATGTGCAAATGATAAAAACATTTTCTCTCGAGATCAGGTTCTATTAAAGTACAACACAAGTCGTTGCAGCTTTGTGAATTCAGCTTGTTCTTTGCAAAACTATTCATGCCTGATTTAAATATTCTTACATCCTACCGCAGTGCAGCAGATGCTCACTTTGTACCAGACAGCGTTCAGGTACTGGACAAAGATGAAAAACAACCCATGCTCCCGGTTCTACTTTAGTCATGTGTTTGTTTGTCTTCCTTTCCTACTAGGAATTCAGTGCCTTGAGGACAGAGCCTGTGGGATTCATGTCTGCACAGCACATGAAATAATATCCTGTAGCATCTCAAATATGCTTGTTGACTTAACTAACGAATCGATCCAATTACTGTACCTTCTTAAATTCAAACCTTGGCTCCAAGGGATCAGTGGTTTCATTTTCGGTGGGAATCAGTGATTCTTGACAAACCCAACAGTTTCTTCTCAAAAAGATGAGCCGATCAGTAGCAACACTTTTCTTGAAGTGCCTGCACTGTGATTTCTGCGTTCCCAAGAGGTGGAAAGCTATGGTATCATAATGCTTACCTGCCTTCACCACGAGAATCTGTATAGAAGAGAATGGCCAGCATTACAAAAATGGCTTCATTGTAAAAGATAAAACCCCAGCCTTTGATGATGCCACGTGTCGAGTCTGATATCTGTCCCACTCGCCCCACCCCCAAGGAGTTTCTAGCGGAGAAAAGGGAACCAGGACAGGTAAACAAATATCCTGAGTAAGGCTGATGACTTGTATGGCCAGTGCCCAGAGAGAAGCAGATGATCTGGGAATGCAGAGGAAGAGCAGTCCCTTCTGGGTCTGGGCATCCACTGCAGCTCCTTAAAAATATAGCCTCTGTTTCCGCTGCCTCAGGCACCAGTGGAGAAGTCAGCCAGGTTTGGATGTGGGTTCCTGCTTTGTTGCTCACAGCAGCATGGTATTGTCTGTTGCTTAGCTTTCTGCACTTCCATACCCTCACATGTCAAATGGGAATAAAAATACTTACCTTGAAGGTTTTAATAAAAAAACAAATGTGTGACTAGCACAATGATGAGCCCACATCACTTCCGGTTTACTGGAATCTGCACCATGACCAAGACAAGCAGGCCATTTCCCTCAAAGAGCGGACTTTCCCCTCAGTGGGTGGATGAGCAAGAAGCAGGAACGAATGAAGAAGGCCTGGAATTGACAAGTGAAATCGAAAAATAAAGCTGGCAATAGGGAGAGACTGGCTTCACTGTAGGGTGCTCTGATGACAGGAACCTGTGAGTAAGACAAAAATGCAAGGTCATCAGCCCGTCAAAGCCTACTTTCCTAACCACAAACACCATAGCTTCTTTCACAGTGACGCGTGTTTCCCACCTGTGCCAAGCATCGCTGTGCTTCCTATTCTGTCTTGTGGCCCAGAAGCTCCTCTAACAAACCTGGGTAGTTTTCACACCTGTGGCCTTGGTGGCTGAGAATCATGCTGTTGGAACATTTGTACACTTGTAAGTCTAGTCATGGACCTACAAAAGAAGCATAGTTATGACTTTGGTACATAAAGCACATTGAACACTAGGTTCACTTTTCTAAAAGATGGAATGAGATTTCATTAAATTTCCTAAAATTAAAGAAATACAACTTAAGGGTTTTTATTTAAAATTATGAGTTGTTCATTATAATTTGTATTTTCTTCTCCTACTTTTAATAAATAATTTTGGATCTTTAGAATATAAATGACATTTTGGTAAAAAAATCTTAAAATGATTTCAAATTTTCAAAAATTTTACATTTTCTTTAATATACTTTTTAAAGTGCACTTTTAATACAATGATATTTTACTGTTTAATCATTTAGATCATTATTGTCTAACAGAATATCAGTTTTGTTCAAATTAAAATAATAATAACTTGTATGGAATAAATATACAGTAACTTACAAATTACACATGTATGTAATGCTATTACTACTGCAACCTGCATAGTCCATGAACAGGGCATCCAGATATGAGCAAGGATGATCAATTTCTTTTATTTTTAATTAATTAATTAATTAGGCTGTATTGGGTCTTTGTTGCTGTGCCCATGTTTTCTCTAGTTGCGGCGAGTGGGGGCCACTCTTCGTTGCGGTGCGTAGACTTCGTGGGCTTCTCATTGCAGTGGCTTCTCTTGTTGTGGAGCACAGGCTCTAGGTGCACGGGCTTCAGTAGTTGTGGCTCGTGGGCTCTAGAGCGCAGGCTCAGTAGTTGTGGCACGCAGGCTTAGTTGCTCGGCAGCATGTGGGATCTTCCCGGACAAGGGCTCGAACCCATGTCCCCTGCATCAGCAGGAGGACTCTCAACCACTGTGCCACCAGGGAAGCCCAAGGATGATCAATTTCAGTTGCCTTTTATTCTAGATGACTTTCAGTGATTTGAAGCAATAGTTTTTAATTTGTTCATTAAAGTGGTACACTTGTCAGAAGGGATGAAGAAATATATTTAACTTCCTGTTAGCTTGACTTATAACTTTAAGATATTTATATATATGGAGTGCAGGCCTCCATGTGTAACCTTGTTGTGACTTCCCTGAATAAGAATAGCTGAACTGAATACATAGTATGCCAATGATAGGGCTGTAGAAAAAGTGACTCAGTGTAAGGGACACATGGGTGCCAAGTGACACATGAGCAGACCACTGAAGAAAGAGAAGGAGAAGGCAGTGTGAATACCAGGACAGGGGGATAACGAAGGAGAAATAATAAATGCAAAGGTTTAAGGCTGGAGCACCCTGATGTGTTCAGAGAAGATGGAGCGAGAGAGATGGGATTTGAGGAGATACTTTGACATTCATCTGTGTTATAGATTGTGGTTTTTTGGAATAAATCACTGGAAAAACAAAAAGAGAAATTGCTGCCAAAATGCTTGGAAAAACTTCTTGTGAATATGATCATGGTTTGCTCTTTGCTCTGGTGTCAAGGAACCTCAGGGCTATTTCTGTGAGCCTGTGCTGGCGATTAAACAGTATGCAAAGATGCTCAATATCATTAATTATTAGAGAAATTCAAATCAAAACTACGATGAGGTATCACCTCACACTGGTCAGAATGGTCATCACCAAAAAATCTACAAACAATAAATGCTGGAGAGGGTGTGGAGAAAAGGGAACCCTCTTGCACTGTTGGCGGGAATGTAAATTGATACAGCCACTATGGAAAACAGTATGGAGGTTCCTTAAAAAAACTAAAAATAGAACAACAATATGACCCAGCAATTCCACTCCTGGGCATATACTTGGAGAAAACCATAATTCAAAAGGATGCATCCACCCCAATGTTCATTGCAGCACTATTTACAATGGCCTGGACATGGAAGCAACTTAAATGTCCATCAAGAGAGGAATGGATAAAGATGATGTGGTACATATATACAGTGGAATATTACTCGACCATTAAAAGGAATGAAATTGTGTCATTTGCAGAGACGTGGATGGACCTAGAGACTGTCATACAGAATGAAGTAAGTCAGAAAGAGAAAAACAAATATCGTATATTAATGCATATATGTGGAATCTAGAAAAATGGTACAGATGAACTTATTGGCAAAGCAGAAATAGTCACAGATGTAGAAAACAAATTGATGGTTACCAAGGGGGGAAAGGGGAGAGGGTGGGATGAATTGGGAGATTAGGATTGATATATATACACTACTCTGTATAAAATAGGTAACTAATGAGAACCTACTATATAGCATAGGGAACTCTACTCAGTGCTCTGTGGTGACCTAAGTGGGAAGGAAATCCAAAAACAAGGGGATATATGTATATATATAGTTGATCCACTTCACTGTACAGTGGGAACTAACACAACATTGTAAGACAACTATACCTCCAATTAAAAAAAAACAAAAAGAATTTGTTTTGTGGACTAGCCTTACCTACCTCTTGCTCTACTTTCCTATCCATATTTTGCATTTAATCCTTCCTGGATTTCTATTGATTTATCCTATTTATTTGCATAAATGCTGGTATAATTATTGTACCAGATAGTGCAAGCTGGTCAGACGTTTCTTTAAAGAAGGAGGAGGAACAATGTACAGACTTGGGTGGGAAGAGGCATTGTTTTACACATACTGAGGTTGCTTTGGGGGTGAAAATAAAAAATGGAAACTGCTTGAGGGAAAAGAGGACCTGGAAGATGAAAAGGAGGTCAGAAGAGAAAGTTAAGGTGAGCATCTCAGCAAAGAAGAGTTGCTTGATGGTGGTGTGATGGTGGGTGAGCCAGGTGTGATGAGCAGAATAACAGCCCCCAAAGATGTCAATGTCCTAATCCCTAGAACCAGTAAATAAGGCACATTACATCTGTAAAGTTCCTTGCAGGTGGGATTTAGGGTTGGGAACTTGAGATGGGGAGATCATCCTGCATCATCCAGATGGGCCAATGCAAGCACATGATCCTTGAAAACCTTTCTCAGCCCTGATCAGAGAGAGATTTGCTGACATTAGTGGCTTTCAAGTTGGAGGAAGGCAACCACACACCAGGGAAAGCAGGCAGCCTTAGAAGCTGTAAAACACAAGGATTTACCCCTAGAACCTCCAGAAGGAATGCAGCCCTACTGACACCTTGATCTTAGTCCCATGAGACATGTGTTGGACTTCTGACCTCAAGAACTGTAGAGTTACAAATATATGCAATTTAGTCACTAAATTTTGATGATTTGTTTAAGCAGCAATAGGAAACTAAGATATTAGTCAAAAGAAAAAGAAGCCCAGCGAGGATGAACCCAAAGAGCAATTGCCACCCTGGCTGCTTCCCCACATGAACCTAGGGGCAGGACAGGAATAAACACGCAGATGTAGAGAATGGACTTGAGGACACGGAGAGGGGGAAGGGGAAGCTGGGACGAAGTGAGAGAGTGGCATGGACATATATACACTACCAAATGTAAAATAGATAGCTAGTGGGAAGCAGCCGCATAGCACAGGGAGATCAGCTCGGTGATTTGTGACCATCTAGAGGTGTGGGATAGGGAGGGAGGGAGGGAGGGAGATGTAAGAAGGAAGAGATATGAGAACATATGTATATGTATAACTGATTCACTTTGTTATACAGCAGAAACTAACACACCATTGTAAAGCAATTATACTCCAATAAAGATGTTAAAAAAAATAAAAGAAAGAAATATGCCAGCCTAGGAAACACTTTTCAGCCTAGTCAATGGGACACCTTCAAATCTGCCACAGTCTACCCCTTGCCAACTTGGCACTCATATGCATCTCTCTAAACCATAATTCATTTTCAAATAAAGATAATATCAAAGTCACACTTTTCACTAACGTGATGCAACCATCTCGTGTACAACCAAAAACAAACTAACACTTTCTGCAGAAGAGAATATACTCAGCTCATGCCTATGGGTTTATGGACTATCCTGTACAACCAGCAAGAGAAGGAAAATCCCAAGCTGGGTACTATGGGTGGATTGGCTCAGATTGTAGGTGCCAGCTGAGAACAGGGGGCAGCTGACCACAGCCTTGCTCAAGCGTGGTCTTAAAAGTCAGTGGAGAGGGAAATCCCCACAATGGGCAGAGCCTTGGGCAATGCACTTGGCTGTCCACTGTGAATAGAGACAGAAGGGACCGCAGGTCAGAATAGACATAGGACTGGCGGGACAGTGATGAATGCGCCGATCAGCTTGTCAGCAGCCTGGAAAGCAGAAGATTGGTCAATGGACACAAAGAATGTTGCACAGAGGCATGTGGAAGGACATGCAGGAGTGGGTGGGTATTAAGCAGAACCATCTCTGTATCACATAAGAGCCTCTGACACAGAAGATACACGGAGTAGACAAAGTGACTCAGCCAGTTGACATCAGCCAGTCTCTGTCACTGGCTTAAATCACAATAGATTCCTTTAGACTCTGAGCTCCTACAGGGCAGGGACCCTATCACATCGATTGATCTTTGTGTCCCAGGTATTATGCACTGTATCATGGAAAAAATAAGTGCCTTCATTCACTCTGCATTCTTCTTTGGGCTGTTGTTTTGTTCTTCCATTTTCTACTTGGAAATAAAAGGAAAAAACCAACTCATAAAAATCACTGTGCAGTGCACAAATCACTTTCACATCCAAGATCAAAGGGATTTGTCTTAAAAAAACAAAGTGTGACAAAACTGATACTGGTGGTATTTTTTGTGATCTCCATGCCTGGTCCTTGAGTCCAGAGAAATGACAAATGCCTAGCATGCTTGCTGACAATAAGAGAGTTAAATATCTATTTTTCCACACACCATAAACAATGTTCAGGGACGCCGAGACACTGAAACTGTGCAATAACAAATTCATATTTATGTTTTAGCAGGAAGAAAACCTCAGTCTTTTTTTAGCTAATAATTATATCAACCAGGTTTGGCAGCCTGAGGCTGTTTTTCTTCTCCCAGACAAGGTCTTTCCTACAGTAAGATATAAATAATGATATAACTGTTTTAGACCCAATAAGCCCACACACACTGTAAATTTATAGTTGTCCTCCAGCTGTGAGAACAATAAGTGCATCCTGATAAAGAAAAAACTCGAATTTCTTCAACTCTAAACCTAGTCTTTAATCAAAAATTAAAAGGTAAGTCTTTTCAGTCTAAATATAGTCAGTTTTACCCTGGAAACCTGTATGAAAGTACATTTGAAATTGAGTTTGCATTTTAATTGAATAGACCAAAAAAATCACTTTAGTCATAATATAAGGCAGTAGTATGAGCCATGGCTGTTCCTATATATTTCTATGGTCTGGAAAACAGGAAACTTCAGGTATCAGGGGTTGGGATGGAGTATAGACTATGAAAGTCCTTTGACTGGCATCTCTGATGATGTGCCTTGTTTTGCACCCTTTCATGCCCATGTTGAATCATCTCATCTCGACCTGGTCAGATCCAGACAGATTCTACTGGGAATACCCCACAGAACCCAGTCCAGTGCCTTGAGCAGTCAACAGCACTTGTTAATTGTGCAAATGAATGATAAAAGCCATTTGCAACATTTTCATATAAGTCCAAAAACAAATTGTTTAAATTAATTTTTATCAGAGTATAGCTGCTTTACAATGTTGTGTTGGTTTCTACTGTACAGCAAAATGAATCAGTTATACATATACATATATCCCCTCCTTTTTGGATTTCCTTCCTATTTAGTTCACCACAGAGCATTAAGTAGAGTTCCCTGTGTTATACAGTATGTTCTCATTAGTTGTCTATTTTCTGGAAACAAATTTTAATGAAGCAAAAAATCAGAGCTACTAAGAAGAGTAGATGACCAGTTCACCGGCCATGTTTTCATTCATATAAAGTACTGCAGTGATGGTCCATGTCACCCAGACACAGGGCTTGGCGTGTGTTGCCATTCATGCTGGAGCATCATTGTCCTACAGTTCCTTCTAAGATGGGGAGACTGAGGCTAAGAGATGTGAAAGGACCATATAAGTCGCAAGGCTGGTAAGAGGGAAAGCAGCAATGCAAGCCCTCACTTGCCTGGCTCCTGGGACTACATCCTCAGCGGCTCCAGGGCCACTATCCCGGCTAAGCTGGCTGGTTTTTAAGAACCAGAAGAGAAGTCAACTCCACCATTTCCCCCGGAGGTGCCAACGGTGTAACAGCCACAGCCTTCATTATTGGGCAGTTTTTTCGATGGCCAAACTCAGACCTTCTTGTTGCCCTAAATATACACTTATAAATCTTCATTTTCTTAATAGTAAAATTGGGCATCTAAGGATATGTGGCTTCACCATTTGTCTGTTATCACTTTTCCTGTTCATGGCCTTTATCCATTTTTCTGTTAGTTCTTTGGTCTCCTCCTCTTGTGGGCCTTTCACATCGCACAGGTGAATTCCTTGTGTGTTACACATCATGAAAACTCTCCTGGTCTGTCACTGGCCTTTTACTCTGCCTATGCCATGTTTTACTCAAAACTCTCTTTTCTCATGTAGTGAAGCAGTCAACAGTCAATTTGCATTATCTTATTGTTTGGGGGTTTCATTTGTCAGAGCAAAATTTAAGGTCTTAAATTATTTCATTAAATGAAGCTGGAATATTTTTTTAAAAATGTTTTGGCTGCATTCCATCAAGCACAAATGCAAGTAATCATCTGAACTCAACTGTCCTAAAGGTACTTATTTTCTCATTTTTTAATGTGATTTATCAATCTAACACTTAATGCTTTGGGTTTTTAATTTTAACTGGAGAAGAAATGGAACATAGAGGTTAGAGCTGCACTGATATGATAGCTGTCAGCCACATGTGCCTATTTAAACTTAAATTCAGTAAGAAAGACTGCCTCGGTTGCAGTAGTGACATTTCCAATGCTCAGTAGCCACATTGCTAGTGGCTACCATGCAGGGCAGTGCAGATATGAAATAGCCCCATTATCTCAGAAAGTACCATTGACAACACTGGGTCAGATCCTGAATTTCAGAGGCTGGCTGCTTTGAAAAATATCTCAGCCACCATACATTGCTAGTGTTTGATCTTGGGTAGGTTACTGAAACTCTCTGCTCCTCAGTTCTCTCATCTGAAAATGGTTGCATAGCAGAACTACATCCTCAGATAGTTGTGTGGATTAAATGAGTTAATGTATATAAACTATTTAAAACTGTGTCTGGAACACAGTAGGTACTCAATAAGTATTAGCTATTATAATAATTATTATTATATAATAAAATTAATATATTACTTATATTGTATATTAACTCCTTTGATTTTTATTCTTCCTGAGTAGTTTGGAGCTACGGTATAATAACAACTGCCAAAGACCTTTTTCTCAAACCATCTTAAAACTAATGTGATAGGGCTTCCCTGGTGGCGCAGTGGTTGGGAGTCTGCCTGCTGATGCGGGGGACACGGGTTCGTGC
>NW_020173927.1:2424052-2505165 GCF_003031525.2 Neophocaena asiaeorientalis asiaeorientalis
AAAAAAAAAAAAAAAAAAAAAAAACTAATGTGATATAACTTCATGTCTATGATTAGTAGTAGTGTTCTGAACAAGTTAAAATTTAGGCCCATATTAGCGAATTGTACCCAACCAGTTTACCTCCTTAGGTGTGCACTGTATAATAAATATACAAGCAATTATAATTTGTACAAATCCTACTATGTTTATGTTCCATGCTAGGCATTTTCATACAATGTCATATAACCGTCACACACACCAAAAAACAACAATTTACAAGGCAGCTGTTTTCATTTCTAATTAAAATAAATAGAAACTAACACTTGGAGAGTAACCTAAACAACCAAGACCCAAATTAGCCAAGACAGCTAGTAAGTGACAGGGTGACATAGCTTGGATTTGAACACAGCCCATCCTGTCTCTATGACTGTTTATAGTGACAAGAAGTAGAACTTCTATGTGAAGGTCTATAATCTCAGAGTATAAACAAAATACCATTGTTGCTACACAGAGAAAAAATGACATAAGTGCCATTCCAGCTAATAATTTACAGTGGCAGCTGAACTTCAGAAAAACGAAGGATTATCTATCACGTAAAAACGCCCATGGGAATAAAACTGGATAAACAATTGCAGTTACCACAGTACCTCACACAGAGTAAACCACCTTAAATGTTAGCTCTAAACATCATGAAGAGGAGGAAGGGGGAAGAAAGAAACAGAAATAGAGTAGAATAAATGAAGAGAAAGGGGAAAGTTGATAATGAATTAACTCTGAAAGTGCCTGTTTTTAAGCTGCTATTCTTAAAAATGAACTCATATAATATGGTATGTTCGCCTTTATCCCACAGCAACCCTGTGAACTAACCAACAGAGATAGCATTTCTATTTTACCGGTGAATATAGATTTTCAAAGAAGTGAACCAACCAGTGTATAATCACAGTGGTATTAAAATGTAGGTCTCTGTTACATTGGCCTTGGTGGCTATCTTTTTCTAGTCAGAAAGGAGTTATTCCCATCTCCCAATGGTAAACTTATTGCCAGCTGCTGATCATTTACTGATGCAGTCACATACCATGCTTCCTTTTGCAACCTGCAGCCATTCATCTATCTACTCAACCACTATTTAATGAAACCTTCTAAGGGCCAGGTCCTGGGCTTGACACAAGGGACACAGAGGCAAACGAGGCAGACACAGACTTTGTCCTCATGAATCTTACAATATGGCAAGAGGAAGAGGCATAAACCAAGTCATGGTTAGTGTGATAAATGAGGATTTAATAGAAGTAACTAGCTCAATCTATAAAAGAAGGAAGTGCTTTCCTGAGAAAACAATATTTGAGCTGATTATGTCCATGTTGTGGGGAAGGGAGGATGGGGAGAGAAGACAAAGAAAATATGATAGACTCACCTAACCTTGGGGTGATCATATACCTCTACCTGTTGGGTTAGGTTTGGTCATAGGATTTGATCTAACCAATGGAATTGGAATGGGAATAACATGAGTCAACTTGAGGCAGAAACTTCAGGAGCCAATGTGAGGTTTGCCATGCTCTCCTTTCCTTTTTCCTGGGACTATACAAGCACATGTCAAGATGAAACCTGTCAGTCTGGGTACCTGCATCACTGTGGTACACAGAGCCCCATTGTTGACCAATTTGGACACAGATAAAGAATATTTTTGAAGCAGTAAGAATAAATGTTGGGTTAAGAAGGCTAGAGATGCTTGTGATTTGGCCAAAAGCAGAGGAGGTGGGGAATAGGAAAAATAGATGTGTTTGAGAGATATTTAGAAGAAATAATCACTAGGTTTGGAAACTGAGTGATGATATGGAACCAAGAACTGAAAGGAATTAAGGATGTTTGTGAAGCTTAGGGAAAGATAATGCTATTTGATCACATTTAGATTGAGAAGCCCAAGAGGCATCTAAGTAGAGTTGTTTTAGGTGTGGCTATGCAGCATACAGGAGCTCACAATGAAAGGTCTTCTCTGGAGACATCCTTTCGAGAGTCAACAATATATAGATGCTAATGAAGCTGCTGGAATGGGTGAGCTTACTCAGGGAGAGGGTGTGAATGTTAGGAGGATGAGGAGACAATGGCAAAGCAGAATGACCAGATGGCAAGGAAGGAAATCAACAGGATGCTTTTTAAGCAGGGTAAGGATGACAGAATCAAATGATTTAGAGTGTTCAAGAAAGCCAAGGGCTGAAAATGTCCATCAGAGTTTCTGATGTGGAAGCTGTTGGTGACTTTATCGAGTGTTTTGGTGGAGAGACAGTGGGAAAATTCAGAATGTTGTGGATTTAAGAATGAATAGAGGATGGACTAGAAACTTTGGACCAATACTTCTACTGAGAACAAGCAGAAAATTTGGACATGATCTTAAGAGTCTGCTGGAAGATGTTAGAGAGAGCCAATAAGGTTGTGATATAATCAGAAATTAGACCCAAGCGAGGAAAATTTGGGGCACAATTTTATTAATGGCGTCTTCCAAATTCTGGAAAGGACAGAAAAAAAGGCTAAAAATATGAGCAGTACTTCTGACAGTTAAATAGGACTATGGGGAAAAAATGGACCCCAGGTCCCTACAAAGAATGGAAAGAGGTCCTGCTAAGTTACCCAATATTTAACTTGTGATGCTTGTGAGACATACCACCAGGTAAAAATGAGCTTAAAAAAGAAAGAAAGAAAGAAAGAAAGAAAGAAAGAAAGAAAGAAAGAAACACAGAGAAAGAGAGAGAAAGAAAGAAAGGAACTAACCTTAGCAATTACTTAGCAAAGTGAGTCATTTCAGACCCTGAAACTGGATTAAGATGATGCCAAAATTTGGTGCCAATGTCTGCCAAAAGCAAAATTCAATTTAAAAATTAAATACTCTCAGTGCTATACAATAAGTTCTCAAAGTTATCTATTTTATCCTAATGAACATGTACTCCACTCAGTGCTCTGTGGTGACCTAAATGCAAAGGAAAACCAAAAAAGAGAGGATATAGGTATATGTATAACTGATTCACTTTGCTGTACAGCAGAAACTACTACATCATTGTAAAGCAACTATATTCCAATAAAAAGTAATTTTAAAAAGTAGGTAAATAAATAAATAATAAAAATTAAATACACTCTAGAGGATGAACTATTATTTTAGTCCTCAAGAGTATTTATACAATTCTGTATACAAAACCTTGCACTCAATCAAAAATAACCAGAATGCAATCAGACAAATAACATGAATTAAAATGAAGAAAAAACCAAATAAGTAATCAAAACAGACCTGCATTTTTAAGGATCTAAAACAGAAGAATGAGGACTAAAAGCAAACTGGAAACCATAAAATGAAAAATAAACATTAAAGACATAAAAATTTAAATGACTAAAATTAATAATTCATTAGATGGATTATCAGCAAATTAGACACAGCTAAATAGAAAATGAGTGAACTGAAAGATGAGACAGAAAAACATCCAGAATTAAGCACAGAATGAAAAAAGAAATAGAAATAAAAGGAGAGGGTAAGTGAAAATATCTAACATGTATAATCGTCCCAGAAAGAGAGGTGATATAACGTAAAGTAGAAAAAATACTTGAGGAGAGAATGGATGAGAATTTTCAAAAATTTATGAAAGCTATGAAGACACAATTCAAAAAGGCCCCTGAATTCCCAAGCCAGACAAAAGGAAAGCCACAAATTTCAGAGTAAAGTTGAAGAAAATTACACACAAAAAGAAATTATTAAAATATGCCAGAAAAAAATTGATTACCTTCCAAGAAGAAGCAATAAGACTGGAACTCTCTGCATAACAGGAACAAAGAAAAACAGAAGAAAATGCAGTAATATATTTATATTATTGAAAATAAAAATAAAACAACAAACTAGAAATGTAATCCAAAAATTAAATTTCTTCCACTTTGAAGTATATAGCTCACACAGCAACAAAAATTTTAAAATAAATCATTACTAACAGACCTACAAGACAGGAAATATTTTTAAATTCCTTCTGGTAGAAGAAAAATTATTTCAGTTTAAAGGTAAAGATTATGGAAATAATAGAAATAAAAATTAATAAAAAGATAAACACCTGAGAAAAAAAATAAATATTAAATAATAAAAATAATAGTAATAAGATCTAGGAGTTTAAACATGTTCAAAATTAAAACACAAGAGGCAATGGAATTAACGTTATAAGAAGGTGAAATTGAGATAAAGTGTTCTAAGGTCTTTGCATCATCAAGCAAGACGGTGAAGCACCAAAGAATATCAGAGATTAATGTGTCAAGGTTGAAGGTTGCAATCTCTGAGGAAACAACTGCAAAAATACTAAAACAATATATATTCCTAAACTTGCATAGGAACATATAAAATCTAAGCATCACTCACTTAGTGACAATAATGTCTCCGATAATTAGAAGTTCTGTACAAAAAATGCCAATGATGAGTCTACTTTCAATTATTTTTAATGGGAAAATTATAATGCATTACACCTTAACCAAATCCCCTAATCAATGCCCTAAAGTGTAGCTAAGACATAGTAAAATAGACATATATAAAATGCACCCACCCTGTCACTGAACAATTATTAGCATGCTTGAATTCAGTAACATAATCTCTCTATGGCCAGCTACACAGCAGATGTACATCTTTGTTTACAAATGGTTTGCTTTTCAAAAAGTTTACATACACACACATACACTCACTATTCTTATGTTACCCAGATTTTATAAAACAATTTTATATAACAACTTTATTGAGATACAATTTATATTTTCTTTTGAGTTTTCTAATTTTAGCTCTTACATTTGGGTCTATGACTCATTTCAAGTCAATGTTCATGTATAGTGAGGAGTATCTATCCAAGATATGGAGATGCTGTTGTTCTAGTACCATTTGTTGAAAAGACTATTCTTTCCCCATTGAATAGTTTAGATACACGTGTGAAAAGTTAATTGATGATGAATGTGAAGGTTTGTTTGTGGACTCTTGGTTCTGTCCCATTGTTCTATATGTCAGCAGGCCAATCTTATTCTAGTACCACACTGTCTTGATTACTGTAGCTTTGCTGTAAGTTTTGAGATCAAGAAGTATCATTCTTTCATGTTTTTCATATATAGTTAGCTCGATTAAAAAAAAATTAAAAAGAAGTGTCAGACAGTTTGCAAAAGAGGAAATCAAAATGGTTAATACATATTTAAAACGTGTTCAAGCTAAATTACAATCAGGAAGATGCAAATTACACCCACAATGAACTGCCACTCTACCTAGCAGAAGAGCTAAAAATCAAAATACCAGGATGTCATGTTTCTGTGAGGGTTTAGAGCAACTGAAACTCTCATAAAGTGATAGTGGATGTGTAAATTGATCTTAGCACTTGGAATTCTCTACTACAGTTGAAACCTTGCATATTCTATAACCCAGCAATTCTACGCCTATGAACTGTAAGTCCTTGCAACAAAGAGACATGAACAAATCAGTCACAGCAATAGCAGCAGTTAGCCCCAAACTGGAAACAGCCCAAATGTCCTTTGATGATGCATTGGGTAAATTAGATTATGATATATCCTTACAATGTTTAGTAATGAGAACCAGACACAGATTACACACTGTGTGATTTCATTTATATAAAGTCTAAAAACAGATAAAACTAGAAGTCAGGATAGTAATTAACTTTGAAGAGAGAGAGTATGGGGAAGGGGTCCAAGTGGTTATCTGGGATGCTGACAAAATCACGTGTCAATCTGAGTGGTAATGATACAGCTATTTGTTTTTAGATAATTTATTAAGCTGACCATAACTATTTGATGCAATTTTATTCATATGCACAGAATGCAGTATGAGAGAGTAGAGAGAGTGGCTCCTTTGTTCATTCATTCAGCAAATACTCACTGAGAACACGTTGTACAACAGGCACTGGGCTATCCACTAAATATGGAGTGAAATGAGACAGACTGCCGTGCTCTTGTGGAGATCACAGAAGTCTACCTGAGAAGGGATGGAGAAAGAGGAAGAGCAGGATCGGAATGTATTTATTTAATGTAAGAAAACTGGGAAATGTTTATACACCTTTAAGAAGGAGCCAGTAGCCAGGGATAAGTATGTACTGCCTCGAATGCAAAGCTTTGAAATTAACACAAAACACTCCATATATACACCCAAATTATTATTTTTAAATGGCTGAAATCTTCCCAGGACAAAATATTTTAATTTGTCATTTTGAAGAAGAAGGAGAAAAAGGAGGAGGAAGAGGACAAAGAGAGGAAATACCAGACTTACCACTCTGGGATCTGGCACTTTTCCGTGCAGTACAACCTGTCTTGCAAAAGGTCAGAAACTAAAAGTGATTTTATTAGAGTCAAAAAAATTTTCCCCACTTACTGACATGAGTCAATATTAGTATAAATCAATCACAATGTGAAATCCAAAAGCTCCATATTCTTCCTCTTGCATTTTAATTGCAAGATGGAAGGAAATATGTATATTTCAACCTTCCATATGTCACATCTTCAGTTTCTCTCAGTCTCTTATTGGCAGGGTTAGACTGAGACTCAACCTTCTAGACAAATGGATGGTTTGGTCCCCTTCACATTAATATTCCTTAAAGACAAACAAGATAAAGAGAACACCAGGGGCAGGGCTCAACTGGCCCTCTGATACCCTCATCCCCATGCCAACTGAGTGATGCTGAGGGCCAGACCATCAAGTCACATCACCCCAGCATGTTCCACTGTGGCCCCAGGTCCCACGTCCAGCATTAAAATATCCCTTTCATTCATTTCTAATACCCTCTGAGAAGAGTGCTGGTAAAGCAGGTTCTCTGTGCTCTTACAGTTATGGGATATCCACCACCCTAGTGGCAGCTCAGCTCCCTTATATTACCTCCATAGACCTCACTGGGCTATCCCCTCAACCGATATATGATACAGATAACTATGATCCACACTGCTCCTGCCCTCGTTTGATGTTCCACATGTACCTTTAAGATATCAAGTATTAAAGGTCTGTATTAAAACACATGTGTATTATTTGGTATGAATCACACGTGGAAGTGTAATCAGTCATAAAGATGCTATCCCAATTAATATTTTGATTAGTTAGCCCATCAACAAACATTTGAACACTTACCACTGGCCCTAAGAGAATTGAACATAAGACAGATGTGTTTCAAAAGGGACAGGAGGAGTAGTGTGAGGGACACCTTGTCAACAGGGAGTCAGGAGCCTGCATGACAACAGTAGAAATAGTGTGAAGAGATCAGGGGGAAGCATGGGTGGAGGGGGGACAATGGTAGGGAAATTAAAAACCGGACGAGTGCTGATGACAAATTTGGAGGACTGAGTCCATGGAGGGCTAAATTGTTATCACTCATAGTTTTGTAGATCCAAAATAGATAATCAAGTTTGATGCATTTAGTTTTTCAGAAAAGAACTAAGTATTTGTTAAGTACTCATTCCCCTTTCTACATGGTCTTCACCTTGCTGTGATAAAATAACAGGTTTTTATGTGAAAAGCAATTAACTTGATTTTACTACCATGGATTTTAGATAGGATTTATGAGGACAGAGTTTAAGGGTTTTTTTTTTTAAACAAAGGTTAGAGGGATATGAAGAAATAATAATTCTAGGATGCGATGTTTCACAATTAGGTCAAGCTTCCATTTTTCAGGGGAAAACTTCAACTCTCCACATTGGTACTTTTCCACTTAAATACAGCCACTTTTCTGGTTCATATTTAAAACAGAGCCAGCAGGATAGTTTCCTTTTCTCACAATATCATACACTGGGAACTGGAAGTATTAACAGGATTTTTTACTTACAATGTCTTCAGACAACTGTACAGGCACTTTGCTATTTTTCATAAAGGTGTCCCCAGAAAAACAAATCTAAGATGTCTTGTGGCAAATTAGGATTCACTCAGCCGTGAATGTTTAAGTCCAATCAGAGAAAAATAATTCAGGTTCATCTGCTTTTTTCCAGTGAGAGGTATATAATGTTCATCTTTCCGATCATGCCCTTAGAGAGGTGTCTGGGGGCGGGGAGAGTAATTCCTAGTGCCTTCCCATACCCACCACGACCAGGGGAGCTTTTCTTATGGCTCCTGAGTTGCATGAAGACCCAGCCTATGAAGACCAGAAAGTAAATCAACCTCTCATGATTCCGGTAGCCAGACCTTAGGAAGGCTTCGGCCGTCTGGCCATCTCACTTTAGAAACCCTGCAGTGGCCCAGACCAGCCTAAACGGTGCAGCCGGAGGGCTGGCAGCTTCCACACAGGACTTTCTGTCCTGACCAAGCTGCTTCTCCTCCTGAATTTGTGTTGCTGCAGGTGCTGCCCTTTCCAGCCTAGTGGGGGCAGGGATATCCAATGTGGCTTGCAGTCAAGGGCAAATAGGCTGGCTCCACCTGCTGACATGAGGCCTCTAACGTTCCTGGGGAAAACCGTGGCATCTCGAGATTGCAGACTTTGTGTGATAAGTGAGCTATTCAGGCCCAATGTGTGGTTTCCCTTTTGTAGGCAGGATTATCCTCTCAGAGCATTGCAGTCAACCCCCAGTCTTATCCAGAGAGTGCAAGGCTTCTCTTTTCTCCCTCTTTACTCAGTCCACCACAGCAGACCCTCCCAATCCAAACACACTCCCATTCCATCTATTTTCCCATCTCTCAAAAATAGAAGAAAGTGTTGTTAAAGGTAAGAAAAAAGCATACATGCAGGTGCATGCACACATATGCACACACACACATGCACACACACGCACATACATGCACATGTCCCTTGTTAAAGAGAAGAATAAGGACAAGGAATCAAAGGAGAAGAAAGGAGAGACAAGGAGTCTGCACTGGATGGGCCGGGATAGGAATGCTGTCAGCTGCAAGAAACAGGAAGCCTGGTATCTGTGGCTCAAGTGGGTCAGAGTATATTTTTCTCCTCTAACAAGGAATCCAGATGTATTTAACAGCTGATGGTAGTTGAGGGGCTCCCTAGCGTCAGGGGCACCCCATGTGTCAGGAAAGGCTGCCACAGCTCCAGGGTCAGTTGCAGAGCTGCCACATTCAAGGCACAAAAGCATGGGGTAGGGGCAGCCCCAGCTGTGGTTTCTCTTTTCAGAAACCTCCCTTCTATTTTCCTCTCATATCTCATCAGCAAGATGTGGGGTATGAGGTCCCCTCCAGGCACCGAGGTTATGGAAAGTAACTGTCTCACCTGGGCTGGTTACTGACCCCAGCAAATTCGGGTAATGCTGACAAGGAAGTGTAGCAGAGCAGGACCCTATGGAGTCTTCCCACAACAGACTGCCCTCATGCCCCCACATCCTCCACCTGCCTTTTGTCTGTATAAAATCTTCAGTCAAATAATAAATTTATTCACAGAAGTGATAAAATGCAGAGAGAAAGGAAAACAGTCAAGCAAGACAAAATAATAATAGTTTAGCCATTAAACAAAGTCAAAACCTTTAGGACCTCCTCAAGGTCTATAGATAATATTCTGAGCCGTGTCCTTTGAGCTGTTTTGCACATACTGAAGTCCCCACCAGGTGGAAGAAATTAACTGTATGTGGCCCACAGACATGTAGACCCCATACCAGCTGGAACCAGAAGGTTGATGATGTGGATTCCCAAATACCTCATCACCAACCAATCAGAAGAATGTCCACCAGCTGATCACACACCCCACAACCCCCCCTCCCTCACCCTGTATTTAAAAACCTTTCCCTGAAAGCCATCGGGAAGTTGGGGCCTTTTGAACACCAGCTGCCTGGACTCCTTGCTTGGTGCCTGTAAAAAACTCTGCACTTTTCTTCACCACAACCCAGTGTCAGGAGATTGGCTTTCCTGCACGAGGGCAAGCAGACCCAAGTTTGGTTCAGTAACAGAAGTACAGGAGGATAACTGTCAGGCAACTAGCATCCCTGATGAGCACTCCTGCTCCCTACCTGGGAAGCTCCTCCTCAACTACCCCATTCACCCAAGGGTTGTGGAGTTCAATATCTCTGGTAAACTATATGGTACATGGGCTTGTCTCAGTTGACCTCACAAGAAAATCATTATCGTAAGAGAAACACGAATTTGAAGTTTTGGAGTACAATACATTTGCACATTTTGGAATGTCTGCCTTTCAGTTATGGAACAGGAGTCCAGTCTATTTGCAAAGAAGCAAATGTGTTCCTCTGTTATAGATTCTTGTCCATAATTAAGAATCTGTATCTTTGATGAATACACTAGTGTTTACTTTCCCATGATTGTGAAAAGTTTACCAATTGTCATTGTAAAAACTAATTTAGTAACAAGGAAAAAAATAAAACTAAGAATATGTAAAATTGAATCATTAGGAAAAAAGACAAGAACAAGTAAAACTGAATCAAATAGGCTTGCTGATTTGAATAACATATTTTTAACGTTTTGACTGTCTTGAATTTTTAATGCACAATGTTTATGAATTCTCCTCTTAATTAAGAAAGTATCAATCTTAAAACTCACCTCTTAAAATAGCAGAACTATATTTAATGGCTCTGAATTATAAACCTGCAGATAAGATTGTCTTCATCAGCAAGGGAAAAATCACTGAACCAGAAAATGGAGTGGTCATTTTTAGTTCTATCCATTTCTTCATGAAATTGGGAAAGCTTAAAAATAAATAAAATCTCCCTATACAGCTCTTTCCTCCAAAGATATGTTTCTCAAAAAGAGCAACTCAAATGACAATAAATGACTCCTTTTTTTTCGTACCTTTTGTGTTTTGCAAGCCTTCATTTTATGTGATGGTTGGGTCAGTGGTCTCCATATCTCTGTGTAGTTAATAGCTAAGTCAAGAGATCATTATACAGTATTTGGTAATTATCCCAACTCATAAAGATATATTAGGTGTACCAAACAGTTTAAAATGTCCATTTCCTATAGATTGACTCATTTGCCTCACAGCCTTCTATCACAAAATAATGCTTGGTATATGTGGCAAATGTGTTCACTGGAGTGTTCTCAAAACCCAAATTACACTCTTCATAATGAATAAATTTATAATAGCACATATTCTTCAATGTCGCTCCTGATGAAAATCTGGTTAGTCAAAACCAGGAGAATATAAAAAGTCATTAAAGGAAAACCTCTATGGAGATATCGAGCATATATGGGTAAATATTTGCTTCTGGCAACCTAATATTTCTTACTAGTAAGTCATTACACTTAAAAGTAGAATTATTTTAACATGTCATATTTAGTGTATAGCCTAACCATAACTATTTTCTCTAATCGTGTTGTCCAAAAAACATTATCCACAGTGAGAACATTAACAATAATAATGAGAAAAACAACAAGAGAAATATGAAGGACTGTAATGGGGTCTTTACTGTGAAATTTTATGTGATTAATACTTGAGAGGATAATTTTGTAGCTAGAAGCTGTCACATCCTTGACATATTAAAAATTTAAATATGTAATTATTTTCATGAATTAATACATCTTTCTTATTTTTTCTTAAAAATGAAGGAACATTTTTTGTGAAAACTGTCATTTTTACATGAAAAAAGTATACATAACTATGGAGATGGGAAGTGAAAAAATAAAGACTAATCAAAATAACCTTTATCTTAACACTCTGTGATTAATATAGGACAATTGAGTCCATGAGGCTCATTTTCCCAACCGTAACATGGGAATACTAGTACTTTCTTTCCATAGTGGTTGGATGATAAAATGAGATAATGCAGGAAAAGTGTTATGTGAACTTCTTCACAGTTCATAGTAGACACCTCTTAGCAGAAGCAGACACTATCTGTTGAATTCAGGGTAACGTTACTAGAAATTTTAATTTTCTTCTTTACGAGTTTCTTGTATGTATTACTTTTATAATCATAAAAATTGACATACTTTCATTCTGAAATTCACACACAAATACACAAAAAGAATTACAATTGTTGTTATTTGTATTAAAAATTCCAATTTAAAAACAGACATATAGACCAATGGCACATAATAAAGAGACAAGAAATTAACTCACGCATTTACAGTCAACTGACTTTTGACAACTGTGCCAAGACTATGCAATGTGGAAAAGATAGTCTCTTCAACCAATGGTGTTGGGAAAACTGGATATAACATCCAAAAGAATGAAATTGGACACTTATCTTACACCATATACAAAAATCAACTCAAAATGCATTAAAGATTTAAATATAAGGTGTGAAAACTATGAACTTCCTAGAAGAAAATATATGGTAAAATCTTCGTGACATTGGTCTTATCAATGATTTTTGGATTTGACATAAAAAATACCAGCAACAAAAGCAAAATTACAAAGCAAAACTACATCAAACTAAAAAGCTTCTGCACAGCATTATTTACAATTCCTAGGATACGGAAGCACCCTAAGTGTCTATCAATAGATGACTGTATAAAGAAGATATGGTACATATATACAGTGGAATACTACTTAACCAAAAAAAAGAATAAAATTTTGCCATTTGCAGCAACATGAATGAACTTGGAGGATATTATTCTAAGTGAAATAAATCAGACAGAGAAAGACAAATACTGTATGATATCACTTATATGTGAAATCTAAAAAATACAACAAACTAGTGAACAAAAACAAAACTTTTTGCACAGAAAAGGAAACAATCAACAGAGTGAAAAGGCAACCTACAGAATGGAAGAAAATATTTGCAAACTGTATATCTGATGAGAGAAGACTTGGAGGATATTATTCTAAGTGAAATAAGTCAGACAGAGAAAGACAAATACTGTATGATATCACTTATATGTGAAATCTAAAAAATACAACAAACTAGTGAACAAAAACAAAACTTTTTGCACAGAAAAGGAAACAATCAACAGAGTGAAAAGGCAACCTACAGAATGGAAGAAAATATTTGCAAACTGTATATCTGATGAGAGATTAATCTTCAAAATATATAAGAACTCTTACAACTTAATAGCAAAAAAATCCCAAATAACCCAGTTTTAAAAATAGGCAAAGGACTTGAATAGACATTTCTCCAAAAATGACATACAAATGGCCAACAGGCATATGAAAAGATGCTCATTATTACCAATTATCAGGGAAATATAAATCAAAACCAAGTTATGTAAGATGAATAAGTTCTAGAGATCTGCTATATAACAGATCTCTCTATATAGAGAGCCTAGCGCTAACAACTGTGTTTGTTGTGCACTTAAAAATTTGCTGAGAGGGTGTTTTTGCAATTTAATTAATTAATTAGCAAAACCCTGTTCCTCTGATTCTTCAGTCCATTGTTTTGAACAAAAAGCCTTTGTTTATGAGAACCATGACCTACTCTAAAAGGTATGTGTTTGTCGATCCAAGCCAAATATTTTGATTATAAAATACCTAATTTATACTTCAGTTCTTAGGTTTATGAATTTCATATTAAGAGGGCTTGTTTGGTCCTCTCTGTATTTCAAAAGTTATCAACGTTTGTGATTTTACTGCTCAGGATTTATGTTTCCCTGAGCCCAAGAAAGGGAGAGAACAGTGATTAGCAACGTGAGTTCAGGAGTCAAAGGGCCCAGGTAAGACCCTGAGTAAGTTTTTTAACATCCTCATGTAAAATTTGCATAGTAATAGTTTTACATCATGGATAGTTATGATCATTAAATAAAATCATGCATGTCATGTGTTCTTTGCCTTTTCTGACATGTAGCAAAACCTAAATAAATATTAAATTCTCAACTGCTCCTATGAAATTAATTTTGTTAGCCACACTCCTGTCCTTCCCTGCACCCCTGAGTAGTATGCACCAAAGGTGAAATAGAATGGAACCACGCAAGGGCTGGCACTGTCAGAGCAAGCAGTGGAGACCAAGTTGTCCTTTTTGGATGACTTTCAGCCATCCAGACCCCAGAGTAGTAAGGTGTCAATGGTGCCCTTTCTGCTTCAAACAAATAGATGCCTCCCCTATGGAAGATGAGCCTTAGATGAAGGGGCAGGAGGAAATCTGATTAATCAAGTGAACATCTAATCCTGAATTCAGAAGGAAAAAATGAGAGTCTCTCAGGATCATACACAATCTCTCCAACTGAGAGCACAGCCCAAGCCAGCGATGGAGGATGAATTTAGCTTAATGGCCGTGTGTGTCCTACATCTTGGAAATTCTAAGTGCTATGGCAATGGGAGCCAAGAGTTTGTGAAAAGATAAAGAAAACTCAGCGTCTAGGACCCTGAATTACCCAAGTAAACTATTGCATTTTTCCCAGGTTCACCTCGAGGGGGAGCCTCTCCCATGTCCTAGAAGCTTAAGTCTGATCATGGATGAGTCTTATGACTCATCCTCTTCTTCACATGTGCAAGCCAGCCTTCAGACCAAGGTTTACCTCTTGATCCCTCTGTCTTCTCATGGCGATAATTAATATTGAACTGCACTTGTCTTTTTCTCCATCTCAGTTAGGAGAATTGGATTGTACTCGTCACACTTCTCAAATCTGAAACACTTTCTGGGGTGACTTTAATAATCTTTTGCCACTTACTTGAAAGTAATAATAATTTTCAAAGGAGAGAGAAAATTGATGTAACAGTTCTGCAAAACAGGTAAAAGTGAAGTCCTGTTATAGTCTAATTATTGATAAAAATTTAATTGGAAAAATTATTAAGGTTTTTTTTCCCATGGCTTTTAAAGAGTTTCAGCAAAATTGACTTAGGAAGTCATATTCAGGAGTATAAAGATAATGACAAGAATCCATGGGGACTGATGACAGTTTCAAAGTCATCAATAGAATAATGAGAAAAAAAAATCTAGGAACAAATTCCTTTTCACTCTGTAGGACCTAGATCTCTGCCAGCCCCTCCAGCCTCCTCTTTTATTTCTTCCCTTTGGATGTCTCCCTGCTTCCTTTCTATTATTCAAAGAAGCCCAGCCCTTTCTTCTCTCAGAACCTTGTTATGTGTTGTACCCTCTGCTTGGAAATCTCTTTCCACACTCTTCACATCTTCTTATGCTGTGGTCCTCACCTTTCATCCCACCTATGCAGAGCCCTTCTCTGTCTGCTCTATTCAAACAGCCCTCAGCCAGCTCAATTACTCTCTCTCATCTCTCTTTGAATATTTTCTTCACATCTTTGACCACAAAGGGTTAATATGTTATATATTTATTTCCAGTTCTGTAATTATGATGTGTACCACTTCTCTCCTTGTCCTAGAGTCAAAGTTCCATTAGGGTTCCTTATTCCTCTCCAATGTTTCAGCACCTAGAACAGTGCCTGAACCACTGAATGAAACACATTCCCCTCCAATGTTTCAGCACCTAGAACAGTGCCTGAATAGTACTAACAAATATTTGTGGAACAAAGAAATAAATGAATAACTCAATGAACACCATGTTCACTGCTTATATTCACAGGATATAATATTTTAAACAAAATAATTTGAAGGTTGATCCCATCATTGGATGACTTATTTCTTCACGCATGTACTTCCTGTTTGTTTCTGAACTACATGTAGTAGCTGGATAGTTATTGATTATCCAAGCTTCACTTGAGGGGAATAATATGGTCAGTGTCATGGGGAGATTAATAGGATATATAATCTGAAATCTGAATTCCACCTTCCTGATCAGGAAATATGTTGGGCTGTCATAGGTTATCAGCAACATCTTTTCTGGCTTTATATCTAGAGAAATTTGGGGGCTAGAATATCTGAGCTTCTCAAGATACTAGTCCAACAAAAGAAGGACTGTAAAGACCTCATTCCATCTGCTGACATCTTCTCCAGGCAGATCAGAGTGGGAGCATGCCTGGTCTCCCATCAAGGGCTATGTGTGACCTCTGGGTCACTTCCAACAGGCATCTACCCAAGGGGGTTATCACCAATGCTGATAGGTCTTGGGGGTTAACATCCCAGTCCTTGTCTTTTCACATAGATGCACTTTGCATCTCTTTTGCACTTTTAGAGTTAGTTTACCTGGTGCACTTCCTGCATTGGTAGCCAATTTCTTGCCCCAAAATATTCCAGTCAGATGGTGTTTATATTCAAGAGAGAAAACCATAATTCAAAAAGACACGTGCACCCCAATGTTCATTGCAGCACTATTTACAATAGCCAGGTCATGGAAGCAACCTAAATGGCCATTGACAGATGAATGGATAAAGAAGATGTGGTACATACATACAATGGAATATTACTCAGCCATAAAAAGGAATGAAATGGGTCATTTGTAGAGACGTGGTTGGACATAGAAACTGTCATACAGAATGAATTAAGTCAGAAAGAGAAAAACAAATTATCGTATATTAACGCATATATGTGGAATCTAGAAAAATGGTACAGCTGAATCTGTTTGCAAGGCAGAAATAGAGACACAGATGTAGAGAGCAAACTTATGGACACCAAGAGGAGAGAGGGGTGGGGGTGGGATGAATTGGGAGATTGGGATTGACATATATACTCTAATATGTATAAAACAGATAACTAATGAGAACCTGCTGTATAGCACAGGGAACTTTACTTAATGCTCTGTGGTGACCTAAATGGGAAGGAAGTCCAAAAAAGAGGGGATATATGTATACATACAGCTGACTCACTTCACTGTACAGCAGAAACTAACACAACATTGTAAAGCAAATATACTCCAATAAAAAAAGATTATTATAACGTATTTGGAATGAGAATCATAATTATAGATAAAGTCAACTCATTTAAAACTGCAGTTCATGTGTGTATACACACATACCACATATGTACACATGCATGCAAATATGTACAAACATTTATTAGGGAAAATATTCTTTGTGTACCAGTGACACATTTTGACTCATTAAATATGCTCTAGTCTAGCTTTCTAGCTCATTTTAATTTCCAAAATAAAGTTAAAAGTTCTCTCTAATTTCAATAGAGGCTTTCTAGTTAGTGGCCAGAGCATCATCCCTGGAGCTCTGCTGCCCAGGTTTGAATCCTAGACCTCTCCCCATTAGAAGTATGATGTAGGGCAATCACTTTATCATCTTTGAGCCTCAGTTTCCTTTTCTTTAAAATGAGGATAACAATAGTGCCTACCACATATTTTGTTTTGAGATTTAAATGGGTTAACATTTGTAAAGCCAGTAGTTTGCAGCACATAACAAATTTACAGATGAATTTGATAAGTAAATAAAATGTTGCTCAAATTGAAGACTGTTACCCATGCGTACATGGCAACGTGCCATGGGATACTCAACACCACAGAATGCACTCCAGAATCTTCCTGATGTACCTATTGTAGTCAATGATAAACTATAGAAAATATTTTTAAAATTTTAAAATAAAGACAGATACATTATGGAGTAGACATTTTAAGATAAAATATGAGCTTTAAGGAGGATTGTTTCCCGTAGCTGACTTCTCAAGCTGTACTGCAAGACACTCCATTCTTGTCCACTGTATCTTCAATACCTTCCCTACAATAATCCGAATTCTAATTTGACTTCCAGTGTTCGGTCACTACTTCATACTTTCCTGTATCTGTGATTTTTGTCATCTCTGCCCGTGATGACCACCTCTTCCTAGTGTAGCCACACGTGGAAGTGCAGCCCCACTTGCAGAACCACAAAACACTTTATTTTCTGTTTTGAATTCAACTCTCTTGAATCTGCTGCTATATGTAATTTCCTTTGCCATGAATGGCCAGAATTCTGTGTGAGTTAGAGCTCATGACAGTTGCCACATCCTGTATAATAAATGATGTTGGTCTGCACATTAACACTCCCTGCTTCCCTGTCAGGCTGTGAACAACTTGAGTTCAAATACTATTCCCACCATTTTACACCTTCCCTTTCTCCCCACAAAGTGCCTAGCACAGTGCCTTTCCCTTCACTAAATATTTGTGGAGGTGGCTCTACCCCATGACTCCATCCAAAATAGGGCAGTTAGAATGTATTCATCTACTGTCAATATGAAATCCAGGTAAAGGTAAGTACATCAAATGGGTTATTGATTACAATTCCATGAAAGGACCAAGAACAGGTGCTCTAATTCATCAGCTGACCACAAACTCCTAACTTTCAGATGAGCCCAATCTGCTTTCCCCCAGGGAGCCTGTTAACGTAGCTCAGCATCTGCAAAGAGGGTGATTCAATAAAGTAAGTAACACCTTTAATAAGCAACCTACTTGCAACAAGCTCTAATCCATACCTCAGCATTAAAAGGAAAACTCAACAGTCTTCCTGGGGTGTAAATTGACAGGTAATTTTATATCTAGCCCTGCCCTTGGAGATTCAGCCTGTTTTATTTTTGTCTTGCTGACTTTCTTTGGAGATAGTTGTTGTCACGGTTTATTTAAAAAAAAAAAAAAAACATGATAGCATTAACTAATTATTTTAAAACTATTTCCTGAGTGTAAACTATATACTGGACACTGAGGTGGAACATGGGACAGAACTGATCAAGATAGTGCTTATTCATAATCAACAATGAAATTCAGACAACTGAACAGGAAATTAAATAGAGGGTGATGTACATGATGATAGTTGAAAATACATTCTGCCAGAGGCATACATAGGAATTCGAGCAATAAGATTTGGCTATTGCTTGTGGGGTATAAGAGAAATCAAGAAAAATGCCCAGCCTTTTGTCTTGATTGGTCAAGGGCCACTAGAAGAAAAGCAGGTTCATCTGGGGTAAGGTTGAGGATGACGATGGCGATGATGTTGGAAAGGTTGAGAAGAAGTCATTAAGACATCTAAGCAGAACTGCAAAATAAACAGCTGAATATCAGCTCAGGAATTCAGGGGAGAGATCCCAATACAGATAGAGATTTCTTAGATACAAAGCAACTCATGGTAATTGAAACAACAGGAATGCTTGAGATCAACAAGAGAAGATGGCTTTAGAGCAATGAGAGTAAAAGATAAGCCCAAGACATGGGAGGAAACCCAGTAATGGCATCATGGATGCCAGGGGAGGAACTTCAAGGAGAAGGGACAGGTTATGCACATCTATCACTACTTAGAGAGCAAGAAAGATGGGGATGCTAAAAGGGTGTTGGATTTAGCCAAAAGAAGGCTATGGTGACTCAAGCAAAGTAATGTCAATGCAGTGGTAGGGACAAAATCCAGTCAGGAGTTGATGGAGAATAATAGAATGTAATCAAAACAGAGATGACAAGTGTAGACTGTTCTTCTCAGGAGCTTAACTGTGGAGGAAGAGGCCATGTCATCCCAGAAGTAGACTTTTGCACAAGGAAGGAATTTTAAATGATATCTGGACCTTAAATATACAAATATATTTAGGGAAAATATCCAGTGGTAAGAAAAGTTTACAAATATAAGAGAAAGAGGGAGTGGTGCATGGACGAAAGGGAAAGGAACTGGTTTCAAAGCATGGAGAAGATAATATTTTGGACATTGAATCAATAGAAATTTGTAACTGAATACAGTGGCTCACAGAGAAATGAAACACCAAATCATAAAAGTGGACAAGATCATTGAACTCAGATTTCTTGTCCTACTAATACACGAGAGTCCTGGGACATTCAGAATTCTGGAGGTCTCTTATAAAGAACCAGGTCCATCTCTGGTCCTCAGAGGTTTTGGAGAAATTACTTCACCTCTTTTCCCACAGTTTCCTCATCTGAAATATCAGAGGTTGGATCAGCTGCCTTACAAAGTTTCTCCTGATTCAGCTCTTTTGTACATAAAGTGTAAACTCAGAATGCTCTGGTCAAGCCCCCTGGGTTCTTTTCCTTCCTTCTACCAATTTTTAGCAGATGTGAGATGTTGGCTGCAGAGCTGGAGAAACTCGAAAGCCTATAGGGGTGGACACTTTCATTCTGCATTTGCTTCCTAGATATAAGTAGACAATTCTGCCCTTTTTCAGGTCTCAGAATATTGGACCCCTTTTCCCTAAAGCTGATGCACTGGGTGAAGAAATTATTCCCCTTTCATCTCCAAAATTTCTTTCCTAATTTAAACCATTTCACTCCAGCTAAGCAAGAAGGTCTCTGTTCCTCCTTATCTATTTTCCCCTGCAAGTCCTGGTCACAGTTATTTTGAAGACCTAAATCATGATAGCCTGAGGACCCCAATGTAGTGATTACTAAAAATTGTACCCTTTAATGTTCCTTTACCTGCTATTTCAAATATTCTACTCTGTAGAGTGCTCCACACATGTCCCCGGGGCAAGTAGGCAGGTTGTTCTTTAGTTTCCTCATTATGCCATTAGGGCATGCCTACTGCTGCTGCTGCTGCTGCCCTTCATGAAATCTTTGCTCAGCTGTGAATAACTTTCATAAGATTGTTTTGATTCTTGGGGAGGGAAGGGATAACACTTAAGAACGAAGCTGAGAATAACTTACTTCTGCCACTAGAGGCAGTGGCTCTGGGACACCTGGACAAACCTGACCTCAGATTCGATTCCGGGCTCTTTTGGGGACTGATTCTCATGAAAAGGGGGAGGTCACTACATGCTCTTATCACCACCACTTGGAATCCTCCAAGGTTCTCTGTGCCTTAGAATCCAGGAACAAGACCTCTGATCCTGGAGAATAATTTTTCTCTCTCCTGGTGCAAGTGCTGCCTTAAATCCCCATTCCTCTCCCAGAATGAACGTTTATTCAACTGATTGGCAATAAAAACCCAATACTCTCACAAGATGTGTACTATGGATTCCATGGTCCTGAAAAGACCGTCCCAATAGTAGACAGAAAGTACATTAGTCTAACTGATACCTGTCTGTTTTTAATGGTATTTCTATTCTCAAGTGTAACTATTTTTCTTCATCCATTCCAGATGAATGGTTCTCGACCTGGACCATGAAAGAATATCAACCATGGATCTCTGAAAGGCAAATGCCCCATTCTGAACATACTCACTGCTATGGAAGGAATCGTGTCCTCCAAAATTCACACACTGAAGCCCTAACCCCCAAAGTGATGGCACCAAGAGACAGGGCTTTTAGGAGGTAATTAAGGTTAAATTAGGTCATGAGGGTGGGGCCCTAATCCAATAGGATCATTGGATTTATAGGAAGAGATCTTTTTCTCTCTCTCTCTCCCTCTCTCTCTGTCTCTATTTCTAGCTCTCTATCTTTCTGTCATGTTAGGACACAGTGAGAAGGCAGACACCTCCAAGTCAGGAAGAGGGCCCTCATCAGAACCCAACTATGCCAACCTGGGACTGCCAGCCTCCAGAATTGAGAAAATAAATGTCTGCTGTTCAAGTCACCCTGCCTATGGTTTTCTGTTATGGAAGCCAAAGCAGATGAATATACCCACGCAGGATCTCTAGGAGCAGCCTGAGTACAGGTAAAGAATGAGTCCACTCTGCAGCCAGACCTAATGACCACTAGTTTAGCCAGAATCAAGGCCTGTTTCACTAGTAGTCATGTGCTTCTAATAGGAAGGAAAATCACTGTTTCCCTAAACTTCTGTTTCATCTTCAGACTTTCCAGCAGTTAGCTGAAGCCTTATGTACCTTCCTCTTCCAAACTTCAGTCACTAAACATGTTTTCTGTCTTATCTGTACATCACTAGTCTCTTCTCATAGTAACACACAAGTGACTGCTGGGCATGACCACTTTTTCCAGGTTGGATGACCAGCTCACCTCTCTCCTGTGTTCCTGCTATGACAGGAGTTCTTGACCTCTTCAGGTATCAGACCCTTTTAGAGAAGACGAGGAAAATCAACACTACTTCTCCTGAAAAATACATATACATGCATGCCTAAAAATTGCCTATGACTTGGGGGTTAGAAAGATCATAATTCTCCTATAGCAAAGGTAAGAGTCTAAGAATTCATAACCTAGAGACTCACGCTTCAAAAGCCTGGTCTTCATATCAAAAGCATCACCTGAGAGCAGAATCTCAGGCCACCCTGGACCTACTGCATTGGAATCTGCATTTTGACCAGAACTCCCTATGACTGTATCCACACTGAAGTTTGAGAGGCATCACTATAACAAAATTAATTTATATACATAGTATGGTTGCAATGAGTTATTCCAATTTTGCCCTACCTGCTGGAGAGTTACAATAATTACACAATTCCAACTCTGAGAGTCTCTGCAGAAGAAACTGAGAAATGAGCCAATCATCTGCTAGGAAGCAATAAAGATTGGAACTCTTTATCCATTTACTCTTTCCGACCTGGCCTCCCCTGCCCCTTTATTTCCAGCTTTACGTTATGAATATCCCTGCTGAGCATCCTTTCCTGATGAAATATCCCTGATGCTCAAGTTGGAGGGGCAACATGAAAGTTACCAAAATAACTCCTTTTACTGTTCCTTGAACTTCAAACACTAAATCAGATAGAAAAAAAATGGTGTTCTCTCAAAACATTTCCATATGTTCTGACAATGGAATCTCACTGTATCATTTACAAGCTTCACACACCAAATTAAAAGCTGTAGTTAATTCATCTTCTGGAGATGAAATGACCCCTAGAGTCTGACCTTGGATGAATGTAGCCCAGCTGACAAATCAATCTCATTACAGCATGCGATGAGGGAGATACTTCTCTGCCCTGAGCAATTGAAACATGTACAGCTGTTTCTTGTACATATTTTAATTAAACATTTTTATTTTTCTGTGCCCTGAGGCTTTTTGTGAAGGATATGTTTTCCAAGTCTCATGATAGAAATAATGATATTTCATGGTGCAAATTTATGCAACAGAACACAGGTGCCAGAGTTTTTCTACTTGTATATCTGTGTCACAATTGAAGGATGTCAAAGGTGGTTGTCAAGCCTGAAAGTTAGAAAGGACAGTGGACAAAAGGAGGTGAAAGGAAAGCAACATGCATGTGTAATTTTAGAAATGCTGTCATGACCTATAACACCCAAACATTCTCCTTTCTTTTTCTACTCAAACACGTGAAAAGACAGCATGGAAGAGGAGAATCTCGTCCATTTAGGGTTGGTTACCAACTTTTTGTTCCATAGATTTATGTAGGTAAATTCCAAGATTTTATGATGTGAATTCTCCTGGGCAAGAGGCTATTGCATGTGAATCCATCTTCATTCCATTTTCCCTCCTCCGAAAGGACATTCAGTAAAGGGTCTCTTCCCAAGACACTGCCGTCCATCCATGTACAAAAACCTCACTCCCCTTCCTACAACTGAAAGAGGCTTCTTTGAAGCACAATCCCTCCCAGCAGCACCTGCATATCCTTCACACACACACACACACATACACACACACTTTCAAACCCTCAAAAACATAGTCAAATGCTGAATGGATATGCTTAATGTTTGTAGTAAGCTTTAGAATTGAATGGAAAGGGTGGACATAGGTGAAAGTATTATTTTTTCTGCAGTAGCCTTGAAGAAAGTAAGGATGAAGGAGACAGAAGGGTCAGAATGTGTTTTGATTTAAAATAGTGTTTTTAACCTAGAGAGATGCTGAGTAATTCTTTGCCTTTGATTCCAAATCTTCAC
The DNA here is from genome assembly GCF_003031525.2 of Neophocaena asiaeorientalis asiaeorientalis. Lineage (NCBI taxonomy): Eukaryota > Metazoa > Chordata > Mammalia > Artiodactyla > Phocoenidae > Neophocaena > Neophocaena asiaeorientalis. Next base: position 2,447,371 of record NW_020173927.1, read on the forward strand.
TGTGACAGTGCATTGGCCCTAAATCATGGATTTCCCACCCCTGCCTCTAAAACTGTGTGACTCTGGGCAGTTTTCTAACATTCAACTATTACATCTTATGCATGAAATTTGAGTATATAGCCCTGTCCTGAAATATCTATTTTAAAAGTGTGACTTTTTCAAAGGTACTGTTGGGTTGTATTAGTCAGGGTGATCGATGTGGGATGCTTAAACAAAGGCCCTCCAGATCTTGGGAGATGAACACAATACACGTTTATTTCTCTCTTATTGCACATTCAAGGACTTTGGGAGGCTCTCTCCCATGATTATAATCACCAGCCCCAGATGCTTCTTCTTGTGACACCCCCATTTTCAACACTAGCCTGTCATGCTCTACACCCAAGGAAAGGAAACCATGGAGAGCCATGTGGGCGGCCTCGTGGCCAGACCAGGAGTGGTCTACATCACTGCCTTCCTCAACCCACTGGTGGGACTCAGGACTGGGCTCCAACCAAAAGAAGGGAAACAGAGAAACAGTCTCCTGTGTAGCCAAGAAGAGGAAAGCAAACAGGCTTTCCTTTCCAGCACGCAAGCTCTGTCTGCTAGAGGGTCTCACCTCTTTTACGTCTGTGTATCACAGCTTTTTGTCAAGTGGTGTATGGGGACTCCTCTAAACTGTACCTTGGTCCTCAACTTGACATTACAGAAAACTGTTTGTAGATCTCATGGAAAGCAAACACACGAATACACCCCCAACACAAGCCATGGTAATACATTTGGCATTGTGAAAATTTAAAACTTCAACATTAGGAATATGTAGAAAAATTTTTGCTAATCCTTTTTTTCCTATGATGAAATATTTTACAATCTAAAAACACTATAAATAAAGCAAAAGATAAACAGTGAATATTTTTGAATACGCACCAAGGAAAGAAGACTCAGAAGGAACCAACACTGCCAACACCTTGATCTAGAACTTCTGGCCTCCAGAATTGTGTGAAAATAAATTTGTATTGTTAAGTTGTCCAGTGGGTATTTGTTACAGCTCCAGGGAACTGACCCAGGGGCCTTGTGTGTGCTTCTGGCTCAACATGTTCCTCACTGTGTGGTTAGCATGCGTGAACTCTTGAATCTCCCAGATAGACAGGGAGATTTTCAGGGGAGGGACTTTACCTCCTGTTTTGTTTCTGTGGACACAAGCAGACTCACTGGCTTTATAAGTGGAGTCTTCACTTCAGTTAGCTCCACCCCCCCAATTCCATGCCGACACTCCTGCATTCATCTTGAACATTCATCTTGCTGTGTTGTTCATTTTAGTTCTCCATCCTACCTGGTGTCAAGTGTCTGTATTTGAGTGCCTACAACTCCTCTCTCGAACCCAGGTCAGTGGTCATTGGTTGGTGGGAGCCCATTGACGATTGATGACAGACTGATGGGAGAACAGGAGCCTGAGAAGGCATCTCAGAAACGATTTCCAAAGCAAAACTGTGACCGAGCAAAGTTCTCTCTTTCCTTCACATCCAGGCTAAGAAATGAATTTTGTACATCATCGATTTTGTTCAGATAACTGGGGACTCATACAGAGTTAGGAAGCACCTCCTCCAGATGTAACACGCTGGGATGATTCCAATGGACATGCAAATTAGACCATGATAATCAGGGTAAAACCCCATGACACCCTGGAGCAACCCCAGCCTCCCGGTGTTGACCCTGCCCATCAGTGGTCTGTCTGCTGCTCAAGCACCAGAGGGGACCATGACAACATTCATTGCCACCTATCAGAGGGATGACCCTCTGTTGGGAAGCAAGAGGAGGGCAGGAACCCCAAGTGGCTGGATGAGACAGCAAGAATGATTTCTGCTCTTTTGGCTCATGAATATGTCCTGGAAAAGGCAAACTCACATGTACTGAAAATATGACACTACAGATGGTCATATATCTGAGTAAAACTTCTCCAAGATTATGGTGAGGACAGGAACACATAAGACGGGGTGAACATGTAATATTTTTAGTCAGAAGTAGTCCTCAGAGAGAGGATTTAGGAGACCATTTAACCAGGCAGCCTCAGACCACCTCCCCACAGCCTTTTTTTCTGAACACATGCCTGCTTTCACCCTGTGAATGCTTATTATGAGTCAGCCTGTGTTTCTTTATTCTTGTTTTTAGCATTTCCTTCCCACATTGACTATTGTTTTTTCTCTATTACTTGCAGTAAATACACCCCAAGTTTCCACATACAGTCATCCCATGCCCTCTGTCCCTGTCTTCTCTGGAGGGTCACCTGTCATCTCTAAAGTATTGTTATTGTCTTTGCCTGTTTTCCTGGAACCCAACATAAGGTGTTTTATATGGTATGTAACACATTGTTATTCAACACTGAAACATCAAGAGAGATGGAAACTAGGCTCAATATAGAACAGGAAAAAAGTTGATTATACCCTTGGAAACTACAAATTATCATTTACTGTGTTCTGCTATTCATGAATGTATTACAAATCAGGAGCTGAAGACAAACGTTGGGATATTAACATAAACTGAGGTTTCTTACATTGTCTGTAGTTTGAAAGTAGCACTCTTTCGAGGAGAAAGTCATAAACCACTACTACCAGATGTTGTTTTTGGCAGACTTTAATTATTCTCCTAACTGCTTCCTGTCTTTTTAAAAATCTCCACCAGAGACAGCTACTAATTCATTCTTCCCTGCTCTGTTTTCCAGTGAAGGGATGTGCCCCTGGGATTTGGAGCTTTTCTTATGTGTCTGCTATTCCCCACAGGCCTGAATTGTCAAACAATTACAGAATGCCATCAGCAACACTAGCAAAAGGGCCAAGGGTTTGGATGTGTAAGTGAACAAAAACATTCCATGAGGATAACAAAAGCTAAAGATTGTGACAATGTTAATCTGAACAGAAAGACCAAAAATTAACCATAGACAGATAAAAGCAGAATATTTTTAAAGGGGGTTATTAAGAGATAAGTCACTTTTATGAGGACATGTCAGACAGAGGCAATTTGACTATAAGTCAATCAATTGACCCTCCCTCTTCATGACCTTCACAACCACAGCCAGCCTGACAAGAAAGGTTGACCTACCTGAACAGATATGTCAAAATCTTGGTTCATTCTAAATACAGCATAGCGCCCCCATAATTTAAAAACAGAGTTTGTAGTTTAAGCCATTGTGAAGTTTAACCAGGACATTACTTTCCATTTGCCTGACCTGAAAATGATTGTTAAAAAATCACAAATTACCTAGAATATTCCAGGCTTGTCCAAATATCTAACTTCTCTTCTCATAGAATAAATATCCTACAATATGCATTATTTACACTTATTAAAATAATGTCATAGGCATTGATACTATCATGGGATTATTTTTTTCAATTTTATTGCACACTTTTATAACACTAATAGAAATAAAGTGATTTAAAATCACTTATAGTAGTGACACCATGGAAACCAATTCACTGTTACCGTTTGGAATTTTTTAAATCAATTAAATAGTTGGTCATGCCAAACCCCTATATGCATAAGTCCATATGCATTTAAAGGAGCAGTTCGGGACTTCCCTGGCTGTCCAGTGATTAAGACTTCACCTTCCAATGCAGGGGTTACAGGTTCGATCCCTGGTAAGGTTCGATCCCTGGTCGGGTTCGATCCCTGGTCAGGCAGCTAAGATCTCACATGTCTCGTGGTCAAAAAAGCAAAACGTAAAACAGAAGCAATATTGTGACAAATTCAATAAAGACTTTTGAAAAAGTGGTCCGCATCAAAAAAAAAAAAAAGGAGCAGTTGGACCTTCCTCTCACAGAGATGGAGAGGAGGTGATGGAAGATCAACCTTCCAGACAAGAAGGCGTGATAAAATTGAAAGTACATTACATACAACAGAAATGTTTTCCTTCATCAGGCATCTTAAAGGAAAGAGCAACCTCTGCAAGATGATCAGAATCTGATGGAAAAAAAAGAGAAACTGAAGTCTGAAGCCAGTGATTTCCCTGCAGTAAGATCCTATGAGTCTAAAATTCCATGATCACTTTCAAGGCTTTACTTTGAGAAACCATCTGGATTAGTGGCTAAAGCATGGAAGCAAAATCAGCACACCTGGGCTTCAGACCAACATTTACGTTCCTTGAGTGTCAACATTCCCTACAGTCTAAAATGGGGAAAGTAAAATCCACAGCTCTTTTACTTTCTAATACATCATTTACAGAAAGACTCTGCACCCTTAAGACCAACTCCTGTAAGCTAGAAGTTTAAGAAAGTATCATTATCATACAAATGTTACCTTGTAGATTATTCAAAGAATTTTTCCCCCAAAGAATTAAAAACAAATTAAAAAAAAATAAGAATTGCCTTTTGAAGTCCTTTATGAACTAAGTAAGTTTTCTGGATTCATTCATATCTGCATCCACATGGATGCAAATAAAGTCAGTGTGCTCTAATAAGCAATTAATATGAGAATGATTTCCCTTCCTACTGCCCAATCCTGACCACGGTGTGCTAAGCAGTAAAACCAACATTCAATTCATAGACTTCCAACTGAACCATTTTATAATTAGCAAATTATAAACCCAGAAAATTACTGTCAGAAACATCAAGTATAGGACAAAAGGGCTGGCTGACTTCAAGAGGAGGTGTTTTTCTTTCTCCCTAAGGAAAAAGTTTCTACTTATAAATTGGTTTTTCAAAAATTACTGAAATAAAAAAATAAAATTGCACATTCCTTTCCTAAATAGATCTATGACTGAGTTAGCTAAGTATAGGAACTTTTGAAAAGAGAAACATTTTATAAATGTTAAAATTAGATTTTGTGCTTTAATAACAATTGGATCATTGTTTGATCAATGTTGTCATGGCATTGATTCATTTTAAGTGTCTCAGGGAGAACTGAAAATGTACATGAATGATAGGACACCTTATACATGATGGTAATCTGCACCAGATACCAGGTATACATAGCCCCTCCTGGCTAACTTCAGGCAATGGGAAAAGAGGGAGTGATTTCTTTCAAGTCACCTTCGTTCTCCTTTTGTCTTTTTTTTTTCCCAAGTTTTAGCACGTTTCTCTGGGTATCCAAAGTCTTATTCTGTTACCTGACTCCTGTCCTTGCAATCAGCTTGGTGTCTATTTATCCAGACTAGAGGTGTCCAAATAGGATCTGACTCCTTTGGTCTATTAAAAAGAAACAAGAGCAACATTAAAGGCTTGCATTTTCTGTGATCCAGTTTTTTCAGAGCAACATCTAATAACAGAAGCAAATTCTGTTATAAAGAATAAATTACCAAACTACTTTGTATTAAACTGGTTCTATCCAAGGATGGCACCTTATAAACAGTGCTTGAGGACACTCACCCCAAACACCTCATGGGCCAATACCTCATTCTATTGATTCTTTCCCTTTAACCACACTGAAAACTTCCCAGCCCATTGTCAGGCTCTGTTCCTTACTACTATTCCTTCCCAATTGCCTCTCCATCTTTCTGACTTACTCCAAAATTCAGTGAAGACCTCCATGTTTAGCTTATGCTCATTTTCCCCTCCCTAAGTCCAATCATCTTATTGAGTAACTTCAAGGCCATTTAGAAAGCCCATGAAATATGCTTTCCTCAAAGGTTTTTTCACTTGTATGGCTCCAATGATATTCTTTTCTATTTTATCACAGTGATTAGTTCCCATGGTCACAGCCTGGATCTTGTTATCACTTGGAAATTCTTCACATCTGAAAACAGGAACTTCAAGATATCACAAACTCAACTCCTTCCTCTAGTCCTCTCTTCCTCCCACTGCATTCGTTTTTTAATCTTAGACAGCTAATCATTTAACTCTTCTTGCCTTTACTTTCCTTCTTATCTAACTTACTCATCACAGTGTCAATACCCTCAACTGATTCTTCCATGTCTTTTTGCTGAATTTACCTAACAAATGCTGCAGCTGGACCAATCCTAGTCTTCTACTGTTGCAGAGGATGGCTGAGTCCTGTATGCTGGTGCCAGTATAAATTCACTTCACCTCCAATGCTATGTGTCAGATCAGTCCTTCTACTTCCTAAGGACAACTTCCTCCCCAATTTCCTTTACTGATTCATAACCCTAATCTTAAGTTTTCTCCCAATGAATTAATTCACAAATCTATTCATTTGCCTAATAGCCTATCTGCTTTTGTATCTTTTCTCCCATTTATTCAGTCATTTATTAAAAAGTGTGTATTAAGAATCTACAACATGCTAAATAATATATCGGGCAATGGGGTAAAAAAAAAACATAACAAGAAGTATTTATTTTCAGGAAGCTCATAGTATAACAAAACACGCAAGCATACACAGTCACAACATCATGTTTTATGGGCTTTTTATGATGTTAGTGGAAGAAGGCACAACAGAACGTAAAGGATGGGTATCTCTCTGCACATTAGGATTTTAGTTGCTTTTTAGTTTATGTTTTATACTTATTTGTATTTATTATAAAATGTGTTAATTGGATATGTATTACTTTTATTTTTTTTTAATTTCTTTGAAGTATAGTTGATTTACAATGTTGTGTTAATTTCTGCTATACAGCAAAGTGATTCAGTTATACACACACACATATATATATATATATATTCTTTTTCATATTCTTTTCCATTATGGTGTATCACAGGTTATTGAATACAGTTCCCTGTCCTATACAAGGTAGGACCTTGCTGTTTATTCAATCATAGAATTATTAAATGAAGTCATTACCTGAGGTACTGTATTACTTTTAAAATAAGAAAAGTGAATATAACCAATATTTTATAATAACTATAAATGGAACAAAACCTTTAAAATTTGTGAATTACTATATTGTACACCTGTAACTTATATAATATTGTACATCAACTATATTTCAATAAAAAAATAAAAAGAAAGAAAGGAAGGAAGAAAGAAAAGTGGGTCAGGTTCTCCAAAGAAACTGAGCCAAAAGGATGGGTATATATTTTTTAAGGAATGTCCCCATGCAATTGTGGAAGCAGGCATGTACAAAATTTTCAGGGCAGACCAACAGTCTAGAAACTCAGGCAGAATTTCCATGTTACAGTCATGAGGCAGAATTCCATCTTCTCCAGGAAACCACAGCTTTTACCCTTACGGCCTTGAGCTGACTGGATGATGCTCACACATGATATAGAGGGTAATCTTCTTAAAGTCAACTGGTTGTAGATGCTAGTCACACCAACAAAATATCAATACCTTCACAGCAACATCTAGACAAGCATTTGACCAAACAACAGCCTAGCCAAGCTGACACACAAAATTTAACTATCACAGAATGTTATGAACTGAACTGTGTCCCTCCAAAATTTACCTGTTGAAGTCCTAATCCCCCCATGACTGTATTTAGTGATAGGGCTCACAAGGAGGTAATAAAGATTAAATGAGGTTATAAGGGTGGGGCCTTAATCTGGTAGTACTGCTACCCATATAAGAAGAGGAAGACACACCAGAGATTTCTCTCCACATGCACACAGAGAAGAGGCTATATGAGGACACAGAAAAAGGTGGCCATTTGCAAACCAGGAAGCGGGTTGTCACTAAGAACCATCTTTTATGTACCTTGATCTTGGACTTCCAACCTTCAGAAATCTGATAAAATAAAGTTCTGTCATTTAAATCTGACTGTGGTATTTCATGTCAGTCTTAGCAGGCTAATACACAGGGTTATTATTTAAAAAGAAAAAGAGAGAGAAGGCAAGCTATTAAAGTCAATGGTTGGCACTATCCTAATTTTCAAACCTGGCTTTACATCAGATTACTGAGGGAACTTTTACAAGTACAGTTCCCAAACCCAAACCCGGGAGAGTCTCATTCAGTAGCTGGGGGGTGACGAGCAGCTGCAGGGTCCAGGAAGTAGAAAACCACACACCCGCTGTTTAGAGCAGGAGTCTGCAAAGCAGATACACAGCAAAGAGGGTCCGTGAGGTGGGACACTGGAGTAAAGAAGAAACCTTATACTTTCTACTTATATATTATATATTTCTATCTAAAAAAAGGAAGGATTTTGGCCTGAATGATATTAAATCTGTGGATTGATGTTTGGGCTCCCTTTCAGCCCAGTCTTAGACAAACACATATGACAGGTACAAGTATGTGGGGCATTGTGCAAAACAAATGAGGTCCCCACTTGATGAGTTAACAGTTATCCTCACCCCTTGCTCACCCTCAACAAATGCTGTCTTTGATGTCATATGTGTGGCCAACTCACATATGGCAGCAAATAGATGTATGGGTTTAATCAAGTCTCAACTAGGTAGACTCCCACAAAGTAGACAGCTGGCTTTAAAAGATTCCAGGATATTCATTTAAGTCTCTATATCATTCAGGAAAATAAGACTGTTATTGTTCCAAATGTTCCCAACTGAAAGCAAAATAAAGCCTATACAGCTCAATTTTCCCAGTAAGCAGAAACAAGAGAAAATAACAGGATTTTACTAAATACTAGTGAAATAAAAGACACAGTTTTAATCCTCCTCATAAATTAAGTCAAATGAAAACAAGAGAGAAAGCACTCAAAGTTGTGTTGTGTTTCTTTAAAGAACTCTTCTCTAGGCAACATATTTAACATTCCAATCCCCTTCAATTCTCCCATGTTAATCCTGAGAAAAAGTACTTCTCCTACCATCACCACTGACAGAGAAAGAACCTTCCTTGAAGGCTCTCAGTCAATCAGTCTTAATTTTAGACCCAAATTTTTACCTGGCTCATTTTTGCCTGGGGTCTTCTTTTCAGTTTCCTGTATGATATAGAGACTTAAATGAATATCTACAGTGGATTTCAACTTGTTTCTGTTAAAACTGTATTCTTAGAAATATAATTTGTTCTTGTCATTGTTCTTAAGACTCTGGAAATTCTTGTCTTCATGGAAAAATAACTTACTAAAAATGTGTGGCTTAATTGTCTTACGATAATTTGCCTGGTTAACAACTCAGTAACTGATGTATCTCTTTTCCTAAATAGCATAAATACTTGTGAGATTGCTATGTCAAATTGAAAGTATACCATCGTTATATTTGTCTTTTCTTATATGCATGATGGTAAAATAAAAGCATGTTACTCTGCAAAAAAAAGAAAAAAAAAAAGATTACAGGAGACAAAGTACTAAACATAAAGCTTACTGTGCACGTACAGGTGACCGAGGGGGGAAGGGCGGCCTTCCTGATGAGTCCTCTTTAATCTTCAGAAGAGGCAAAGTATGGTGGTCTAATTGGATTTGACAAGAGTCAGCTCAAAACACTCAAAATCATTCAAAGACGATTAGCAGTACAGACTTATATCTGCCCATATTAACAATCCTACTTGATAGCATTGAGATACTAGCAAAAGGTAGTTTGAAGCTGTGGTGATAGAAAAGAAATTTTAAAATTATATCCACGTTACCTTTAATATAAGATTTTCCATTTCTCTTTTAGGACACATTTTGTGTTACATATAATACATTAGCACATTAGTGCACATGTAATCTACTGGATGCTGCTGGGAATTAGAAGGACCACAGGATTTGAGACCTTAATATTGACTATCTCAGTGGGATTGCTGGGTCAAAGTTTCACTTGAAATACACCCAAATGAGAATGAAAGGTAAAAAAAGTGAAGATAGGAAAAGATCACTGTTAGGAAATTTGCTCTAAAGGGTTATAGTGAAATGAACTAGTAGCTGGAGGGGTAATTGTGCCGGCAAAGGATGTCCTAAAGGGAAAAATACAGCCTTTCTATATGTTGATGTAAATGACATTGTAAAAACCAAAATTTGATTATGAAAGATGTAAAGGGAGTATTTCATGCTGGAAAGAACGAGAAAGGATGGAATACAGTACACAGGGTGAGATCTGGACTTTGCTAAGACAAGGAAGAGCCACTCCTGTCATTGGAGGGACAGCAGAGTTTATGGCAGGGAGAGGATGAGGAAGTTCTCCTCTGATTGCTCCCCTACGAACTCAGGGGCAAGGCTGTCAGCAGAGAAAAATCCATGCATAACAATATTTGCAACTAGTGACCATAAGAGACTTCATTTCAAATAACAACCCACATTATAAAAGTAGTGAAGTCTATGGTTTACCCTAATTAGGTTGAATATCATCAAATTCAGCAAAGTATGATATATGTATATAATTTACACATAGATAAAACAGTGCATTGACTCCACTGTCTCTTTGTTATAGAGTTACAGTAAAACCTACCCGTTGTTTCCAGGGCCCAGTCCACACTGATCCTCATGTCTGGTAGTGGTTCCATTGATCCACTTTCATATCTAACACAGTTCTTGTCCCACAATGATCTGCTGGATACTGCGTCCTCCTTCTAGACTTTCATTGCCATTTTCAGAAAAATCCAGTATTACTCAAAGTTTACTTAGAGTAGATTCAGCCCCCGACTCTACTGCTCCCCAACCTGCTGGCAGATACCCATCTCAGCTGAACACTCTCTTTGCACAAAGCTTCAGTAACCCTCAGTTCTCATTTGTGTGTTCCCCACCAGTTGCCGACTTCCTCCAGTCAAGAAAAGGAAAAGTCCTTTTAGGATGGATATGAATTGAAAAACAAATGTTTCATTAGGCAAAAACTTAAATACTGAGGTGCTTCCTGCTTTCTGTAGTATGAGGAGTTGCCCTCTGACTGCAGGTCTGGGAATCCACCGTTTTCCAACTTGCCTCCCAGTATCATGCCAACGTGGCCAATAGAAGCAGTTCAAGGTGATAAGGAAGCACAGAGAAAGGAGTTCATGGAACTGACAACCACTCCAAGTGAGGACACTGGGGTTCACAGCAAAGTCCTTTGAGAGCTTAAAGCCTGCCCAGCCTGCTTCTTTTCCATTTACTGGACTAAACAGACCCTTTTCCCCTCCAAGCTCCCCCATGATTATTCTCCATGATTTTTCACTTTCTGCACAAACACATGGAATCCTGATAGTCAAAACACATAAAGGGCCAGAAGCGCTTCCAGTTAAACCATCTTTTTAAACAGCACTCTCTGGCAGTGTTAGAGCTATTAATTGCGGCAGAGAAAAAACAAGTTACATAACCTGCCTGCTCTCACACGTTCTTCTTATTATCACCACATGATTAACTCGACCAGAAGATGAGCTCAATTTCAGAAGAGTCCTTTCCAGTTCAGAAAAAGGGCACAGCAAATTTAGGGACCAGGAACATGGCAAAACACAGCTGCATAAAAACTCACCAGAAAGGTTTTGCAATCGAAGGACACATTTGATGGGTCTCATTTTGCTAAAAAGCAATTCTTGGCTTGAGGGACAGAGATGGGACACAGGGCAACATGACACCATGGGGTTATCAACAGAAGGAATGACAGCCGTGTCCCCCTCTGCCCTGGGTTTGCTAGCATTCAGGCCAAGCCCATCATGTTTTTATTGTGCCTCTCTTTACCTACTCACGTCCAGTTTTCTCTTTAGGGAATTCTGTCTGGAAAGACTTAAAATCACTGACCTGCCATGTCTTTTTTATACTGCACTCAAGAGCCAGTGGGTTTCTGGTGAGGAGGGAAGCTATTAAAAAGCTAAAAATACACTTAAGTCCTCTTCTAGTTATTCATTTTCTCCTTCACACTTAAATTTTAAAGAAGAAATTTGTATCATGATTGTTAACAGAAGGTACCTCATCCTCCAATCCACAGGAATTGCTGGTGAGATGCAGCGCTAACTTCAGAAACCTGAAAATTGCACAGGGAAGAGATCAGGTGGGTAAGACGACTCCACAGCATGAAAGGAGCTAGGAATTCTGAAGAACTCGATATTTCAATCTTCCATGAAGGAAAAGAAGCTTTTACCTTAGTCATGCAAACACTCTTAATGATTTCACTTCACATTCAAACCAGGGAGGTCTAACTTGGCTGAAAATTGAAGCTACTCTCAAATTCCATAGGCATCTACTTAGCTGGTACCTATATAAGGAACAAAGCTCTTCACACAGAAAAATAAAAATAGGACATTAGTCACCCCACTACAACATTTGTACATCCTATGTAAGAAAAATCCAGGTAAACCAAATTTTTCAGCCTTTTGTTTCTTGGGGAAAATAATTCTATTTGATTAGTTCCATTAAAATGCCATCTCTGTTTATAGATTTAGGCCAAACTGCAAGACTCATATTAACTTTATTGATCTTCAGTAAAGTTAAGATCTTGGGGAAAATAATTCTATTTGATTAATTCCATTAAAATGCCATCTCTATTTACAGATTTAGGCCAAACTGCAAGACTCATATTAACTTTATTGATCTTCATCTTCATCTGATCTTGCCATCATTTTGCATTTGGTCACATACCAAAGAGATGTATGTTTTAAGGTATGAGTAAAATTTAGAAACTAGCAACACAAAACCTTTGTCACTATTCCCATTAACAACCCCAGATAACATAAATCTTTACTCCAAGGATTTAAAATCTACTCCATGGTCCTTTGGCAAATAGAAATTCAGTCAAACAGTGAACGCTAACAGGAAGAGGAGCAGAAATGAAAAGGGACCAAAGTGGTCAAGGAGAATATAAAGGAATGTTCATTTTGAACAGAGAGATGGAAGTGACCATAGTATGTGAAGAGCTCTAGGAAAAACTCCAAGGGGAAGGACAGTTGATTTAGGCCTTGGAAGTTGAGCTCACTTTGAAGATATGGGGAGAAAGACTTGGAGGCAGATTCCTCTTAGGTAGGTGAAGAGGGTTAGCAAAGTTAGAGGCTCAGCAAAACACAGAACAGCTGCAGAGGGTAGTTTCCAACAGGTGAGGCTCATGGAAAGGAACAGAGAACATAAAGAGAGTCTGGTGCTAGACTATAGGAAGCCTTGGACACCAAGACAAGGAATTGACATAGATCCTCTAGAAAGCAGGGAAACACTGAACATTTTAGAGATGAATAATGATGTAATAAAGTACCATTTCAGGAAGGTTAGACTTCTGTTTGTGTACGTCATGGAGGAGCTAGAAATGGTAGGTTGAAAGCTATTGCACAAGCACAAGGCAGAAGCCATAATGACCTGAAATGACATGACACGGAGGGAATAAGCAGGGGGAAGATGGCTGTGAGACTTGATGGCCAGAGACACAGAGCCCAAGGGAAGAGTAAAAACAAAAATGCTTTCACTTGAAGGGACTTAGAAAAGGCAATGGTAAAGGAATTGGGGAAATTGAGATGAGACGCATCTTTGAAAATAATATGCACTCACACTCAAAGGTGAGAGAACAGCAGAATAACTGCTAATGCCAGGATGAAGTTCAGGATGTGGGACAAGAGCTGAGAAGAGAGGTCAGAGCTTGCCATCTATTTGGGAGTCACCAGTGTCATGTTGAGCACTCAGAGGTAGAGATTATGGAGAGAGAAAAACGGGGATGAAACCTGAATCTTAGAGAAGGGCAATATGGAGGTGATAGAAGCAGATACTGGCAAGTTAAGAGAAGACGGAGAAAACAGAATCATGAATATAAAAGAGAAGTCAGGGGCTTCCCTGGTGGCGCAGTGGTTGGGAGTCCACCTGCCGATGCAGGGGACACGGGTTCGTGCCCCGGTCCAGGAAGATTCCACATGTCATGGAGCAGCTGGGCCCGTGAGCCATGGCTGCTGAGCCTGCGCGTCTGTTGCTCCGCAATGGGAGAGGCCACAACAGTGAGAGGCCTGCATATCGAAAAAAAAAAAGAGAGAGAGAGAAGTCAGAGGTGAAGAAAGAATGGTTAGCAATGCTGAAGACTGTTGAAAGATCCAAAGGATGTTTATGAAAAGATCATTGGATTTGCTGACCAGTGGGGTATTGATAATTATTGAAGCATGCAGTTTCAGTAGGATGAGGGAGACCAGAGAAAGACTGCAGTGGAAAGAGGTAGAAATAGAGGCTATATTTGGGCTGCAAGTAGATAGTGAAAGCAAGGCAAGACTTGGGATGCAACTGGAGGAGATAGAAAGCTGAAGGAAACAATTAAAGCTAGAGAGGAATGAGCCATTGGTAGTGAACAGACTGGAGAGTTAAATAGTTAAAAGAATTGAGAGTTAGTTGAAGGAGTGGTCTGACCTGTTTACTTCTGATATTTGTCAGAATGTATCCTAGCTATAGACCCAGGCCCAGATCTCTTCTATATAGAGCTGGAAATACTTGTAAAATGAGTCCTCTGGAGTCAATATTCAAGTCAAAGAAAGAGGTGCAATCTCCATAACTACCACCTTGCAGAAGCTTAGCTGTGAAGGAAGAGAGAGGGAGAGAGAACATGCCTTGGAGGAATATTGATCTGGAAGATGAAAGTAGTTATCAGCTGCAGGAGAGAATTACCAGAGAGTAAGATTTTAAAAACACCCAAAAAGCGTTGAAGGAAAAATATTTGTTCAGATTCCAGTGATTTCAAAATTTGGGTTAATCTAAATTTTATGTCTAAGCCCTATGCTAATGGTGTTCATTAATTTTATAAAGGAGTGCAGAGAATTGGTGAAAATATCTGAGAAAATAGACTTTCTGAGAATTTTTATATTATCAGTTATTAAAAATATTTTATGCTATTATCAGTGCTTTTGTTATTTTATGGACTGTAAGTCAGGCACCTAAACCTACTAAATAAATTTTTATTGGATGGATGGAGGGATGGATGGGTGGATATACTCTGGAATACCAGGGTGGTATTAGTTCTTACAGCATGTTACTAAAACCAGATTTGACTCTCAGTCATTGCTTATATTCAAAAGAAGTTTATCTTTAATGAAAGACAAAATTCTAACATGCCTGAGGTAGTGCATACCATGCAAATCCTCCTTCCACCTAAACATTTGGAATGAGGTTCAACCTCATGACCATGGAAGAGCTGTCATCCAAACTGGGAAGCAGGAAACTAGTGTTTCAGGCTCATTTCTGTCCTGCTTACCAGCTGTCTTACTTATTGAAAGCCTCAGGCCATCAGTGGCTTCAGCTACTCTTTGTGATAATTTAACCTTCTTTTTCCTCTAGCAAAAGACTTGTTAGAGTTCACTTCCTTGCCTGAGGCCTCTGACATAGATAATCAGAAGCGACAGGTCTTCCAGGTCAAACATTGAGGGTAGAACACACAGGACAAGCCATGGTTCCTCCTGAGCTCCCACTGCAGGAGGATAATACGATACAAAGCTCATAAAACCACAAAAGCAATACAAACAGAAGGGAAGGCAATAGTGAATAAAGGATGTCAACAAAATTCTGGGATAGAGCAGATGGGTGAGTGGAAACTGATTTAGCAGAGCAGAGAGAGTATAAATAAAGTGCCTGCAGTGAGGGAACAAGAGGAGTTATGTCATGTCACAGAATGAAGAAGGTCCAGGACCAGGTACCATCCTAGGGAGGAACACCTGAAATCAGTCTGTGGGAGAAGCAGAGCCTCCGCCGCACCCCAACCAAATGCTGGAGTTTTCTTTCTGGAGAGGTTGAACCACAGAGATTCTAATCCCAGGGGCACCAGCCCAGCCCACGGCAGGTTGCCTTCCTGAAGGTGGCATGGAACTGGAGCAGTGCTCTTCAACTCAACTTTCCAAGATGATGGGAATGCTCTGGAAGCTACAACTGAAAAAGTATTTTTTAGTTTTTTATTCATTTTAATGACTTCCCTCGTGGCACAGTTGTTAAGAATCCTCCTGCCAATGCAGGGGACATGGTTTTGATCCCTGGTCCAGGAAGATCCCACAAGCTGTGGAGCAACAAAGCCCATGCACCACAACTACTGAAGCCTGCATGCCTAGAGCCCGTGCTCTGCAACAAGAGAAACCACTGCAGTAAGAAGGCCACACACAGCAATGCAGAGTATCCCCCTCTTGCCACAACTAGAGAAAGCCTGAATTCAGCAACAAAGACCCAATGCAGCCAAAAATAAATAAAACACATTAATTTATAAAAAAAAAATTTCCGTACAGGATAACACAGGTCTAGAAACTGCACGCTAGTGTCCCAGTGCCCTTACCCTCACCCAGAGCCCAGAGCAATGTCAGCCAATTATGACACAGGCAGGAGAGGACAGAAAATTACTCTTGGAGGACCAACCAGACCAAGAAGAAAGACCTAGAGACTGACATTTGTGGGTTCTCCAGCAGAACGGTGAGGTCTCTTCATCAAGACTACCATCCTCAGGAAGACACTCAATTTCACGGTACGTCTAGTCAGGTTATCAACTCCCTTTCAAAACCAGAGGTGGGCAACCAAGCACCATGAGTCATTTGAAGGAAGCCTCCAACATGTAAGGACAAGACCAACACAAAGACAATTTTTTAAGAAGGGGGTAGGGAGAAAAAAAAGCCAACAACCAAAGGAACTCAAAACAAGCTGGCATGGTGCAGGGAACATAAAACTTTAAAATCGCACACACACTAATAATCTCAAAGAGAAAAAGAAAGGTAGTGCTACCGTGAAAGGACAGCATGCTGCGGGCAGAAGCATGATGGTTATCAGAAAACAGAATCACAGAGGCCCCGAGGAAATTAAAAACTAATGGAGAGAACATTCAAGAGGAGTAAGGAAGGTGGAGGAAATCTCCCGATGAAGGGCTGAGACCAACAGGAACAGACGCTGCACAGGAGAGGCCAACTCCAGGAGGAGACTCTGAGCCTGGTAGGTTTCCTTGAAATTCAAGGTGGAGCTTGGGCTCCCATGGGCTGTACACTTGCTAAGGTGCAGGGTCAGGGACTAGGAGATTCAGGCAAATTCTCTCACCCCATGTGGCTGAGAAACTGTAGCTGACACCTGGATTTTACTTGGAACATAGAGTAATTTAGCCTGGGAGCCCATGTACTGCAGAGCCCCTGGGTGTGATCCCCCATGCGGTGATGAAGGGCAGTCACCGAGGCCTGACAGCCTTCATGTTTCAGGATGGCCCCAAGTGGCTTGGGTTTCACAAACTGCCTCATGAAGTAGGCATATGACAATGAAAACTTTCCAATTTAGAGCAGTTTTGAACAAACATTTATTTAGAACAAGGAGATAATAAGCAATTATTTTCAGTTCTAGAACATCACAGATGTTGTTCATTAGAGTATGTCAATCAGAAACAATTGTTTCATATATATGAACTCATTTTCAAGAATTCCCAGGGATTCATTTGAGCAGAACAGAAAAACTGCTTCAAAACCCAATCCTAAATCTAAGGAAGCCACCAAAGGGAAAATGTGAAGGCTGGGGTGTGAACCCCTCACTGAGACACTTCAATTACATTCTGGCTTAATAAACACAGTCTTTTTATTTAAGTACCTTAAAATCGATAGACTGTTTTTCTCATTGATTTTTTCCCTGCGTTTGTTTTTTGTAAAATGTGAATCATGTCAAGTAAAACTACCTCCACATTTTAAAAACTGAGAAGCATGGCATAACTTGCATTGCAGAATTCAGGCTCCTGCCAGCATCCCTAATCATCAATATAGCTAAATACTTAGAGAGGTAGCAGAAGACCAGAGTTCAAATCATGTCTCTCATATTTGGTAGCTCTGTGACCTTGGGTGAATCATGTAACCTGTCTGAGCTTTGGTTTCCTCCTCTGACACAGGTGGCATTATGCAGTAAACTGAAAACTGTCATAAAATTGAAGATGCTGTTTATTGAAGGGGAGCTAAAGTCCAGAAATATCACATGTGCACACTAGCAGTGTGGATTTAAGAACGTTAGTGAAGATTTAGCTGTCCAAATAAAAATATATCAGAGTCACTTGTTTAATTGAACACATTATATTTAACACAATATAGCTGCTACCTTCTTCAGAAGACATTCATCAGTATTTGCATTCCAATTCCCTGCATATTGAAGTTTCACAGAGAACTGCTATTGGTCTTTTATATAAAATTAGCAAAAAGCATCTTTTCAAAGCTATTTTTTTAAATATTCCATATCTCTGTCAACATACACACACATGCACTATACGTAACCATATCGAGTGTGCTTCATTACAAAACGTTACTTATGGTACTGATTTTGCCTGCTTGTAGCCAATTGGTTGAACTAAGAAAATTATTATTCATTTTACCCTGTTGATATCTCTTGAAGACTATGATAATGCATTACCACTGAAAGTGATCACTGTTGCGAAGACCTCATTTGTCATTTAAAGCTGCACCTCTAATTTGCAACCACCTAGAGGGGTGGGGTAAGGGAGAGTGGGAGGGAGATGCAAGAGGTAGGAGATATGGGGATATATGTATATGTATAGCTGATTCACTTTATTATAAAGCAGAAATTAATACAACATTGTAAAGCAATTATACTCCAATAAAGATGTTTAAAAAAAAAGCTGCATCTCTAGAGACCTCACTTGAAGAACGACCACCCTACAGGAAGAAAATCCTGAAGAAGCTGCTTCCCTACTCTGGTCTGTCTTTATAGACACCATTCAGTATAGCAAAGCAATCTGGTTTATACATTCGTGTCTGCTGGATTCACCTATATTTCAACTGGCAGAGCAATGAAACATAAACCAGGGAAGTAGCAAGATGTTCAAATGAGTATTGCTGATGGATGGAAAGGCCTGAAGATCCCTACACAGCTATTATCAAAGGATGTTTTGTGACTGCATCAGAAGGAGGTGGCACCCACCACAGTTGTTCCAATGATCACTTCTTGGAATTTGGAAACTCTGGGAAAATTCTTCACTTAAAAAAAAAAAAATTTACCAAGGTTGAGGAGACAAGATGGTGGAGTAGAGTGACATGAGCTCACCTCCTCTCATGAGAACACCAAACTCACAGCTGACTGCTGAACAACCATCAATTTAAAAAAAAGACTGGGGACTTCCCTGGTGGTGCAGTGGTTATGAATCTTCCTGCCAATGCAGGGGACACGGGTTTGATCCCTGGTCCAGGAAGATCCCACATGTGTCACAACTACTGAGCCTGTGCTCTAGAGCCCGCGTACCACAACTACTAAAACCTGTGCACCTTCTCTTGTGCTCTGCAACAAGAGAAGCCACCGCAATGAGAAGCCCACGCACCACAACAGAGTAACCCCTGCTAACCACAACCAGAGAAAGCCCACACGCAGCAACAAAGACCCAACGCAACCAAAACTAAAAATAAATAAATAAAATTGAATCTAAGAAAAAAATGACTGGAACCTACCAAAAAAGATATTCTACATCCAAAGACAAAAAAGAAGCCGCAATGAGACGGTACTGGGGTGCACTTGCAAAATAATCAAACCTCGTACCCTCTGGGTGACCCACAAACTGGAGAATAATTATATCATGGAGGTTGTCCCACAGGAGTGAGAGCTCTGAGCTCCACATCAGGCTTCCCAGCCTAGGGGTCCAGTATCAGGAAGATGCACCCAGAGTGGATGTCATTTAATTCAAGGTCCTCTACAATATTCTTAACAAGTGTCACAAAAGTTGCCACACAGAGTCAGTGATGGTGTAGAACAAAGATACAAGATGGGGCAGGGTGAGGAGAAGAGGGGCCCTGAATTCAGAATTGGGGGCTTAATGGCAGGGTTGGGGCCCTCTTGATTTTAGACTCTTCCAATAACAATCCTTGGAGGCCACTTTCAGAAAAGAAGTCCTGGAGCGCTTATGGTGAGCTTCCTGTGGGCAAAGATAAAGCCCCACACCTCTCTAGACATCAAAACCCTCCACATGATGCCCATAAGTATGTCCCAAACTTCTCTGATGACAAGTTTCACCTGGGACAGTTTCACCTCTTAAATGCTAATGTAGATTCAAATCCCCAAGAAGAAGAGGGTTTTGTTAAAATGCAGGTTCTTATTCAGTAGGTCTAAGATGGGGCCCATGAGTCCCCACTTCTAGCAAGCTTTCAGGTGACACCCATGTTTTCGATCCAGAGACCATACTTAAAGTAGCCATAATTGGGGGACTGTAGAGTCATCAAGTGTCCGAGGTGTTTCTTATTATCAAGGAAAAAGCAGAAAGGCTGGATATTGGCTTAACACATAGTAATTGCTAAGTAGAAGCTTACTGAGTGATGGATGGATGGATAGTGGACGGATGGATGAATGGATGAATCAAGTGAGTGAATAAACCAATAAATGAAATAATGATACCCTTTCTGACCTTTAGCTCCTCTTCTGTAAGATGGGGCAACACCTGACTTATAGGTTCTGGTGAAACTTGGAAGAGAAGGAAAGGGAGAGCTTCATTCCAGGCCCACACATTACCCGGCCTGGGTCTAACTCTGCATCCCCGGTTCCCTCTGGTGTAAAATGATAACAATGATAATTGTGGGTACCTGGTAGGCTTGTTGACAGTTCTATCACATTTAAGAGTTTATCCTGTGGTAAGTGGTCCAGTAATTGCTGGCTACACAGAAACCTATAGATAAGAAAGTTTCACAAAGAATAGTGTTTTGAAAGGTAAAATCTTGCTCTTTTAGATTTTCCTTGTTCAGAACGGATGGCAAAGGAACTGACTGAAATTGAACTCTGTCCCAAGAAATACAAATTTTGCTAAGACAAAAAGTGTTGCTAGTAAGATTAGTTTTGGTGCTTTTAGGAATGATTAGTATGATGTCCATATTTTTAGCCTTTAACCTCTTGGGTCATTTCTATAATGGTTACATTCATAATAATAGGCTAAGATTTGTACTTATATATCAGCCTGTAAAGCATATTTTGATAGTATCTACACTGCCAATTTTGAAAAATTCATAATCTAAGGGCATAGTTAATATTTTTCCAAAACTAATAATTAAGTTATTCTAATTATTCAATACAAATATTAAATTATTAAAATACTGATATAAGAAGCTTTCTCACTTTAAGTTTTGACAAGAGAATTACTTGTTTGACTCAAAGGATTTAATATTGAAAACCACGTGGTTTTATAAAAATCCTCTTTTTCTATTTAATTATCAATAGAAAAAACTCAAAGTCTAGTATAGTCAGAAAAAGCTTTCACAATCCTTCAAGAACAAATGTGTTTTTCTCATGGGTGCCTGGCCCATCAAGCTATAAAGCTGGGCATGCACAGCAGCACTCGATCATTGAAAGGAAGTGGTGTACACTGGGTTAGGCTGAGCAGGCCCTGAAGACAAAAATCAGTTACCTAGAGAAGTGGTCCAGATGTCCATGGTCCCAACTCCTGCTACCCTGCCTTCTCTACCATTGCCTTCTTCTCACAGGTGAGAATCCAGAGAGAAGTGAGTTTTCCAAGGCCACGTTGCTGGGTCAGGTCCCCTGATTCCCAGTCCAACAGTTCTCCATTATTCCATTCCACCTGGACTCCAAAGAGAAAAAATAATATTTAAAAAGCTGGCTTTGAACCCTGATAACAATAATGGATGCATTCATGAGCACAAGTTTTTGTGCAATTCTGCACCAGCAGGATTCTGAATTCTCTCAGATTTTATATTTTAATATTTGGCAGTGTTTTGAGTGATGAGTGGCCTTAAAGTATTCAGTTGCAAATAATATATATTAAAAATAATTTGGGGGTACTTCCCTGGTGGTCCAGTGGTAAAGAATCCACCTTCCAATGCAGGGGATGCAGGTTCGATACCTGGATGGGGAACTAAGATCCCACATGCTGCAGGGCAACTAAGCCACATGCCACAACTACTGAGCTTGCCTGCCTCAACAAGAGAGGCTGTGTGCCACAAACCTCAGAGCCCACACGCTCCGGAGACCACACACCACAAATGGAGAGAAACCCACACACCACAACGAAAAGCCAGCCCATTTCACAGCAAAAGATCCCGCATGCCTCAGTGAAGACCCCATGTGCCACAGCTAAGACAGGATGTAGCCAAAAAAAAAAAAGAAAGAAAAGAAAAAAGAAAAAAATAAATAAATATTTTTAAAAATAATTTATAAAAATAAATAAATTTTTATGTGTCACTCCTGTGTTCTGGAAATAGATACCTGTCAGCAACTTGATTATACAGAGGTTGTTATGGGATGAGAGAAACACGTTATCTGCCCCAGTACCACTGCTGGCCACCAGACAGTCATGGCGAGATTGAGGGCAGCAGAGAGGCAGGTGTCTGTGGTTAAACATTGACATGCTGTCCATAGTCTTTGTCAATTAAATGCTCCTTGATAGCCAACTAGAGATCTGTTCACAACCCGGTCTCCTGAGCGTTGATTATATTTTAGTCATTCCAGTGTTGAAATACTCAGTTTCAAGTGAAGAAAGAAAGAAACATCTGGTTGTATTTGCATTTTGTAACACATCAGAATAGGTCCCTTAAAAGAATAAATAGTTGTGAATAAGAGTATTTGCAAAGAAGTAGGTATATATGGACTCTTTAAACAAAAGGATCAAAAGTGATCATGGTGTTAAGGGCTTAATATCCAAAATATGCAAACATGCAACTCAGCATTGAAAAAACAAACAACCCAATTAAAAAATGGGCAGAGGACCTGAATAGATATTTTTCCAAAGAAGAAGATATGGCCAACAGACACATGAAAAGATGCTCAACTTTGCTAATCATCAGGGAAATACAAATCACAACAAAGGTATCACCTCACACCTGTCAGAATGACAAGTATCAAAAAGACAACAAATAACAAGTGTTGGTGAGAATGTGGAGAAAAGGGAACCCTAGTACACTGTAAATTGATACAGACACTGTGGAAAACAGTATTGAGGTTCTTTTTAAAATTAAAAATAGAACTTCCATATGATCTGGCAATTCCACTTCTGAGTATTTTTCCAAAGAAAATAAAAATACTACTTAGAAAAGATATATGCACCTTTGTGTTCATTGCAGCATTATTTACAATTGCCAAGATGTGGAAACAATCTAAGTGTCCACTGATAGATGAATGGATAAAGAAATTATGGTATATACTTATATACAATGGAATATCATTCCAACATAAAAAGGAATGAAATCTCATCATTTTTGACAACATGAATGGATCTAGATGTTATTATGCTAAGTTAAATAAGTCAGATAGAGAAAGACAGTGTATGATTTCACTTATATGTAGAACCTAAGAAAAAAAAAGAACAAACAAAACAGAAACAGACTCACAGATACAGAGAACAAATAGGTGGTTGCCAGAGAGATGGGGGACGGGCTGATGAGTGAAATAAGTGAGGAAGGTTAAGAAGTACAAAATTCCAGTTATTAAATAAATGATGAGATGTACAACATGGGAAATATAGTGAAACATATTGTAATAACTTTGTATGGTGACAGACAGATGGTAACTAAACAAAATGGTGATCATTTTGTAATGTATAGAAATATTGACTCACTGTGTTGTGCACCTGGAATTAACATAGTTTTGTAGGTCAATTATACTCCAATATTTAATAGATAGATGATAGATAGATGATAGGTAGATAGATAGATAGATGAATGTTTGAATAGTCATTCAGTCTGCTGTGACAAAAATACCATAAACTGGGTGGTTTATAAACACCAAACACTTTCTTCTTACAGTTCTGGAGGCTGGAAAGTCCAAGATGCTGGTAGATTCAATGTCTGGTAAGAACATTTTCCCTCATTCATAGAGAGCATCATTTAGCTGTGTCCTCACAGGGTGGAAGGGGTTAGGAATCTCTCTGTAGCCTCTTTTATAAAGGCACTAATCCCCTTCAAAAGGGCTTTACCCTTATGACCTAATCACCTCCCACAGGGCCCGTCTCCAAACACCATCAACTTAGAGGTTAGAATTTCAACATATAAATCTGAGAGTGGGATGGGGGAACATAGACATTCAGTCATTTGCAGATACTTTTGGTTAAAAATGAGTAAGCAAAGAACATGTATACCATGTAAAAGGAGCTGACCTCTTCTACCTTAAGGCTAAATACAGTCTTACTGCAAATAGTATAATATATTGAGTCAATCATCAGCTTGACACTGATTTTATTTTATTTTTAAACCACTTTGAGATATGACTGACATTAAAAATTTGCACATATTTAATGTACACAACTTGGTGAGTTTGGAGATTAATATGCACCCATGAAACCATCACCACAATCAATTCCATAAACATATCAATGATTTCCAAAAGTTTCCTCTCACCTCATTTATTTATTTGGTAGTAAGACCACTTAATATAAGATATGTAAAGGTGTTCAACATAACTAATCATGAAGGAGATACAAATTAAAATCTCAATGAGCTATCACCTCATTAGGATGTTAGGATGGCTGTTAGGATGACTATAAAAAACAGACAAACGAAAAATGACAAGTGTTGGCAAGGATATGGAGAAAAGGGAACCCGTGTATAAGGTTGGAGGGAATGTAAACTGATGCAGCCACTATGAAAAAGAGGTTCCTCAAAAAATTAAAAATAGAACAACTATATAATCCAACAATCCCTCTTCTGAGTATATACCCAAAGGAATTGAAGTCAGAATCTCAAAGAGATGTCTGCTCTCCCAAGTTCATTGTGGCATTATTTACAATAGCAAAGACATGGAGGTAATCTAAATGTTTATTGACAGATGAATCAATAAAGAGAATGTGATGTGTACACACAATGCAATACTATTTGGCCTTAAAATAAGAAGGAGGTTCTTCCATTTGTGACAATCTGGATGAACCTGGAGAACACTGTGCTGAGTAAAATAAGCTAAACTCAGAAGGACAAATACTGCATGATCTCACTTATATGAAGAATCTAGAAGAGTCAAACTCGCAGAAACAGAGAGAAGAACGGTGGTTGCCCGGGGCTTGTGGGAGGAGCAAATGGGGTGGTATTGGTCAGAAAGTACAGAGCTTTGGTGATACAAGATGAGTAAGTCCTAGAGATCTACAGTATAACCTAGTGCCCATGGTTAATAATGCTGTACTATGTACTCAGAAACTTGCTAAGAGGGTAGACACTGATTTAAATGAAAGTTAGAAGAATTATACAAATAAAAGGTTATTTCAATCTTTCTATTGTCTCCAGTGATTTGGATCCATACTCCGAAACGTAAACTCCCTTGAAAATTTCTGAGCTATCAGTGATAAACTACTATGTTATGACAATTAGTAAAATTAAAACATTCCATGATAACAAAAATAACAAAGTACCCAGGGACCAGCTTAACAAGGTCTGTACAGGACTTTGATGAAGGAAACGAGGAAGATGTTTCTTAAAGGAAAATAAAGATGACTTGAAAATATGAAATATGATGTTAGGAAGACTGACTGACTACTGTAAAGTTATTACAAATTTCTTCAAAATTAAATCAAAATCCCAATAGTGTATTTTTATTACATCACAAAATAGACTTGAAGCTCTTTTGGAAAAATAAATAAAGGTAGATAATTAGGAAGATACTGTAAAATTAATGAAGGCAGCTTTTCCTACTAAATATTAATACTGAATATAAAACTGCAATAAACAAAGCAGATTAGAACTAGTAAAATATTAAAACAAGTTATTTAAGAATGATTAATTTCTGGGTAATTTAGATTTACTCTTATATTCTTCTGTGATTTTTATGGTGACCATGAACTTTTTTCATAATTAGACACAATACAACATTTTTGAAAAGTGATAATCATTTCCTCCCTCATTTGTACTTGTTTCATAGTTTTACATGCATTTTACAATTTACTTCCACAGCACATCAATGTTCTTCTTCTCTACTGGTTAATCCCATCAGTGCATAAACATCTTTCTATCTTAAAAAAAAATCCTCCCTGAGGTTAAAAGGTACAAATTTCCAGTTACAAAATAAATGAGGCAAGGGTATAAAATGCACAGTGTGGAGAATATAGTTAATAACTATGTAATATCTTTATATGGTGACAAGTGGTAACTAGACTTATCATGGTGATCATTTTCAAATATATAGAAATACCAAAGCACTGTGCTGTGTGCCAGGAACTAACATAGTATTGTAGGTCAACTATACTTCAAAAACAGACAGATAAGTTCATAGAAAAAGAGATCAGATTTACAACTACTAGAGCAAAGAATTTGACAGAGGGGAAATTGGAGGAAGGTGGTTAAACTTCCAGTTATAAGACAAATAAGTACTGGGTTGTAGTGTACAACATGATAAATATAACGAACACTGCCATATGTTATAAATGAAAGTTGTTAAGAGACTAAATCCCAAGAGTTCTCATCACAAGGAAAAAAAATTTTTCTATTTCTTTACTTTTGTATCTATATGACATGATGGATGTTCACTAAACTTATTGTGATTATCATTTCATGATGTATGTAAGTCAGATCATTATGCTGTACACCTTAAACTTATAAATGCTGTATGTCATTTATATCTCAATGAAACTGGAAGAAAAAAAATCATCTCTTGACCCTCATGCCCACCTCCAGTCTCCTCTCTCCTTCACAGCACATTTCCTCTAAAAAGGAAGTTTATCAGTATTGCTTCCACACACTTACATCCCATTTCTCCCTCCACTCATTCCAATAGGTCTTCTTTGCCCATCACTTGGCTACCTGGCACTTACATTGCACTTGGAAAAGTCACTAACAACCCCCATATTTCCAAATTCAATGGTCACTTCTCTGTCTTCATTTTACTGGACATATCAGTGATATTTGTCAAAGTTGACCAGTTCATCTTTCTTGAAGCATATTCCTTCTAGTCTTCTCTGACTCACACAAACTTTATCATTCATCATATTGTATTACATAACTCATCATACAATTTTCTCTTTTCTCATGTGTCTTCCCCATGTTGCATGGTGACACCATGAGTTACTCACTACCTGCTTTACTTTTTAAACATAAAGATATTATAAAGAATTAGTACTTCTGAAATGTCTGTCATAGATTTTTGATTTCCACAATTCACAGTGTAGTGGGGAAACAGCATGAATACTAATGAAATGTCTGGCAAACACCACACCATGGTACACAACCAAGGTCTTAGTTGGGTGGTGTGTTAGTCAGGATTCTCCAGTGAAGGAGAACCTATAGGATATACAGAGACATGTAAGAGATTTATTATAGGAATAGGCTTACAAAGTTATGGAGGCCTAGAAGTCCCACAGTCTGCTGTCTGCAAGCTGGAGAACCAGGAAAGCCAGTGGTATAATTCAGTTTGAGCCCGAATACCTAGAGCTGGATGGCTACTGGTGTCCAAAGGTCCAGGAACTAGGAGCTTTGATACCTGAGGGCAGGAGGGGATGGAAGTCCAACTCAAGCAGAGAGAGAGAATTCCACCTACCTGCCTTTTTGTTCTATTTGGGCCCTGAATGAATTGGATGATGCCTGCCCACATTAGTGAGGGCAGATCTTCCTTACACAGTCCACTGATTCAAATGCTAATTTCTTCCAGAAACACCCTCACAGATATACCCAGAAATTATATTTTACTAGCTAGCAAGGCATCCCTTAGCCTAGCCATGTGGACGCATAAAATTAACCATCATAGGTGGCAAAAATAAAAATTATATAAGCATGAGTTGGAAGGGGTCCTATATATATATATGATCTCGTGTTAATTTTATCTGCTCACTCTAACAAATATGAGTCCATCAGGTAGAACTCATGCTATGTTTTAGTGACAGAATTCCTTTGATCTTTGGTCTGATAAGACATTTTTAGGCACATCGTAATTTTCCTTACTATTTAGTTCTCATTCTAGATGCTATAGAAGCTACTGCCTTTAAAATACTGTCAATAATTTCTCAGAAGTTGCAGTTAAATACATTATCTCAGCTTATATTAGTTGTGGTTTAGTGCTCTAGATGAGATTAAAGATAAATCCTAAATCTTTGAAGAGATAGGAAAAGCAGTCTACTGTCCGCAGTACAAAAGGCTCTGTGAGAGAGTTTGAGATGGTCTGCACATATGAACATAGACACACTGAACACTCTCTTCCTCTGTCTATTCACTTCTAGTGAGTGATTAGCAAAGAGGGCGGGGGGAACCTTGAGTCTGGCATCTGTACGTAGGCATCCTGCATTCAGAAACAGCTCACAAACATTTACTTGGGGAATAAGAATCCACATAATGTCCAAATAGCCAACCCAAAACTAGACATCCCAGTTGTTTTGGATCAGTAAACAGAACTAACAGCTCTCTTTAAGGGGGAATAGAATATCTGCATCAATGAAAGGGAAATAAAACCTCTCAACTGATATCCATCCTTCTCTCAACTGTGTCATCATCTGGAGAGGGATGAGACCATCGTAATAGAGTTTCAGACCATCATTTAGGACTGTGGATGTATAATTCCCAGATCAGATAACTGGAAAGGGTTGCGTGGCTTGTCATCTTACAGGAATATTTCCCTAAATTCCTAGGAAGCCTTATTAATAGGGAAATAAGAGCAGAACTCAGAAAAACTATGTATGGCAAGGTCAGTGTTGGCCAGTTCATCTCATAGCAGCAGTTGAGCACTGAAGGCTACATTGATGGTTAACAGATACATGATTATAAAGTTTGTAAAAAGGTCCAAGTACCCAAGCAAGTCAAAGAAATAGCCCCACTGTTTGTAGTTGCATTAGTTCATTTCACTTGCTTGTGTGGAAATCTTGGTGGATATTTGACAAGGAAGAGCATGGCACCTGCACGGTGACAGCTTTGCCTGCCAGGTGATAGCCACTGTGCATTCTCACTCTGGAGGGTGACAGTGCAGCCTGCTCTCAACACGGTCGGGAAGGCGCACCTGAGCCCCAGGTGGATTAATCACCCCGTCCAGGTCTGGCTGTCAGCAGGGAAATGAAACTATTAAGAACGATAATTTGTTGGCAAATATATTAACCATGAATGAAGGAACAAATTACCTCTGTAAATCTCATCACTAAGCAGAACTTCAGAGCCTGTGCCCTGTGTTTGATGAAACATGTAAAAGAAAAGCACAACAATAAAACCATTCTTCTTAGAACCCTGTAATATTTCATTTGAAGAACTTCCAACTTGTAGCTAGAAGAAAAGGTTTTTCATCTTTTTAAAAAGAGGATGTTCCAGGGGTCCCCTCCTCCCATGAACACACCAAATGTAGAACTACACACAGAGTAATTCCTGCTGAAAGAAATCCAGAAGCTAGCTGAGTGACTCTCACACATCAGGTGAATGAGGAAACACTGACATCAAGCAGGTAGGAAAGGCTGAGACACACTCTTGCCTGTCTCTGGCACCGTGCCATACAATCAGGAAGGAACTCCCAACCCTCAGCTTCTCTCTGAAGAGCAGAAGGATTGCACCCACATTTAGCACCCCAACTTTAAGACTCCCATTTGAGGGACACATGTAGCTCTGGAAGCCAGTGAGGCTTGCATCCACATGACCCATGAGACTATAGCAAACCAAGAAGCAGCTCTTAATGGGCTGGGAGTAGACACTGTGGTGACCAACCTGGGTCTCAGGCAGACACCTCCAGCTCCCAGTCCTTCCCTGAAAGGGGTTCAGCTGCCTAAAACAAAAGCTGCTGCCTGGGGGTCAGGTTTCTAATTTAGCATGCATCTAGAGGCTGACCACTTCTCCCCAGAGATGCGGAAGCCGGCAGACTCCTCTCTTGCCATCCCCTGCAGCCTGATCCGTGCTACCAATACAGAGCGCTGTACAGGGACAGAGAAGTGAAAGATGAATTCTGCCTGCAAGCGTAGAAAGTTCTTTCCACTTTGAGCTGGGTGCCATTAGTCAAAATTCCCCGTACAGAGGATGAATGAAAGATACAGGTCCATAAAGATATTATGAGTACAGTGAAAAGAAGACTTGTGTGGAAAACAAGGTGTATGCTGTGTGGCTGTGTGCACACATGAGCACGTGGATGGACCCAGGGGACGTGGAGAAGATGGGGAACCACACAGACAAAAAGTATATTAGATAAGCATATATACACATATATAGAAAAACTTGCTGTGATCCAGATGTTGGTCAAAACTGCCAAAACTTTGAGAATAAGATAAAATTGGTTCAAGCTCTCTGTCATATATCCTATAGAAAGTCCATAATCCTCCACAGGGCTTCTGCCCATTGCCAGATAATTATATTCACGTGGATATATTTGGCTTAAATTTCTACTTCCCCTAATTCTTGACTCCACTCACATTTCTCCCTTCTTGTCTGTCCCTTTAAAAAAATAATAATAATCTCCATAATTCCAAACATGAAACTAAGCTCCATTTCCTTGATTTAACCCCAGACCTAAAATGAACATATATGTATATATTAGACTTCAGTAAAAGTGTTAGAAAAAGATTTCATAAAAGAAGAACTGCATCAATTAAAAATGGGATGGTATTTTTTTCAAAAGATTATTTACAAATAATCAGATAATTAACAAAGAGCTTTTTAAAAATGATCGCCACATACCAGGGTCCTGAGGTGCAGGACTAAGAGGGAATCAAAGGAGATCAGGAGATCAGCTTAGAGGAAAGGTCAAAAAATTTCCCAGGCCCCAAAAAGTAGAAAGAAAATGGCAAAGAAATGGAAAACAGGAAAATAATATCAGAAAATAAGATCAATTTGTTAAGTTTAAAAATCTAAATAATAGAATTTATAAAAGATGATAGCAAAAAGGAAGGAATTATCATGTGAACTATATAAATATAATTTCATAGAATTGAAGAACATTATTTTGCTCGTTGAAAGAGCCCACAAAATGTCCAATCCAGGGATTTTTTTAAATGTCCCTCACCAAGACACATAACTGTGAAAGTCCAAAACACTAAAGATCTCAAAAATCGAAAGAAGAGGATCAGGGAGCATAATGACATTAGGCTTCTCAAGAGTGAGACTGAAAGCTACAAGACAATGAACAGAATGTTCAAATGCAAAAGGGAAAGTCATGTCCCAACCAGGATTCTATATCCAGAAAATAAATTGTCAGATATGCAAAAGCACTAAATATTTATTTCACGGATCCTCACTCAGGAAGCCATTTGGGGATACACTCCACCAAATGAGTTTACCAAGAAAGAGGGAAACATGTGGCTTGAGGAACAAGGAATCCAATAGGAGAAAAGGAAACAATGAGAATCCCAGGGTGGAGCTGAAGTGGGTCCTCAGAAAACCAGCTCTGTCGAGTCTGGAAAGTTCCAGAATGAAGGAGGAAAATGGACAACTCGAGGGGAAAAAATGAAGTACGATGGATGGATTCCTAGTGTGTTGGAGAGATTGGTATGGGCTAGCCTCTGGTGTACAGAAAACTAAACAAATTAAAAACATGGTGGTGGGAAGAATTGGGAGATTGGGATTGACATATATACACTAAGATGTATAAAATAGATAATAAGAGCCTGTTGTATAAAAATAAAATAAAATTCAAAAAATAAAAAAATAAAAACATGGCATAATTAACACTAGAGACAAAAAGTTGTCCAGCAGGAGAAATCCAATCCTAGTATACTCTGTAGCTTAGTCATAGACAGCACTCATGCAGGCATGACAATGCAATCTCAGAATATTGTTTTAACCAAAACAGACATATAACTATGTCTGGAGGATTGGGAAAGTGAGTTTGTGTTGAGGGTGCATAAAAGAGTATTAAATATTTTTTGATAGTATGAAATCAAAAGAAATTCTTATAATTAGAAGTTCAAGCAATAGGAATAAGAACTAAATGTCAGAAGAAACAGTCTAAAAAAAAAAACAGTTGTCACCTCTGGGGGAGAAGACTCAAAGATAGGGAATAGTAACATAGAGGACACTATTTTGCTCTGCTCTTTTTCTAATAGTAAACCTTTTAAACATGCATAGGTACCACTTTGATAAAATTAAAATTGTATACAAAATTGAATGAAGCAGACAAAAATTTTACATTACTAACTGAAATACTTCTTACTTAGTCTCTAATTAAGGTGTCCACTCCTTCATTCAGCCATCCCTCAACCACTGGGCTCAGCTTTGAGCCAAAATCTAGTTGTGTCACAGCCTATAAAATTCAGGTAATAAAGGTACGCTCTTATGAAATTGGCAGTAAAGGCCTAGAGAAATGCAAAAGGAGCCTTGATTGATGATTAAAAATGTAGTAGTTTGCTTGTTTTATTTAGCAAACCCCTGTGAACTAAAAACACCAGTGTGGATGCAAACAATCAAGCTAAATTAAACTCTATATTTTTGAATTTCAATAATAGAAAAAATTATTCTATGCTTCTTAACCAACTGAGTAAAATTGTACATAGAGGGAAAGTCACACCAAACAACAGAAAAAGGTCAATGCAATTGGAGGGTAAAGAATGACGTGTGCTTTCCAGATCAATCGATAACTTTACTCAGTACCAAGGATGCTCCATTGTTGCTTTAACCATAATTTTTCAAATACAAACTTACAAGCCACTGTCTGAGTGCATTTATGAGGATAATATAAAAATAAATACTTGAAAAATCTGTTTAAAAGATCAATTTCTCTACAGAAAATAATGGAAGAACCTCCAGAATATCAAATTAATCAAGTAATTGTGGACAGGAAGTTAATTCCAGATTATTTGTACTCAACATATTGTAAAACTCTCGCTCATCAGAAAGCTGGAAGTTATACTGGTGAAAAAAGAACCAAGATAAGGGAATCCAGGATTAAATATTGTGTCAAATTATCTTTCACACATTGAGATAATGAGGAATTTTTTTTTTAAATTTATTTTTGGCTACATTGGGTCTTCATTGCTGCACATGGGCTTTCTCTAGTTGTGGCAAGCAAGGGCTACTCTTCGTTGTGGTGTGTGAGCTTCTCATTGGAGTGGCTGCTCTTGTTGTGGAGCACGGGCTCTAGGCATGTGGGTTTCAGTAGTTGCAGCACGTGGGCTCAGTAGCTGTGGCTCACGGGCTTAGTTGCTCCGTGGCATGTAGGATCTTCATGGACCAGGGATCGAACCCATGTCCCCTGCATTGGCAGGCAGATTCTTAATCACTGTGCCACCAGGGAAGCCCAAGGAATATATTTTAAGACAACTAAAATTTAGCAACAAGAGAGATGTCTTTGTTTTCACTAGAAATCTAATTTCCAGGACTATATTTTCAATAAGTGAGGAAAGTGTTTGAAATCATAACAAAATTGAACCTGTTTTAAGTTAAAGTGTGCAGATATACAATCCTTTCATCTTTTATGTCCATTTGAGCCTGAACTTATCAGACAAACACATACACACACACAGCATTTGGTCCATATTTTTATGATTTTATTCATTTTTGTGAAGACAAATTATGATTTTATTCATTTTTGTGAAGACAAATGACAAATGATAAGTAATACCACAGACTTCTTTGACTTATTACAAAATATTTTTGACCACCATCTACTCTGGACCAATGAAAATGGACTACAGCTTTGTATGATCCTCAGGACTAATTGGTCTTGGGAAGGACAGAAACAGACAGAAATACTGTTGTTGGCTTGGGCAGAAAGAAAGTTCTGTTTTCTGAATTCCTACCAAATTACTGAAGCTGTATTTTTCACTTGTAATTGACCTGGGTGTTTCAAGTAGACACAGCCTCATGCTCACAGAAGAGAAATGTTCTCCTTATTAATTAGAAAAGGCTCTTTCAGCCTACAGACAGAGGTTTTTTTTTTCCATTAGAACCGGTGGGAATTCATTTCTTTGACCCCTCCCAGTGATCTTCCTAATGGACTAAGCCTCATTAAATAGAACAAGACAAAAATCATCCCAAACAGAAAGATAAAATTTTATCAATTAGGAGCAAATGGGGACCATGACTCACAGAAGAACTCCCAAGGGTTTGTTTTCTTTCTTTCTTTTTTTTATTGTGGTAAGAACACATGAGATTTACCCTCTTAACAAATGTTTATGTGCACAATACAGTGTTATTAGCTATCGTCAAAATGTTGTATGGCAGATGTCTAGAACTTAACTTGTGTAACTGAAGCTTTATACCCACTAAACATCTCCCCATTTCCTCCCCTCCCCAGCCCCTGGCAACACCCATTCTATTCTCTGCTTGTATACATTTGAATATTTTAGATTCCTCAGAGAAGTGGAATGAGGTAGTATTTGTCTTTCTGTGACTGGCTTATTTTACTTAACAAAATGTCTATAATTTTCATTATTTTGTTACATATGGCAGGATTTCCTTATTTTTATGGCTGAATAATATTCCATTACATGTATATTCCACATTATCAGTATCCACTTACCCATGGAAGGACACTGAGGCTGTTTCCATAGCTTGGCTATTGTGAATAATGCTGCAGTGAACACGGGAGTGCAGATATTTCTTTGAGATCCTGATTTCAATTCTTTTCAATAAATACCCTGAAGTGAGGTTGCAGGATTGGATAGTAGTTCTATTTTAATTTCTTGAGGAACCTCCATACTGGCTCCATAGTGGCTGCACCATTTTACATTTCTGACAACAGAGTACAAAGGTTCTGATTTCTCCATGTTCTCGCCAACCATCATTATGTTCTGTTTTTTGGATGATAGCCAACCTAACCAGTGTGAGGTGATATCTCATTGTGGATTTGTCTTGCCTTTCCCTGACTATTACTGATTATGAGCATCTTTTCATGTGCCTGTTGGCTATCTGTGTACCTTCCTTGGAGAAATGTCTATTCAAGTCCTTCACTATTTAGGTCAGTTTTGATGATTGGATTCCAGTTTCCTGCTTAAAATCTTGATTAATTTATTTTTAAGAAGAAAACTGTCACCAGTAAGAAATACAGTGTTTATCACAAATTTTTTTTCAGAAAAAAACAGACTTTAAAATAAAGACTGTTAAAAGTGACAAGGAAGGATACTACATAATGATCAAGGAATCAATTTGAGAAGAAGAGATAACAATCATAAATATTTATGCACCCAAAATAGGAGCACCTCAATACATAAGGCAAATGCTAACAGCCATAAAAGGGGAAATCGATGTAACACAATAATAATGGGGGATTTTAACACCCATTTACACCAATGGACAGATCATCCAGAAAGAAAATAAATAAGGGAACACAAGCCTTAAATAACACATTAGACCACATATACTTAATTAATATTTATAGGACACTCCATCTGAAAGCAGCAGAATACACTTTCTTCTCAAGTGCACTTGGAACATTCTCCAGGATAGATCACATCCTGGGTCACAAATCAAGCCTCAGAAAATTTAAGAAAATTGAAATTGTATCAAGCACCTTTTCCAACCACAACTCTATGAGATTAGAAATCAATTACAGGAAAAAAAAATTGTAATAAACACAAACACATGGAGGCTAAACAACTCACTGCTAAATAGCCAAGAGATCACTGAATAAGTCAAAGAGGAAGTAAAAATAAATAAGTAGAAACAAATGACAACAAAAACATGACAACCCCAAACCTATGGGACACAGCAAATCAATTCTGAGCCGAGTTTATAGCAACTCAATCTCACCTCGAGAGAAAAGAAAAATCTCAAATAAATGATCTACCTTTACACCTAAGGCAACTAGAGAATGAAGAACAAAAAAACCCGAAGTTAGTAGAAGGAAAGAAATCATAAATATCAGAGCAGAAATAAATGAAATAGAAATGAAAATAACAATAGCAAAGATCAAAGAAACAAAAAGTTGGTTCTTTGAGAAGATAAACAAAACTGATAAACCTTTAGCTAGACTCATCAAGGAAAGAAGGGAGAGGATTCAGATCAATAAAACTAGAAATGTAAAAGGAGAAATTACAATCGACACCACAGAAATACAAAGTATCATAAGAGATTACTACAAGCATTTATATGCCAATAAAATGAACAACCGGGAAGAAACAGACAAATTTGTAGAAAGGTCAAACCTTCCAAGAATGAACCAGGAAGAAATAGAAAATATAAACAGACAAATCACAAGTAATGAAATTGAAACTGTAATTAAAAATCTTCAAACAAGCAAAAGTCCAGGACCAGATGACTTCACAAGTGAATTCTACCAAACATTTAGAGAAGAGCTAATACCTATCCTGCTGAAACTCTTCCAAAAAATTGCAGAGGGAGGCAAACTCCCAAACACCTTTTAGGAAGGCAACATCATGCTGATACCAAAACGAAAAATATCACACAAAAAAGAAAATTACAGACCAATATCACTGATGAAGATAGATGCAAAAATCTTCAACAAAGTATTAACGAAAAGAATCCAACAACACATTAAAAAGATCATACACCATGACCAAGTGGGATTTATCCCAGTAATGCAAGGATTCTTCAATATATGCAAATCAATCAATGTGATACACCATATTAACAAATTAAAGAACAAAATCTTTATGATCATCTCAATAAATGCAGAAAAAACTTTTGACAAAATTCAACACCCATTTATGAAATGAGTTTTATGAAAAATCTCCAGAAAGTCGGCACAGAAGGAACATACCTCAACATAATAAAGGCCACATATGACAAAACCACAGCAAACATCATTCTCAATGGTGAAAAACTGAAGGAATTTCCTAAAAATCATGAACAGAACAAGGATGTCCACTCTCACCACTATTATTCAACATAGTTTTGGAAGTCCTAGCCATGGCAATCAAGAAGAAAAAGAAATAAAAGTAATCTAAATTGGAAGAGGAGAAGTAAAACAGTCATTGTTTGCAGATGACATGATACTATACATAGAAAATCTTAAAGATTTCACCAGAAAACTACTAGAGCTAATCAATGAATTTGGTAAAGTTGCAGGTTACAAAATTAATACACAGAAATCCCTTGCATTCCTATACACTAACAATGAAAGATCAGAAAGAGAAATTAAGGAAACAGTCTCATTTATCATTACAACAAAAAGAATAAAATACCTAGGAATAAACTTACTTAAGGAGGCAAAAGACCTTTACTCAGAAAACTATAAAACACTGATGAAAGAAATTAAAGATGACACAAACAGACGGAGAGATATAACATGTTCTTGGAATGGAAGAATCAATATTATGAAAATGACTATACTACCCAAAGCAATCTACAGATTCAATGCAATCTCTATCAAATTACCAATGGCATTTTTCACAGAATTAGAACAAAAATTTCACAGTGTGTATGGAAACAGAAAAGACCCTAAATAGCCAAAGCAGTATTGAGAAAGAAAAATGCAGCTGAAGGAATCAGACTCCTCAACTTCAGACTATACTACAAAGCTACAGTAATCAAGATGATATGGTACTGGCACAAAAACAGAAATATAGATTAATGGTACAGGATAGAAAGCCCAGAGGTAAACCCACACACCTATGGTCACCTAATTTATGACAAAGGAGGCAAGAATATACAATGGAGAAAAGAAAGCCTCTTCAATAAGTGGTACTGAGAAAACTGGACAGCTACATGTAAAAGGATGAAATTAGAACACTCCCTAACACTATACACAAAAATAAACTCAAACTGGATTAAAGACCTAAATATACGACATGATAAAACTCTTAGAGGAAAACGTAGGAAAAACACTCTTTGATATAAATCACAGCAAGATCTTTTTTGACCCACCTTCTAGAGTAATGGAAATAAAAACAAAAATAAACAAATGGGACCTAACGAAACGTAAAAGCTTTTGCACAGCAAAGGAAACCATAAACAAGATGAAAAGACAACCCTCAGAATGGGAGAAAATATTTGCAAATGAAGAAACTGACAGAGGATTAAATGCCAAAATATACAAATAGCTCATGCAGCTCAATATCAAAAAAACAACAACCCAATCCACAAATGGGCAGAAGACCTAAATAGACATTTCTCCAAAGAAGACATACAGAGGGTCAAGAGGCACATGAAAAGATGCTCAGCATCACCAATTATTAGAGAAATGCAAATCAAAACTACAATGAGATATTACCTCACACCAGTCAGAATGGCCATCATCAAAACATCTACAAATGATAAATGTTGGAGAGGGTGTGGAGAAAAGGGAAACCTCTTGCACTGTTGGTGGGAATGTACAATGATACAGCTACTATGGAGAACAGTATGGAGGTTCCTTAAAAAACTAAAAATAGAACTACCATATGACCCAGAAATTCCACTACTGGGCATATACCCAGAGAAAACCATAATTCAAAAAGACACATGCACCCCAATGTTCATTGCAGCACTGTTACAGTAGCCAGGACATCAAAGCATCCAAAATGTTCATCAACAGATGAATGGAAAGAGAAGTTGTGGTACATATGTACAATGGAATATTACTCAGCCATAAAAAGGAATGCAATTGGGTCATTTGTAGAGATGTGGATGGACCTAGGGTCTGTCATACAGAGTGAAGTAAGTCAAAAAGAGGAAAACAAATATCATCTATTAATGCATATATGTGGAATCTAGAAAACTGGTATGGATGAACCTATTTCCAGGGCAGGAATAGAGATGAAGATGTAGAGAACAGACATGTGGACACAGGAGGGGAAGAGGAGGGTGGGATGAATTGGGAGATTATGATTGACATATATACACTACCATGTGAAAAATAGATAGCTAGTGGGAACTGCCATGTAGCACAGGGCGCTCAGCTCGGTGCTCTTTGACGACCTAGGTGGGTGGGATGGGGTGGAGGAGGGTGAGAGGGAGGTCCAAGCGGAAGGGAATATTTGTATAAGTATAGCTAATTCACTTCATTGCATAGCAGAAACTAACAATATTGTAAAGCAATTATACTCCAATAAAAAAAATTCATGGAAATGCATATTGTGTTAATTAGGTAATAATAACCAAAATATATCAGAGAGCAAAGTTTTAAACCAAAGAGACAGGAATTGTTGCCTCGTCCAGCTTCATGTCTGCCAGGAATTCATGTAGCCTCTGACTTCATGAGCAATCTACAGATGTTATCAACAATTCATACTTTCCATTAAATAGCAAAGTGTAAAAAATTTCAGGCACTACCAAAGGCTCAGAGAGGGTCAACTTCTCCCTGTTTCTCAGTGAGTGAACCTGAGTCATGTTCTCTGCTGATCCTGCCCTGTTCCCAGTGACCAAACCCATTCAATAAACACATTCTCTTGTTACAGTCTATCAACTCCATGAGTGTCTGAGTTTATGTGCCTGCACCACAGATGAAAAGTTGAAAATCTGAGCTTGCCTGAATGGGAGCATTGTTCAGGATCAGCCTCTTTCCTCAAGCTTGTGCCATTTGGTCAGAAGAAAAATTATTGGCCTTCAGCCTTTTACTTCTCTGCCCACCAGACATCATCACTCACAGAGAAATTCAATACCTCCTTCAAAACATCAGCCAAAATCCAAGAGCACACACAGTGTCTCCCCATTTGGAGGACAGAGAAATGAAAGGTGTGTGCACGACTGAGCCAGTTCAGTTCCTTTAAGTAGCAGACACCAATAAATAATTTTACATGCAAAAATTACTAGAAGTTCCTGTGAAGGATGAAGGGGAGAAAGTAGTAAGCATGGAGAGCCTTCAGCTCTTGAGGCAGGCCTGATATCAGAGGAAGGAGAGAGAGAAGGCAGGATTGGGCAGAAGTCTCAGAAGGTACAGTACTGAGAAAGGCTTGCCTGGGTGGTGCAGAGTGCCTGAACTGACATTGGCTGATGGAGAAATACAGCAATGAGCAGGGACAGCCCAGGTCCAGGGCTCCCATGGGGTTGAGTCACTGGTCAGGGGCAGCCCAAGAGGAGTGAGGCTGGAAGGACCCTTGTCCACAAGCACAGTAGCTGGAGGCTGTCAATAGGCCATGTTCCCAAGACCAGGCTCTCTTGAGGGGAGATCTGAGTGGGGCCTCATAATGGCCCTTCTCACTTCTCTTTCCTTAATTCAGAGCCTCAACTGTGAGGGGCATCTGTTGTTTCTGTAGCTAGTATCCATTTCCCCACCTTCCGGTCACAACACCTAGATTTTGGGGGGAGGGGGGAGAGAGGAATCACAACCACGTTCTAGTCTATTTGGATTGGGTGAAATTGACTCTTTGCTCCCCCATCCTCCCTGCCGTTGTGTTCATTTGACCCTAAACAATCAGAACGTAGTCTAGCCCCACCAAAAGGGATTGATGAAGAGATGGACACAACACCCAGAACCATTGAAATCATCCACCACTTTTGCTGGGGATGTTGAAATCAGAGACTGCATCTATCTGCTGGGGTTGCTAAAGGAATAAGAATGAGCCAG
Organism: Neophocaena asiaeorientalis asiaeorientalis; assembly: GCF_003031525.2. NCBI lineage: Eukaryota > Metazoa > Chordata > Mammalia > Artiodactyla > Phocoenidae > Neophocaena > Neophocaena asiaeorientalis. Next base: position 2,487,203 of record NW_020173927.1, read on the forward strand.
AAGCTGCCAGTTCTGATCTTGACATCACAAGACAGAGCCTGCCTGAGAATGAAGACAGCAGAGAGAAAAGCAAAGGCAGGGAATGGGGGAAACAAGATTAAGATATTATGCTTGGAGAGCCTGGTTCTTTACAGGGAGATATTCACATGGTACTGGGAGTGTCTGATGAGGAGGATGTACCGGGTGGCCTTGGCTAAGTAGTGGTCCAGAATGGACGCCAGTTCTTCTTCTCCAGATTGCAGGTTCTTCTACGACAGGTTGAGCTAGGCTAATGGTGCTCTCCGGTCCTCGGTGGGGTCCCCGGTGCCAGGCCCAGGGTGGGGCTCTTCCCTCACCCAGCCCCCAACCCTGCAGGAGGCTGGGCCACATGCAGCTCCAAGTTCCCTGGGTCCACAACCCAGGAGAGCAAGGTGGTCAAGCTCTGGGCAGCTGATGAGACGTTGAGAGAACAGCAACAATACAACACGAAAACAGAAATCTGCTTCCTGAATGGATTGGAAAATCAGAGACTAGTAGAAGGATAGCAGACCACACAAAAACACTCCTCCAGGGCTTCCCTGGTGGTGCAGTGGTTGAGAGTCTGCCTGTTGATGCAGGGGACATGGGTTCGTGCCCCAGTCCAGGAAGATCCCACATACCGTGGAGCGCCTGGGCCCGTGAGCCATGGCTGCTGGGCCTGTGCGTCCGGAGCCTGTGCTCCACAACAGGAGAGGTCACAGCAGTGAGAGACCCGCGTACAGTAAAAAAAAAAACACTCCTCCATTCTTTGTTGCTGTGTGGCTGACAGGATTTTCGTGCTCCAGCCAGGTGTCAGGTCTGAGCACCTGAGGAGGGAAAGCTGAGTTCAGGACATTGGATCACCAGAGACCTCATGGCCCCACTAAATATCAATCAGCAAGAGACCTCAGAGATGTCCATTTCAATGCTAAGACCCAGCTCCACTCAATGACCAGCAAGCTCCAGTGCTGGACACCCCATACCAAACAACTAGCACGACAAGAACACAACCACACCTATTAGCAGAGATGCTGCCTAAAATTATAATAAGGTCACAGACACCCCAAAATACACCACTGGATGCAGTCCTGCCCAGCAGAAAGACAAGATCCAGGCTCATCCACCAGAACCCAGGCACCAGTACCCTCCACCAGGAAGCCTACACAACCCACTGAACCAACGTTACCCACTGGGGACAGACACCAAAAACAATGGGAACTACAAACGTGCAGCCTGCGAAATGGAGATCCCAAACACAGTAAGTTAAGCAAAATGAGAAGACAGAGGAGTATGCAACAGATGAAGGAGCAAAGTAAAAACCCACCAGACCAAACAAATGCAGAGGAAATAGGCAGTCTACTTGAAAAGAATTCAGAGTAATGATAGTAAAGGTGATCCAAAATCTCGGAAATAGAATGGAGAAAATACAAAAAATGTTTAACAAAGACCTAGAAAAACTAAGAGCAAAAAAAAAAATGATGAACAACACAATAAATGAAATTAAATATTCTCTAGAAGGAATCAATAGCAGAATAACTGAGGCAGAAGAATGGATAAGTGACCTGGAAGATAAAATAGTGGAAATAACTACTGCAGAGCAGAATAAAGAAAAAAGAATGAAAAGAATTGAGGACAGTCTGAGAGACCTCTGGGACAACATTGAACATAACAACATTCGAATTATAGGGGTCTCAGAAGAAGAAGAGAAAAAGAAAGGGACTGAGAAAATATTTGAAGAGATTATAGTTGAAACTTCCCTCATAGGGGAAAGGAAATAGTCAGTCAAGTCAAGGAAGAACAGAGACTCCCAAACAGGTTAAATACAAGGAGACAAGGAGAAACATGTCAAGACACATATTAATCAAACTATCAAATACAAAGAAAATATATTAAAAGCAGCAAGGGCAAAACAACAAATAACATACAAGGGAATCCCCATAAGGTTAACAGCTGATCTTTCAGCAGAAACTCTGCAAGCCAGAAGGGAGTGGCAGGACATATTTAAAGTGATGAAAAATCACTTAAAGGGAAAAATCTACAACCAAGATTACTCTACCCAGCAAGGATCTCATTCAGATTCGACGGAGAAATTAAAACCTTTACACACAAGCAAAAGCTAAGAGAATTCAACACCACAAAACCAGCTTTACAACAAATGTTAAAGGAACTTCTCTAGGCAGGAAAAAAAGAGAAAGAAAAGACCTACAATAACAAACCCCAAACAATTAAGAAAATAGTAATACAAACATACATATCGATAATTACCTTAAATGTAAATGGATTAAATGCTCCAACCAAAAGATATAGACTGACTGAATGGATACAAAAAAATGACGTGTATATATGCTGCCTACAAGAGACCCACTTCAGACCTACAGACACGGACAGACTGAAAGTGGGGGGATGGAAAAAAGAAATTCCATGCAAACGGAAATCAAAAGAAAGCTGGAGTAGCAATTCACATATCAGAAAAAATGGACTTTAAAGACTATTACAAGAGACAAAGAAGGACACTACAAATTGATCAATGGATCAATCCAAGAAGAAACTATAACAATTGTAAATATTTATGCACCCAACATAGGACCACTTCAATACAAAAGGCAAATGCTAACAGCCATAAAAGGGGAAATCAACAGTAAGACAATCATAGTAGAGGACTTTAACACCCCACTTTCACCAATGGACAGATCATCCAAAATGAAAATAAATAAGGAAACACAATCTTTAAATGACACATTAAACAAGATGGACTTCATTGATATTTATAGGACATTCCATTCAAAAACAAGAAAATACATATTCTTCTCAAATGCTCATGGAATATTCTCCAGGATAGATCATATCTTGGGTCACAAATCAAGCCTTGTTAAACTTAAGAAAAGTGAAATCGTATCAAGTATCTTTTCCAACCACAATGCTAGGTGACAAGATATCAGTTATAGGAAAAAAACTGTAAAAAATACAAACAGATGGAGGCTGAAAAATACACTACTAAATAACCAAGAGATCACTGAAGAAATGAAAGAGGAAATCAAAAAAATACCTAGAAACCAATGACAATGAATATACGATGACCCAGAACTTTTGGGCAGCAGCAAAAGCAGTTCTAAGAAGGAAGTTTAAAGCAATTCAATATTACCTCAAGAAACAAGAAACATCTCACAAAAGCAACCTAACCTTGCACCTAAAGCAAGCAGAGAAAGAAGAATGAAAAACAAACTCAAAGTTAGCAGAAGGAAAGAAATCATAAATATCAGATCAGAAACAAAGGACAAAGAAATGAAGGAAACGATAGTAAAGATAAATAAAACTAAAAGCTGGTTCTTTGAGAATATAAACAAAATTGATAAACCATCAGCCAGATTCATCAAGAAAAATGGAGAAGACACAAATCAACAGAATTAGACATGAAAAAGGAAGAGTAACAACTGACACCGAAGAAATACAAAGAATCATGAGGGATTACTACAAGCAACTATATTCCAATAAAAAGGACAACTTGGAAGAAATGGACAAATTCTTAGAAAATCACACTCTTCTGAGACTGAACTAGGAAGAAATAGAAAATATAAACAAACCAATCACAAGCACTGAAATTGAAATTGTGATTAAAAATCTTCCAACACACAAAAGCCCAGAACCAGATGACTTCATATGCAATTTCTATCAAACATTTAGATAAGAGCTAAAAACTATCCTTCTCAAACTCTTCCAAAATATAGCAGAGGGATGAACACTCCCAAACGCATTCTACGAGGCCACCATCACCCTGATACCAGAACCAAACAAAGACTTCACAAAAAAAGAAAACTACATGCCAATATCACTGATGAACATAGATGCAAAAATCCTCAACAAAATACTAGCAAACAGAATCCAACAGCACATTAAAAGGATCATACACCATGATCAAGTGGGGTTTATCCCAGGAATGCAAGCATTCTTCAATATATGCAAATCAATCAACATGACACACCATAATAACAAAGTGAAGGATAAAAACCATATGATCATCTCAACAGATGCAGAAAAAGCTTTCGACAAAATTCAACACCCACTTATGAAAAAAACTCTCCAGAAAGTAGGCATAGAGGGAACTTATCTCAACATAATAAAGGCCATATATAACAAACCCACAGACAACATAGTTCTCAATGGTGAAAAACTGAGAGCATTTCTGCTAAGATTAGGAACAAGACAAGGTTGCTCACTCTCAACACTTTTATTCGACATAGTTTTGGAAGTTTTAGCCATGGCAATCAGAGAAGAAAAAGAAATAAAAGGAATCCAAATTGGAAAAGAAGAAGTAAAACTGTCACTGTTTGCAGATGACATAATACTCTACATAGAGAATCCTAAAGATGCTACCAGAAAACTACTAGAGCTAATCAATGAATTTGGTAAAGTAGCAGGATACAAAATTAATGCACAGAAATCTCTGGCATTCCTATATACTAATGATGAAAAATCTGAAAGTGAAATCAAGAAAACACTCCCATTTACCATTGCAACAAAAAGAATAAAATATCTAGGAATAAACCTACCTAAGGAGACGAAAGACCTGTATGCAGAAAATTATAAGACACTGATGAAAGAAATTAAAGATGATACAAATAGATGGAGAGATATACCATGTTCTTGGATGGGAAGAATCAACATTGTGAAAATGACTCTACTACCCAAAGCAATCTACAGATTCAATGCAATCCCTATCAAACTACCACTGGCATTTTTCACAGAAGTAGAACAAAAAATTTCACAATTTGTATGGAAACACAAAAGACCCCAAATAGCCAAAGCAATCTTGAGAACGAAAAAAGGAGCTGGAGGAATAAGGCTCCCTGACTTCAGACTATATTACAAAGCAACAGTAATCAAGACAGTATGGTACTGGCACAAAAACAGAAAGATAGATCAGTGGAACAGGATAGAAAGCCCAGAGATAAACCCACGCACATATGGACACCTTATCTTTGATAAAGGAGGCAGGAATGTACAGTGGAGAAAGGACAGCCTCTTCAATAAATGGTGCTGGGAAAACTGGACAGGTACATGTAAAAGTATGAGATTAGATCACTCCCTAACACCATACACAAAAATAAGCTCAAAATGGATTAAAGACCTAAATGTAAGGCCAGAAACTATCAAACTCTTAGAGGAAAACATAGGCAGAACACTCTATGACATAAATCACAGCAAGATCCTTTTGGAACCACCTCCTAGAGAAATGGAAATAAAAACAAAAATTAAAAAATGGGACCTAATAAAACTTAATAGCTTTTGCACAGCAAAGGAAATCATAAACAAGGCAAAAAGACAACCCTCAGAATGGGAGAAAGCATTTGCAAACAAAGCAACTGACAAAGGATTAATCTCCAAAATATACAAGTAGCTCAATATCAAAAAAAACCCCACACAACCCAATTCAAAAATGGGCAGAAGACCTAAATAGACACTTCTCCAAAGAAGATATACTGATTGCCAACCAACACATGAAAGGATGCTCAACATCACTAATCATTAGAGAAATGAAAATCAAAGGTACAATGAGGTATTACCTCACACCGATCAGGATGGCCATCATCAAAAATCTACAAACATTAAATGCTGGAGAGGGTTTGGAGAAAAGGGAAACCTCTTGCACTGTTAGTAGGAATGTTAATTGATACATCCACTATGGAGAACAGTATGGCAGCTCCTTAAAAATAGAACTACCCTACCACCCAGCAATCCCAGTACTGAGCATATACCCGGAGAAAACCATAATTCAAAAAGAGTCACGTACACCAGTACCATACTGTCTTGATTATTGTAGCTTTATAGTATAGTCTGAAGTCATGGAGTCTGATTCCTCCAGCTCCGTTGGGTAGTATAGTCATTTTCACAATATTGATTCTTCCAATCCAAGACCATGGTATATCTCTCCATCTGTTGGTATCATCTTTAATTTATTTCATCAGTGTCTTATAGTTTTCTGCATACAGGTCTTTTGTCTCCCTAGGTAAATTTATTCCTAGGTATTTTATTCTTTGTGTTGCAATGGTAAATGGGAGTGTTTCCTTAATTTCTCTTTCAGATTTTTCATCACTAATGTATAGGAATGCAAAAGATTTCTGTGCATTAATTTTGTATCATGCAACTTTACCAAATTCATTGATTAGCTCTAGTAGTTTTCTGGTGACATCTTTAGGATTCTCTATGTATAGTATCATGTCATCTGCAAACAGTGACAGCTTTACTTCTTCTTTTTTGATTTGGATTCCTTTCATTTCCTTTTCTTCTCTGATTGCTGTGGCTAAAACTTCCAAAACTATGTTGAATAAGAGTGGTGAGAGTGGGCAACCTTGTCTTGTTCCTGATCTTAGTGGAAATGCTTTCAGTTTTTCACCATTGAGAATGTTTGCTGTGGGTTTGTCATTTATGGTCTTTATTATGTTGAGGTAGTGTCCTCTATGCCCACTTTCTGGAGAGTTTTTATCATAAGTGTGTGTTGAATTTTGTCAAAAGCTCTTGCTGCCTCTATTGAGATGATCATATGGTTTTAATTCTTCAGTTTGTTAATATGGGGTATCACATTGATTGATATGCATATATTGAAGAATCCTTGCATTCCTGGGATAAACCCCACTTGATCATGGTGTATGATCCTTTTAGTGTGCTGTTGGACTCTGTTTGCTAGTATTTTGTTGAGGATTTTTGCATCTATGTTCATCAGTGATATTGGCCTGTAGTTTTCTTTCTTGGTGACATCTTTGTCTGGTTTTGGTATCAGGGTGATGTTGGCCTCATACAATGAGTTTGGGAGTGTTCCTCCTGCTATATTTTGGAAGGGTTTGAGAAGGATAGGTGTTAGCTCTTCTATAAAAGTTAGGGATAATTCTTCTGTGAAGCCATCTGGTCCTGGATTTTTGTTTGTTGGAAGATTTTTAATCACAATTTCAATTTCAGTGCTTGTGATTGGTCTGTTCATGCTTTCTATTTCTTCCTGGTTCAGTCTTGGAAGGTTATACCTTTCTAAGAATTTGTCCATTTCTTCCAGGTTGCCCATTTTATTGGCATAGAATTGCTTGTAGTAGTCTCTTAGGATGGTTTGTATTTCTGAAGTGTCGTAACTTCTTTTTCATTTCTAATTTTATTGATTTCAGTCCTCTTCCTCTTTTTCTTGATGAGTCTGGCTAATGGTTTACCAATAATATCTTCTCAAAGAACAGCTTTTAGTTTCATTAATCTTTGCTATTGTTTTCTTTGTTTCTATTTCATGTATTTCTGCTCTTATCTTTATGATTCCTTTCCTTCTACTAACTTTGGGTTTTGTTTGTTCTTCTTTCTCTAGTTCCTTTAGGTGTAAGGTTAGATTGTTTATTTGAGATTTTTCTTGTTTCTTGAGGTAGGCTTGTATTGCTATAAACTTTCCTCTTAGAACTGCATTTGCTGCATCCCATAGGTTTTGGATGGTCATGTTTTCATTGTAATTTGTCTCTAGGCATTTTTTGATTTCCCCTTTGATTTATTCAGTGATCTCTTGGTTATTTCATAACGTATTGTTTAGCCTGCATGTGCTTGTGTTTCTTATATTTTCTTCCCTTAAATGACTTTTAACCTCCTGTGTGGTCAGAAGAGATGTTTGATATGATTTCAATTTTCTTAAATTTACTGAGGCTTGATTTGTGACCCAAGATATGATCTATCCTGGAGAATGTTCTGTGTGCAGTTGAAAAGAAAGTGTAATCTGCTGTTTTTGGATGGAATATTCTATAGATATCAATTAAATCTATCTGGTCTATTGTGTCATTTAAAGCTTCTGTTTCCTTATTAATTTTCGGTTTGGATGATTTGTCCATTGGTGTAAGTGAGGTGTTAAAGGCCCCCACTATTATTGTGTTACTGTCGATTTCCTCTTTTAGAGCTGTTAAGAGTTGCCTTATGTATTGAGGTGCTCCTATGTTGAGTGCATATATATTTATAATTGTTACCTCTTCTTAGATTTATCCCTTGATCCTTATGTAGCTTCCTTCCTGGTCTCTTGTAACCTGCTTTATTTTAAAGTCTATTTTATCTGATATGAGTATTGCTACTCCAGATTTCTTTTTTTTTTTTTTTTAGATGTAGAGAATGGACTTGAGGACACGAGAGGGAGAAGTGTAAGCTGGGATGAAGTGGGAGAGTGGCATAGATATATATACACTCCCAAATGTAAAGTAGATAGCTAGTGGGAAGCAACCACATAGCACAGGGAGATTAGCTTGTTGTTGTGTGACCAACTAGAGGGGTGGGATAGGGAGGGTGGGAGGGAGATGCAAGAGGGAGGGGATATGGGGATATATGTATATGTATAGCTGACTCACTTTGTTATACAGCAGAAAGTAACATAACGTTGTAAAGCAGTTATACTCCAATAAAGATGTTAAAAAAAAAAAAAGGTACTCTGATTGAACCCCTTGGTCCATCCATGCTTGAAGTCAGGATTTACCCCTGAATTCTTCAATCAATGAGCCAGTGTCTTCCCCTTTCTGTTTAGGTTAGATTTTCTGTCACTTGTCACCTTGAATTTTGGTTGATATATCCACTCTTCACCAATAGCTTTGGAGATTGACAGCCAATATTAAAATCCTTTTGTAGCAGATTGAGAATATGATTTCAGCACCATAAAAACATTTTTACTAGATTAAATTTGTATCATCTATGAAACTGAAGATAAAGGAATTTTACTTAGAGTTATTAATGATATTATCCAAATCAGTTACAACCCAGGTAGCATACCAATTAATGTAACTGAGAATTTAATATTTAAAAAATATCATTATCTAGGTATAAGAACTGTTAACTAAGTAGCTAAAAAGGGTAAAAGAGACCACTAAAGTTTGATGTAGGTACAAACTGAAGGAAGCAGATAGAACCATGAAGGCCGAGGGAAAAATTGGATTTATTAGAACTTGGGAGCTTGGAGGACGAGCTATGCAGAGCTGAAACTCAGACCTCAGAGGAGGGTGTCTCTGGGCTCAGAGAAGGGGTCCCACTGGCCTGGGATGCAGACATCTGAGGAGGGGTCTGGCTGGTGCCGTGTCTGCAAAGGGTGCAATAAGACACATTATCAAGTGTTGAAAGAAGCCCACAAACTGGATCCCACTCTTTCTACAGGAAGTAGCTGTCACTGCCAGGGTAAAGGTATTTGGTGGGTTAAAGGTCACAGGAAGGAAACCAACAGGAAACATCCAGTCTTGACTTCCTCCTCCTATCTCCAGTCTTTACCCCAATGGGCAAAGCTATCGACGGTCAACTGGCAGAAGACTCACAGGATTTCCAGGGCTGCAGCCCAGTTTTTGCTGAGACTTCAGTGATCTAGACCACATTACTGAGAGAGTTTTGTCGACTTTCATTTCAATCACAGTATGTGTCTAAAAATTTCTTTCCATTGTAGACAGTTATTTTCATCTCTAAACATTGCAATTTTGTTACAAAGAACTTACAGGGTTATGAACTTTGTTCTAATCTCCTATGTGCAAAAGGGCTGATAACACACTGCTTGTTTCCTATAATGCTAAAACTGCTTACTCAATGCTATGGAGATTTTTAAATTGTCTCCTAGCGTTTCAAAGTACTTGGAGTTTTCATTCTGGTTTTCTCTAAGTTCAATGTCTCTTTCATATATCACATATATCCCCATATCCCTTCCCTCTTGCATCTCCCTCCCACGCTCCCAAAATTTTAAGATTCCACAAGATTCCCTGGAGATTCAGTCGTGCTGCTCATATACACATTCTGGGACAAAGAAATAATACCTCTGAATAGTTTTCCTAAACATCATCAACAAGCCACATCCATGAAGCAGTATTCCAGATAGTACCGATCTGAGCTCTGGGGATCCAGTTGCCACCACTGAAGACACAACTACACAGATGATAATCTGAGAAAAAATAGTTTAGTGTTAAAAAGAGTATAATCCTGGGTATCAGATTTACCGAACTAACCAAAGGACATCTGTTAGGGAAAGACATTTTGTAATCTAATTTGCTCTCTGTCTTTGAGAAATGCAAACCAGCTTATTTCTGGAGTTTAAAATTCTTAACTTCAAACAAGATGCATTTTTTGGAGATGTTGTTTTGTTATCAAAACAAGGACAAGATATGACTTGAGTATAAATTCCTTGAAGGTAGAAATACCAGAGGTGAGAGAAGAGCAACAAAGAGTTTGTTGTTATCTGTACTCTCTACAATGTACCTGCTGTAGAACATCCAGGTATGAGTGCCTATTACTTCCCTAAGGATAATCATTTGGCATAAATGACAATAGATTCAGGATCCTTTAATACCTTGGAAATACCAATTTGTCCATGTAAATGAATTCCTACCAAGCCCAGACAGCCCCTGTTTTTGTAGAGGGACTGGGGCCAGCATCCTTGCTGGCAACTCAATTCCTTCTAAGTCTGTGCCCCTCTCCTTCACAATCCCCACTGGATTTCATGAGTACTTTCCAGCAGCTTAATAGTTTCCTGTACTCAGTCTTCAAGGGGTGGCTTCTAAGAGGAGCTTCAAAAGGCATCATCCATCCTTCTACCTTCCCTGGGATCCCCAGTGTATGTGGTGAAAAAGGGTGAGAAATTGGGACCTGCATAAATTATTAGGTATTAAATCAGTTCAGAATTTATCCTGGAAACTTTTGATGCCTACACTTTAAATATTGGACTTTGGATGAACCCACACGTGGTCCAAATATGAGAAAGGGACCTTTGGAAAGACATCTTCAATGACAAAGATGGAGGCATGATTGTTAGTTCTTCTTCGTCCCATCTCAGGAGTGATGGGTGCCCATGATCAGGTGTTGGTACCTATAGGAATGCTTTGACTGGACAGATTATTCAGATTTAGTTTATTCTGCAGTGAGACTACCAATATTGGTTCCTAGAATCCTAGAAACAATCCTGACTCTACTTCTCCTACGAAAATTTAGACTGGGCTGATATGCACCTCCCAGAGTTGTTGCAAAGAGTTAACCTAGTACTGAGTGCACATGTTGGGTGAATCTGAACAGGACTTCCAGCCTGTTGTTTGGGCCATTGGCCTGACCCAGCCCTTAGTAGTGGTGCCCTGAGACCAGCAAATTCCTTCCTCTGGTCCTGGTATACAGCCCCCAAGTCCACTTTAATCATGGTCTTTTAGGCACTGCTCTGGGACTTGTCTGCTCTCACAAAGTTGCCCCATTCTTTATGTTCCTCATTCTGTCTAGTTACTACTGATCTCAGTCTTATGTCCAGAAACTCACACAGTCAAAATAGCTTGACAAATGTCAGTTTGAGACTTATCACATATTTAATATGAAAACTGCCAATGCCTAATATCACTCACTGTTGAACATTTCCTTTCCTTTCTAAATATTTACATAACATTATAATATAATGAGACATTCCCCTTATAAGTTCATAGTCAATGTTGACATTATGCTTAGACAGTGGTATCTCTACAAAGTTATCTTAGAAATCAATTCTACGTTAATGGAAAATGTATCCATCAGGCATTTCTAAGGCCAGTCTGACATTATGGAATGCTCTAGTTTTGCTATTCATATAAACCTCTTAAACACAACCATGTATGAGTTTGAACTTCACAAGAGACATGGTTCTTTAAAATATATTTATCATCCTCCTAAAATATATTTATCGTCTGTCAGACTTTCTATATATACTGATGGCCTATTTGAGTAAAGGCCAGGGATACATTTGGTCATCTGGCCATCATGGTGCTTCTCAACCTTTTTAATTTTTTAAATTTCATGGCACCCATAGAAAATTATATTTTCCCATCCCATTAGCATAAATATTGGGTCCTCTAAAGCAGGAGCTGGCAGGCCTGGGGTTCCAGCAGCTCCAAGGACCAAGGGAATGTGGGAATCGTTCCCAGCATGAAAGTTGTGTTGCTCGGTTCTGGCTTAATGACACTGGTGGCCATCCATTTACTGAGAAAAATAAGAACATGTTCAGCCCTGTTCCAGGTGCTGTGAAGGACACAGACCTCATGAAAATGAGGGCCATTCTTAAATAACTCACAGTATTACTGGGAACACTGAAAGGATCACAATCAGATGAAATAAATGAATGAGCAAAATGGATTAAAACCATCCGAGCAAAATACACAGCACAGATCCCAGTAAAATCATGTGTTAAACTGCAGATAACTTGTCAGTGATGCTATACAGTTTCAGAGGTCAGCCGTAGGACTAGGTAAGGAAAGCTGCCGTGAAGGAGGTGGGATTTGAGCAGGACCTGAGGATGAATACAATTTGGGTAAATAAAGACAGGAGGATTCTAGGAGAAGATAACAGCCTTCAAAAACATGAGAGCACTGAAATGGCCATGGCTTCCTTGTGGAATGGAGAAGAGATGTCTTGCTAGATATGCAGTGAGGTTATATTTATGAAATTCCCCTGCAGATTATAAAGCACCTGTTAACATAACGTATTATTAGGAACATTTTTATCATAGTGTCAGAGCCAACAAGACCTAGTGGAAATTGATGCTAACCTGAGAAGGGTTCTTATCCCATCTTTCCCCTCTACCAGGTATATGTTTATGCACAAGTTAGTTAGACTACCACAGACTCAGTTTCCTTGAGTAAATAAAGTTCTTGAGAGGATTAGATACTTATATGTAGCATACTTTCCATGGTGTCTGGAGATGTTCTTTGTTGGTGTCCAGCACTGGTGCCTTGATTTGTATCATTGCTGTGTATTTTGTCTTCTACCCATCAGGCAGGGGTTCCAAGTTTTCAAGGCAGGGTTAGAAGGAAGGAGTCATTTGAAATACCTGGATTCCGTTTACTCTCAGCTGTCCTAACTGATTTTATTATCCCCCCCCCCATTTGGGTAAACATAAAGTTAGACTGACTCATCTACAGTTGGATCTAAGCCAGGTAGTCAACTTGCCATGCCTATGTCAGCCTATAAGAAGTATCCTAAAACCATGTTTCTGAAGTTTGGGGGGTGATCAGCATCACTAGGTCTCTCGTCATATGTTCAGCTTCCTGTATCCTTCCCTGGAGATTCTGATCCAGTGGGTCTGGGATGAGTTCTTCCAGATCACATTTATGCTAGGGAAGCTTGAGAAAACTAACACAAGGCCAGCAATATCCTCACTGCACTGAGGAAATAAAAGGTCTGTATAAGTTGGAGTTGGTCTCATATAACAAACCCACGAGATTTGTGGACGAATGGAGATGCTCTCTGTGAAACTTTTCTAATCTGAATTCAGAAAGCAGAAGGCTAGCTTGACGTAGCAAAAATTTACAGAATGTAAGATCTACTTTTTGTCACAAAATGCATATCTTTTCTGTGATATTTAACATAATAAGATATACACAATTATTATTTGTCAATTATGCCTCAAAAAAGTTAGGGGTAAATCTTTAAAAATCTCAAATTAGAAATTAAAAAAAAAGATTTTAAAAAATCAAAATGAACTTTAAATATTTTAGGAGAAGCCCATTTAAAATATTAAGGAAGGGACTTCCCTGGTGGCGCAGTGGTTAAGAATCTGCCCGCCAATGCAAGGGACACAGGTTCAAGCCCTGGTCCAGGAAGACCCCACATGCCGCGGAGCTACTAAGCCCATGTGCAACAACTACTGAAGCCCACATGCCTAGAGCCTGTGCTCTGCAACAAGAGAGGCCACCACAATGAGAAGCCCACGCACCTCAATGAAGAGTAGCCCCTGCTGGCCCTAACTAGAGAAAGCCCGCATGCAGCAATGAAGACCCAACACAGCCAAAAATAAATAAATAAATTTATTTTTTAAAAATCTTAAGGAAATGCTGATTTTCATATCTTATTAAACCCACTTACAATAGTATTTTATTTCATATGTTGAGTTTTCTCAAAGCATGATTCACTCAAATGTTTAAATGAAATGTTTATTATTTCTGAATACAGTGTGAATTCTTCCTCAGATTTAGTAACAAGAAAAAGCCTGTGCTTTCTAATAGATTAATGAAGCTTTCTTTTCTTTTGTTTTTGGATTTTTGTGTTTTTTTCACCTTTTCTAATGTTGCTTTTTGGTTTTTTTAATGTTTATTTTATATTGGAATATAGTTGGTTAACAATGTTGTGTCAGTTTCAGGTGTACCGCAAAGTGATTTGTTTATACATATACATGTATCTATTCTTTTTCAAATTCTTTTCCCATTTAGGTTATTACAGAGTATTGAGCAAAGTTCCCTGTGCTACATACAGTAGGTCCTTGTTGGTTATCTATTTTAAATATAGCACTGTTCACATGTCAATCCCAAACTCCCAGTCTATCCTTCCCCCCACCTTCCCCTCTGGTAACCATAAGTTCATTCTCTAAGCCTGTGAGTCTGTTCCTGTTAATGAAGTTTCTTCATTAACAGATAATGAGAGCAACATAACTACCTGAGTTTAATATAATCCTAAGATGATCAACTCCGAAATACAATCATCTCTTAAATATATCTATGTCTAGTAAAAACATTAACTGTAAATCCATAGAAACTGGCTGACAGATCATTTATATCACATGGAACCAATAGTTGAAATACCTACAAAAGAAAATTGATGAGCTCATTCATATAAAAAGTGACTATTTACTCCTGAATTTTGTCACATGCATATTTTTGACAAAATTTCACTCTGCCTTAACATGTTCTAAACAGTTGTTCAATCATTATACACATTCAAAAGTAACATAGCCCTATTGGATTAAGGGGTGGGGTGGGGTGGATTTTATCTATTTCACAAATAATTCAACACAAGATTTACAAACTCAGAATCCTGGAACTTTATAGATGTTATAGATGGTTCACTATGGTCCCCTCTCTAATTTTACAGAGGGAAAACCTGGAAGCCAGTGAGGTTATGAGATCTGTCCACAATGTGACTAGAGATGGGGTGGGGGCAGGAAGCTAAGCACAGAGGCAGGGCCCCATGTACCTGCTGCTCAGAGGAGCCCAGACCAGCACCTACTGACTCCATGCTCCATTCTCAGGGCCCAGCACCCAGCAGGGTCCCAGAAAGTACTTGTTACACTGCATTGAATTTAATCACTTTTATCAACATCATTAAAAAGTTTGAGAAAAAGATACCACAAAGCATGAAATTCGCTCTCTAGGAAAAAGCAGTCCTATAGATATTTCCAAAAGTAGATCAACAGGGTCAATGGCAAATTGGATTCTGTTCTGGAAAAGACAAGGGAGGGGGAGGTAACATCATGTCAGCTCAAGCTCTACAAATGTTGGATAATTTGGTAGCTCATTTATTCACAGAGAAAACAAAGCGTGGCCTCATTACCATCAAGAAGGGGGTTATTTGAGGCCAGCAGCTGATGCACACTTAGTAAACACATACACATGGCAAGAGCTTATACATAAATATGGAGATCTCTGCCAAAAATAAAAACTGAAAATGCTTCCTCCATCTGTCTGAGCCTCAGAGGTGCCCCAAAGCTACTGTCCAGCAGAGAGGACACAGACACACACAACAGTGGTCATTGTACAGAAGCAAGAATGTTCCTTGTAACCGGGCTTAACCCAGTATGACTGGCAAAAATGACTGTACGATGAATATGCCCACAGGGAGCATTAAGTGTGAGGACCAGGGAGGAGGCCTGATGTAATTCACAGTCAAGTCTCTCTGGGTGTGCCCATCAGAGTCCCAAGTGCAGACACAGCTACCTTGACCAGGATTGCAGCATCCCAGAAGACCCACCAAGCCCCCTGTGCATTGATTTGGGGACACTCCAAAACCCACATTTTTGCAATTCAACTCTGCGTGGAACACCAATGTGGGGACAAGCTTGGATTTGCATTTTTGCTCAGTTCCTCACTAGCTGCAGGACCTCGAGTAAGTGAGCGAACATTTCAGTCTCCTGTTGGGATAATTATGTACCTACCTTTAGCTGCAGGACCTCGAGTAAGTGAGCAAATGTTTTGGTCTAATGATGGGGATAATGATGTACCTACCTTTTAGGGTTACGGTGAGTTGTAAAGGAGGAAATGCATGTTCAGTGCTAGGCATACATGACGAATGACATAGACGGAGGTCACTATTATTATTACACAAACTCATGGCTCTTTGGAAATAAAGTACAACACTGAAGATGGTAGAGGCAAAGAAAATCCTCAGCTACCACGTCCTCCATATCGTGTATCCCCGCCTGCAACACCTGGCTTACTTACTGGTTTCCTCATTTACCCACCATTCTGTCTTCCTGGAAGACTGTGTTTTCTGCACCATTATATCTCTAACACAGAGTAGAAGCCAAATTAAATACTTGTTGAATTAATGACTTTTCTCTATCCTTGTCTGACCTTTCTTCCAATGTTCCCCATTTTCTCAAAGAAGTGTTAGAAAGAGCAAGAAAGAGAAAAAAAACAAAGCTGAAAAATTCCAGAGAAAAATCCAAACCTGGCTCACAGTCTCCTAGAAATAGAGCCTGTAAGTGTCACCATATTTCTTCTAAATCACATCAGTACATGGAAGCAACCTAAATGTTCATCAACAGAGAAATGAGTAAAGAATACATGGTATGTATGTATGTATATATATATATATATATAGTGGGATATTACTCAACCATAAAAAAGAATGAAATTATGCCATTTGAAGCAAAATGGATGGACCTAGAGATTGTCATACTAAGTGAAGTAAGTCAGACAGAGAAAGACAACTATCATATGATATCAATTATATGTGGAATCTAAAAAAAAATGGTACAAATGAACCTATTTACAAAACAGAAATGGAGTCACAGGTGTAAAAAACAAACTTATGGTTACCAAGGGGGAAAGGGGGGGGAGGGATAAATTGGTAGATTAGAATTGACCTCTACACACTACTATATATAAAATAGATAACTAATAAGAACCTACTGTATAGCACAGGGAGCTCTACTCAATACTCTGTAATGACCTACATGGGAAAATAATCTAAAAAAGAGTGGATATATGTATATGTATAACTGATTCACTTTGCTGTACACCTGAAACTAACACAACATTGTAAATCAACTATACTCCAATAAAAATTAATTTTAAAAAATAAATAAATCACATCAATGAATGTGAGCTCAACAGTAAAAGCAGAAAGAACAACTAAAAGAAAGACCTCAAACTACTCATTTCCTAAAGAAATGAAAAACCCTTCAGAATCACTTTTCCAATTCCAGTGGCCTGGATGTCAACTGTCACTTCTGTGAGGCCAAACCCACGTGGCTGAGTGTCTCTGTTTTCTGAAAAGGTCTTCCATTTAGCTGAAGGGTTTAATCTACACACAATACTGTAAGTTACACAGCTCTATCCATCATACAGGTGAAGAAACAGACTCCAATCAGTTGTGACTCACCCCATCAAGCATCTGGTAAGTGAAAGAAGTAAGACTCTAATCTGGTTCTTCCAAATGCAAATTCAGGGCTCCCCCCAACACCCCAGCCCCAGGGACACCCAAGCCCCATGGCCCCAGCCACTATCTGCAGTCTGTTCCCACGACTTTTAGTGTATGTCCCCCTCCTAGCCCTTAATGCTCATCAGACCTTGCTGACCACCTCCCTCCATGCATCCTGCTCTCCACCTGCTGGCCACCAAGCCTGCAATTCAAGCTAAGGGTGGGGTGAAAGTGTTAATGGGCATCCTTTGAAGTCAAATATCAGATCTCAAAAAATGGTTTAAGGGAAGAATTTATAAATTATGTGAGAACAGTGGCAAGTGTAGTTCATTTTCTTTCTCTCCTTCTTCCCCTTCTTTCACTTCTTTCTCTCCATATCTCTAGAACTCATTGATTACTTCTTCCTGAAGAGCATCTTGTAGTCATATAACTCAGAGTGCAGGATGGGAAATGCTGAACCATATCATGATGATTTCCTTCTGGTTCCTTAGACCGAGGGACCCTGCACTTGGATAGGCAGCCCCTTTCCTAACTTATTTCATTGCAGAAGGAATTCTAAATAGAAATATATCTTGTATCTG
>NW_020173927.1:2505244-2602902 GCF_003031525.2 Neophocaena asiaeorientalis asiaeorientalis
GAAGGAAGGGAGGGAGGGAGGGAGGGAGGGAGGGAGGGAGGAAATAAAAAGGAAACCCTACACGCGGCCTGGGAAAGATTTTTGTTTAGCTCTTACAAAATTTCCAACACCTGGTTAAGAAACTGAAAACAGGGACTTCCCTTGCAGTCCAGTGGTTAGGATTCTGCGCTTCCACTGCAGGGGGCACGGGTGTGATCTCTGGTCAGGGAATTAAGATCCCACTTGCTGTGCTGTGCGGCAAAAAAAAAAAAAAAAAGAAGAAAGAAAGAAAGAAAGAAAAGAAAGAAAAGAAAAAGAAATTGGAAACAAAAAAGCGACCAACCATGAAGCATGACCAGCACCCAAGAGTATCAATCTCCCTAGGGCCCTTGGACTCAAGGGCTGTGCCTGTCTCATGTGTTTCCTGCTTGGTGGTCATCAGTGCCTTGTACGTGATAGATGCAGCCAATGTCTGGTAAGTGAATAAACACCTTACACAAAGCTATTGTCTTACACAAATTCTTTTAAGAAAGGAGGGAGAAAAATCTCAGTAGTCCTTTAAAAATTTCTTTTAGCTAGTTCATCTTCATCTGCTCCATCTACAGAAGCCAACAAGCACAGTTGGAACAAATAGGTTAATAAAACCAAGCCAGATGGCCGGCCATTAATTTTGCTTCTTCTCTGCAGTGTTACAGATTTATCTTTTAAAGTCTTACACTAATCAGAGTGTAAATTCCCCTGAAACCATTTGGTGTCTTGGCAAATAAGCCAGACCCATGAATTTCTAAGACAACTGCACCTGCATTAGTCCCTATAGACTTCCCCTTAGTGATTGTGAAAAATCAGCCGTCTTGAAGACGTTATTCTAAAACCGGGAATTTAGGATTATACTTTGATGCTGTATTTTTTGCTAATTTTGATTTATCTCACTTGACCATTAGCATAGTGCCTCAGTTACATTTGAACTGTTTGTGAAGGGGAAAAAAATGAACTTCTGGCCCAGCTGGTGTGGTAAGTTTGTACATCACATCACATTTATACCTCACCAAACCTGGAAGAATGGCAGAGAACACATCACCAAGCAGATTAGCGGGGTACAACTGAGCACAGAAGTAGGACAAACAACTTTGTCATCAGAAAAGGAAAAGAAACACAATGGGGAGATTGAGGCTGATCTTCATCAGCTGTTCTCAGGCTCTGGGGGCAGATGGAGGTAACCGGGAGGGTGAGTCCAGTAGGTAGTTGAGGATCAAAGCCAAGATCCCAGTTTGAACTGACTTGGATCAGTTTTCCTCATCCAAGCACAAAGTTGTGCTAGGGATGATGTGAGCTGCTTGTCTAGACAGACAAGAAGTAGCTGACCCAGCCTGGCAAGTAGAACTTGAGTCTTAGCACCGGAAGGCTGTTCATGACTACATCACAAATACCCAAAGCAGCAGGACAACACTTGGTTCTGCACTGTGACCTTCAGGGAGGTGGAGGCTACAACAAAATGACAACCAGGATAGGTGAAGAGAGGGGAGAGGGAGAGGGAACGGTGAATATAAAGACAAGCCTGCAAATTAAGACTGAGAAACAGGAATGCTAAGAATGATACCCAACAAAGTCAACCACCATGAAATGAAATGAACCCAGATGAAATAAAAAGAATTTAAAAATGTGAAAGGGGACATTCAAATAAGGAATTTTTTTAATACTCAGAGATTGAAGAAACAGCTTTCATGAAAAAAAATAGACATTCTGAAACAAAAATGGAGTAATAGCAATGAAAAAGAGTCCCTGGAAATCAAAGCAAAATAGCTTGTGAATTAGAAAACACCCAATAAAAAGAATAAGCACTTAAGCAACAAATTTTTAAAAACTAAAGAATTAGAAAATATTTTTGAAATTTGCCTATTATATGGAAGACAGAGATAAGTTAAAATATAAAAAGACATGGAGAATCTCTACACACATCACTGTGAACATGTAAACCATGTTTGATATTAAGAAAATCTTAAAAGCTGTCAGACTGAAATTACTGATTACCTACAAAGAAACCAGCAATTAGTTTGAAAGCTAGTATTTCATCAATGACAATGGATGACAATGGATGTCAGCAGACAATAATATCTTCCAGAAATTCAGGGGAAAGTAATATCAGGTGAGAAGTTATCATTCTAAGGTGAAAGGAAAGTAAAGACATTTTCAGAATGTAAAAATAAGAGAATTTACTACAACCCGTAGACTATTTCTGCATGATCGTCTAAAACTACTAAGGAGAAAAATAAACCTAGGGTGAATTAATGGTATTCAAGAAACAATAATGAGCAGAGACGTTGATGAAATACATTGTTAATGTAATTAACTATTGAGCATTTATAATATCAGAATGATAAAAAATTGACAACAATAATAATGGAAATGATGGGAGAAATAATTAGGGAAGTTGAGGGAGAGAAAGTTAAAGCATACCAAAGTTCTTTTCTTTTTGAGGAGGACAAATAATAAATTTAGACTTTATTGGAAAGTTTTTTGTTGCCATATATATATTAAAAAGTTAAAGAAGCAATTGAAGAAATAGAAATGTAATCTAAAGTTCCCAAACCAGAAGAAAAACAGGAATCAAAGAAAACTAGATCAATTCAACAAAAGACAGAAACAGAGGAAGAATATAAAAAGCAAGGTAAACAGAAGAAATAAGGGGATAATATTCGTAATGAGATAAACTTAGTGTAGAGCCTCCCAAAGCAGCCCCTGTGGCAAAGACCTGGGCATGGTGGTTATTTGGGAGATGATCCCACAAACACATGTGAGAATGGGAAGTAAAAAAAACAATAAAGTTGCACTGGTGTGCTGGCTGGCACTTTGGACGTCTGGGGGTCTGTCCTCTGAAACTGCTGTAAACTAGCACTTACCATGTCAGGGAGACACTGACACACCCATCCCATCTACCACTGTTGCCTCCCTGTGGCTCTGTTTCTCATAATTTCAACACTGAGCCTATGGGAGAGTAGCTCCCAAAGTACCTGAAAAGGCCCCCAAGCAAAAAGGAGGGATCACAGTGACATGTGGGGTGAAGGTGACAGACTGCAGGGACATCCCTCAGCTCAGCAGAACTCAGGTGGGGATGTGGGGAGAGGCAGCTACAGCATCTGCTACAACATGTGATGGGATTGAAATTGCCCACAGGAAGACAGATTTTCAGACCGGCTGAAAAAAATAGCCATATGCTGCTTACAAGACAACCCCAATAAAATGAAGCAGAAAGTTTCAAACGATGGGGCATGAAAAAAATACATACTGAACAGGAATCGTCACACTCATGCATAAGAATATGCACAAAGATGCTTGCTGGAGCAATGATTGTAATGGCAAAAAATGAAATACCATTATGTTAAAAAACGGAGAAGAGTTAAATGGAATGAAGTACAGTGATATAAGGAGCAGTGCACGGCAACATCGATACCCAAAGTATAAAAATCAAATGGGAAAATCTACAGGAAACACTGTGACCCTGTAGTCTGGTCAAGAGAAGGATTTAGAAATAGTAAAACTGTACACATATACAGATAATGTTTATTTCAGAATGTTTCAATAATTTCAACTTACCTTCTAATATAGTTCAACATTTTTGAACTATTAATATTGCTGCAGATTTATTACTGGTTATGTTAATGATAAACTTACCCTTTAATTGATTTTCCATCCAAAGTTTCTCAACAAGGAACAAAATTTTAAACAAAGATATTCTTTCTTTTCTAAAGTCATATGCACTAAGATGTTCACCGGTTTTACTAATAATTAAAAACTTAAATGTTCTGCATAAGTTAAAGTCACATGCTTTCAAAGAGTTTAAAATAAAAGATATAAGGGGAAAGTTTGTGAAATGAAATATGTACAACATGATTCTAATTAAGTGTAGAAAGAGAGTGAGAGAGAGAGAAGTAAACAGAAAAGTAAAGCAGAAAGTCAAACTTGGGTGAAGAAAAAGAATTTGAGAAACAATATTAATAATAGAAATTGAAAAAAATAAGCTGATTTACCTAAAAGCCTACCATATACCATAGTAGCAAGAAAAAAAAAAAAAAGAAATACTTAGATTTAAATGGAAGATGTGCAAGATTTCTATGCTGAAAAACCACAAAATGCTGGGGAAACAAATCATAGAAAACCTGAATAAATGGAAAGATACACCATACTGATTGACTAGAAAGTTCAATATTGTCAATTCTCCCCAAAATGATCTATAGCTGTAACGCAATTCTAATCAAAATCCCAGCAGAAATTCTTGTTGAAATTGATGAATTGATTGTAAAATTTGTATGGAAAGGCAAAGGAAGTAGGATAGTCAAAAAAATTTTGAAAAAGAAAAAATCAAGTTTAAAGACCCTCCATGGCCTGATTTCAAGATTTATTGTAAAGCTACAGTAATCAAGATAATGTGGTATTGATTAGGATAGACACAGATCAGCTGAACAAACCAGAGTCCAGAGGAAGACTCTCACATACATGATCAAATGATTTCCAGCAAAGTTGCAAAGGTACATTAATGAGGGAAAGAATAGTCTTAACAAATAGTGTTGGAACAATTGGACTTCCATGTGCAAATAAATAAGTAAAGCTGACCCATGCCTTGCACCATGTATAAACACTAACTCACAATTTAAACCTAAAACTATAAAATTTCTACTAGGAAACATAGGAGAAAATATTTAGGAGCTTGATTTAGGCAAAGATTTCATAACATCACAAACATGAACAATAAAAGAAAAAAATCAATAAAATGGACTTCATCAAAATGTAGAAAACAAAGTTCTGATTACCTAGGAGGAAAGGGGAGGCAGGAGGGATAAATTGGGAGATTGGGATTGACATATACACACTACTATATATAAAATAGGTAACTAATAAGGACCTACTGTACTGCACAGGGAACTCTACTCAATACTGTATAATGACATATATGGGAATAGAATCTAAAAAAGAGTAGGTATATGTATATGTATAACTGATTCACTTTGCTGTACAGCAGAAACTAACACAATATTGTAAATCAACTATACTCTAATAAAAATTATTTTAAAACTCCTTTTCCTTGAAAAACTCTTAAGAAAATTTAAAAAGCAAAGTGCTGACTGGAAGAAAATACTTTCAAAGAATATACTTGGTAAAGAACTTGCATATTTGATAAAGAAGTCTCAAAAACAGCCCCATTAAAAATGGGAAAAATATTTGAACAGATACTTTACCAAGAAGAGGTTAATGGAAAATAAACACATGAAAAGATGTTCAACATAATTAGTCATTAGACAAATGCACATTAGAACCACAATTAGATACCACTACACACTCATTAGAAGAATTAAAATTGTAACAGCAACAAAAAATTTTAATTAATAACACCAAGTGCTAGCAGGGATGTGGAGAACCAGAACTCTCGTACATGACTGGTGGCAACACAGAAAGTTACAACCACTTTGGAAAACAGTTTGGCAGTTTCTTATAAAGTTGTGCTTACCATATGACCCAACAATCCCACATCTAGGCATTTACCCAAAGGAAATGAAAACTGAAGTTCACAACAAAACCTGCCTATGAATGCTTATAGTGGCTTAACTCATAATCACCAGAACTGGAGATGACCCAAATGGCCTTCAGCTGGTAAATAGATATACAAATTGGGGTGGTAGTTCTATGACTGTATTTGTAAAAGCTAAAGGAACTGAACCATGAAAAGGCTGTGACCCTAAAGAAATAGGTTTGGGAAGAGTGGAGAGAGGTACTTTCTCTTTGGCACAGTCTAGGGAAAGTACTAAAGATGATGAGATCTCCTTAGGGACCCTTTGTTTTCAAACCATTGTTGGAGTATCAGGACTGACACATAGGAAGAAAGATTGCTCGGTGAATTGAGGAAAGGAAGTTAATTTAATAGGATCCCAAAGCATTTATCCTGTTTTTTTCTTTTTTTAATAAGAAGCTTAAATCAATTCAATTCAATAAATGTTGTCAGACTCTGGGCTGGCCCCTGGGAGCCAGCTCCACGTTGAACACTGTTCCTTACAGCACAGTGCCCCTTGGCGAGCACTCAAGAGATTCACATCCTTTGGAGAGCCTCCCCATTTGATATTTCCTCCCGGAAACTCCACAGGAAAGCTGCAGCCCTTAGGAGATAAACAAGCTGGAAATTCACAGGGCACTTTGGATAACTGCGTCTTGTGCACACTAGCAGGCATTAAAATTCTTCCCTTGAACTTCCTTAAATTGGCTTGAACTACATACATTTCTTAAAAGCTGGAAGAGTGTATATGGAAAATATTACCTACAAGGGAGGTACAAGGATACCTCAAAATGATTTTGGATTCTTGAGAACCTTGGCAAATGTGAAAGGAAACTCAGTACAGGTTATTTGTTAAAACAATCTTTCCTCGCCTTGGTGATCAGAATAATGCCAGAAGTTCATTCAGCACATTTTTTACAATATCATAGACACACTGAAGGCTCAAGAATTCAACCACAGAAATAGAATCATCTATAGGAGTTAGTTAAGAAATCATGGATAAAAAGTAGAGAAAAACACCTAACATTTAAAATTGAACTTTTAAATAAGGCTAAAATCTCTAAGTCTTTGCATAGAAACTGGCAATTCTACACACAATCGATGACTTTTGCCACCCAAAGTCATGAGAAAGTTAAAACATGTCTTTGTAAAAATAAGTTTGGAAAAGAACCTCTTACTAAAATATTCACAAAAGCATATGGTTACATAAAAGGAGAGAACATTAAAGAATTTTGAAATCTACATTACAAATGAAAATGGGGAAGTCACTTTATAACCCACACAGGTACTGAATTTTAGCAAAGTGAGAAAATGAAGCAGGAGAACAGAAATCTTAACAGTAAATATTCATTATTAACAAGAAACTTGTAAAATTGTAATGATAATCTTATTCACCACTTTCCTTTTTGTCCTTATTTCCATTTAGATGAACATAACGCAACTATAGAAGACAATCTAATTAGATCACTTCTTAAATTATGCATAAAATACCAAATATCAGATAATGAGGATAGGGTACAATGTCAGAGCAGAACTGAAAATCATGAAGGGTTGACCAGAATGGAAAACACAGACCAACGGAATACCTATATCAAAGTCAAGTTCAACAGCTCAGGATGATTTTTTCCATAGAGAAACGTACATCCTTGGTTAGTCATTGTATGAATCCTGAAATAAGTAGCTTGATTCAAGGGCAGACAGCAGAAGCAAGAAGAACTACAATCCTGCAGCCTGTGGAACAAATAGCACATTCACAGAAAGATAGACAAGATGAAAAGGCAGAGGGCTATGTACCAGATGAAGGAACAAGATAAAACCCCAGAAAAACAACTAAATGAAGTGAAGATAAGCAACCTTCCAGAAAAAGAATTCAGAATAATGATAGTGAAGATGATCCAGGACCTCAGAAAAACAATGGAGGCAAAGATCGAGAAGATGTAAGAAATGTTTAAAAAAGACCTAGAAGAATTAAAGAACAAACAAACAGAGGTGGACAATACAATAACTGAAATGAAAAATACACTAGAAGGAATCAATAGCAGAATAACTGAGGCAGAAGAATGGATAAGTAACCTGGAAGACAGAACGGTGGAACTCACTGCCATGGAACAGAATAAAGAAAAAAGAATGAAAGGAAATGAAGACAGCCTAACAGACCTCTAGGACAGCATTAATTGCAACATGACATTCACATTATAGAGGTCCCAGAAGGAGAAGAGAGAGAGAAAGGACCCAAGAAAATATTTGAAGAGATTATAGTTGAAAACTCCCCTAACATGGGAAAGGAAATAGGCACCCAAGTCCAGGCAAGATAAACCCAAGGAGAAACAAGCTGAGATACATAGTAATCAAATTGACAAAAATTAAAGACAAAGAAAAATTATTGAAAGCAACAAGGGAAAAAAGACAATAACATACAAGGCAACACCCATAAGATTAACAGCTGATTTCTCAGCAGAAACTCTACAAGCCAGAAGAGAGTGGCATGATATATTTAAAGTGATGAAAGGGAAGAACCTACAATCATGATTACTCTACCTGGCAAGGATCTCATTCAGATTCAATGGAAAAGTCAAAAGCTTTACAGACAAGCAAAAGCTAAGAGAATTCAGCACCACCAAACCAACTCTACAAGAAATGCTAAAGGAACTTCTCAAAGTGGGAAACATAAGAGAAGAAAATGACCTACAAAAACAAACTCATAACAATTACGAAGGATAATAGGAACGTACATATCGATAATTACCTTAAATGTGAATGGATTAAATGCGCCAACCAAAAGACACAGGCTCACTGAATAGATACAAAAACAAGACCCATATATATGCTGTCTACAGGAGACCCACTTCAGACCTAGGGAAACATACACACTGAAAGTGAGGGGATGGAAAAAGATATTCCATGCAAATGCTAAATCATGTTTAATAGACAGATGTGATATCCTCTAGCTCAAACAGAAAAATGTATGCTAATCTGATGTAAGTCACTTCTGGGTTTGAAAAATTTTAAGTTTATTTATTACAGATTGTTTTTTTAAGTTGTTTATTTCAGGAATGCTAGCTTCCTTTTAAAGCACACCTTACATATCTCCATATGAATATTCCACTGTGCTGAAAAATCACCTAATAAATAGGCACGTTGATTGGGAAGGAGGTGGGAATTGGCCTATAAACTTGCTGCATCCTCATTTTCAAACTGAATTTTCAATGAAACTGAGAGTAAGAAATGGCCCAAACCAGCAAGTGTGCACCACCCCACAGGGTCAGCAGTGGGGCTCAGGGTGGGGTTGTGTGCCACGAGCCCATGTCCCAGCTCCTTGAGGGATGGGAGTGCCACCTCCAGGAAAACTCTTACAAAGAGCCTCAGTGCCACTTATATAGCTGTGTGTGTTGGTCCCCAGGAACAGAGGGAGCGTAGGTGTAAGACAACTTGTTTGTGTAAGAAAATTGCAGTCCCATTTTAGGATTCTTTTCAAGGTATTGAGTTCTTACTGAAACATGCTGTTTTTACTTTAAGTGATAACAGTACAGAAGCAATGGGTGACTGGAGAATTCTGAAAAATTTTGCAAAATAAGGAAAGATGCTGATTTTAGTACATCTTTAAGATTACATTTCTAGATGCATAGACTGAGGCATTTTCATAGAGTTCAATCCCTGATCTTGCAGATGGAACAAGTGAGACTCAGGGAGGCACACTTGCAAAAAGTCACACAAAGATTTTTCTTGGACAATTCACATTTGAATACAACTCACAAACCCAAACAATACTCTTTAGAGGTAAGTACACAAATATTTGAAGATGTATGGGAAGAATATAATACATAAATAAGAGTTTGCTCAACTGCAGCAAAGAATTGAAGTCTGGAATCTTGGATAAGTTCAAAAGCTTATCAAACGGCTGCTAGTTACCCACAACATGCTAGGATAATAGGGAGGCAATGTGGAAGAATAAAGGGGGGCTTCAGATTAAAGTTAGCTGTGTGAGTTTGGATAAATCCCTTAACCCCTGAGAATCAATGGCCTCTATCAAATGTAATTCCAGTTCACCTTCCTTGTAGAGTTATTGCGGAGATCAAATGACTTAATCTATTGACTTTTCTTTTTAAAATGAAAAGCACTGTACAAATGTTAACTCTTAGTATTGGGATTTTATCAATCAATATACAGAGAGGGCAAATCAGAGAGATGGCATTCCTCCTATCTTACACTGTTAGGGTTAAACCTAAGTGTGACAATAAGGCCTCATGTATTTCCATATGACTATTCCACTGTGCTGAAAATCACCTAATAAACACTTTGATTGGGGTGGAGGTGGGGGTTGGCCTATAAAATTGTTTTATTCTCAGTTCCATATTTGGGGGAAAGAGTTCATTTCATTTCTTTTCTTTTCTTTTTTTTTTTTTTTTTTTTTGAAGTGTGGCCCTCAAGAGCAAAGAACTGAGTTGATCACATGCCCTGATCCGTGAGCATTAGCATGAATGGGGACAACACTGGTCTACTTTTAGCAAAATGTTTCCCCTTTTTGACCTAATCCCAGATCCCCCCACCTCACCACCATGAGGACCACTATCACTTTCTAAATATCTTTCTAACCCACTTCCCATAAATGTATCTTCATGTGTTCCTCTATGTATAATATTGTTGTTGGTTGTGTGTGTGTTGATTTATTTGCATGGTTTTTATACAATAAACCTACTCTATGCATTGCTATTTTCACAGCAATATTTGTTCCTGCTGTCATGCAAGGTTACACTTCCTTCTCCTATCTCTGCATTGCATCCCATCCTACGTGCACACCACACCCTTTTTATCCATTCCCCTACTGTTGAGCACCTAGGTTGCCTCCAATTATTTGCTACAGTGCCCATGTCTCCTTGGACATTTGGGCAGAATATAAACAAAGGAGTAGAATTGCTGAGGTGTATGATACCTATGTACTCAATTTCTCCAAGCACTGCCAGCTTGTTCTTCAGAGCAATGGCTGTCAGTGTTTACTTCTCACAGACGAGCAGGAGACCTCACATTTTTACCACTGCCCACCAGCACATTTTTAGAAATTATTCCCCCAGTTCATTTTGCATGTTTTTTATTTGTACATCCTTTTTTATTCCTTTATCAGTTTTGCCAGTACTTTGCTTACATTAAATCCTTTCAAAGAGCCAGCTTTTGTTGTTTAGCTCAACTGTTTTTGTTGTTGTTGTTTGTTTTTATTTTTTAGTTATTTAGTAATGAGGGATTTCTGATATGGCTTACCTTATCACATTAATCTATTAAGTTAAAATAGGAGTTGTTAACTCTGACTCCAATTGTATTGTTATCTATTCCTCCCTGTGACTCCACCAGTTCTTATATATTTTGAGGCCATATTATTAGGTTTCAATAGGTTCATGATGTTTATCTTCTTGATTCTTTACATCAAGTAGAAACAAATATTAGTTTAGAGTAGTTTCTTAACTCTATATTCAAAATCCCTATCTTGCCTTCATGATGTATTATTTCATTAAAAAATTTTACTGTTGTCTGATGTTGTAATTGCTACCCTGGCTTCCTTTTAACTCAGATGTATATTCTTTGTATCCTTTTTTTTTTTCTTTCTTTTTTTTTTTGCAGTATGCGGGCCTCTCACTATTGTGGCCTCCCCCACTGCAGAGCACAGGCTCCGGACCCACAGGCTCGGTGGCCATGGCTCATGGGCCCAGCCACTCCATGGCATGTGGGATCTTCCCGGACCAGGACACGAACCCATGTCCCCTGCATTGGCAGGTGGACTCTCAACCACTGCGCCACCAGGGAAGCCCTATCCCTTTATTTTTAACCTTTATATATTCTTTTGTTTTCGAGTCTGTCATGTGTCTATGTAAAAATAAACTGAGATTGCTTATAAATATAAACCTTTTTCAAAATTCAATCTACATGGCTTCAGAGCAGAATATTTAATCCACTTATATTTACTGTAATTATGGTTTTAGTAAGACTATTTTAGCCATCTTTGTTTATGTTTTCCACTTACCACATTTAATTTCTTTGTTCCTTATCTTCTCTTTTTGTACTTTTATTTTTATATATAAAGTTATCTTCCACAGGTTTAAAAATTACATGTCCTACTTTTATTATTCTGGTAGTTACCCTTAAATAGTTGAAAACTCACTTTTAGTTTTCTCCCCATATATATGTCTAAAGATGAGCAAAGTCTATGCCTCCTCCTCCCATACAAGAGCCCTAAGATGCACTCATCTCCCTCCAGATGTCCTAACTCAGCTACTCCTGGTTAACACATTGGTATTATCTAGAGTTTAGCTGCAGATGATTAAGGCTACAAATATCCTCTCTTGTCTCTCTAAGGATAGTTATTTTTCTTATTTTAAACTTATGTTACTCATGTTGAAATAGTTTCGTTCTACTGCTTAGCAGTTGCTCCATTGGTTGCTCGCTTGTTTGAAATTTGTCTCATAATTATTTTCTGTGAACTCATCTTTATTCCTTGGGGTGGTCCACTGCCTTGACTGGTTTCATTGACTTGGGAGAAGGGCCAAGTGCCTTGGTCCTCTTGGCCAGATTGAGGGGTGGGAGGAACACTCCTCAGGGCAGAGAACCAGTCATACATCTGACCTCATCAAGGCACACCAGAGCCACAACATCTCCCAGGCCCATTGTCCTTGGTTCCAACTATTTTTGGTTCAAGAAAAACCACTCTTCCTAGTTATTTCTCAGGATGCCCTGTGGATTTACATTTCCCTGATGATTAGTGATGTAGAGTGTATTTTCATATATGTGTTGGCCATTTATATGTATTCTTTGGAGAAATATCTATTCAAGTCCTTTGCCCATTTTTTAATTGTTTTTTTTGGTTTTGTTTTGTTATTGAGTTGTAATAGTTCCTTTTACATTTTAGATATTAATTCCTTAACAGATATATGGTTTGCAAACATTTTCTCCTATTTAGTAGGTTGTCTTTAACTCTGTTAATGGTTTCCTTTGCTGGGCAGAAGCTTTTTAGTCTGAGGTAGTCCCACAGTTATTTTTGCTTTCAATGCCTGTGCTTTTGGTGCCATATTCATGAAATCATTGCAAAGAACAATGTCATGAAGCTTTTCCTCTGTGTTTTCTTCTAGGACTTTCAGTTATAGGTCTTACATTTAAATCCTTAATCTGTTTTGAGTTAATTTTTGTATGTGGTGTAAGATAAATGTCCAGTTTTATTCTTTTACAATCGGATATCCAGTTTTTCCAACACCACTTGTTCAAGAGGCTGTTTCATTTTCTCAACTGGGATTTCTGTTCTTTCAAACTCTTTCTCTTCTTGTGGCTCCTAAGATGCATGTCTTAGAAGAAGCCCACGATCCATGTTTAGCTAGCTGTCTTTTTCCACAATTAATATAAATTAAGAATCTCCAGGAAAATTACACAAATAATGATTTTCATAACCAAAAAAATAGTCCTGGTGACTGAATAACCATAAATTTAAGCTGTATAACTACCAGGTTTATTTGTTAAGCATATACACACCCACCTATTAAATTGCCAATAAGACATGTTTGAGGACAAAGTGCAGTGGGCACCACATAATGGTGTCTCTGTGGATGACTGCCTCTGTTTCCTCCTATGGTGTCTGTACAGGTGGAGTTTTGTCACTCAGAATGAGAACATAAACATTACAGTCTGTTAGGTTTGAGAAAATGTGCTTCATCTTACCAAGTTTCTAAATATATAATTGCAATGTTTCTACTAACAACAGTTTTATTTCTCTCTTCAAATGTTTTTTTTAATATCACAGGAAAGAATATAAGGGATCAGGGACTTCCCTAGAGGCACAGTGGTTAAGAATCCACCTGTCAATGCAGGGGACATGGGTTCAATCCTTAGTCCTGGAAGATCCCACATGCCTCAGAGCAATTAAGCCCACAAACCACAACTACTGAGCCCGTGTGCCACAACTACTGAAGCCCACATGCCTTGAGCCTGTGATCCACCACAAGAGAGGCCACCCCAATGAGAAGACTGTGCACCGCAAGGGAGAGTAGCCCCCGCTCACCACAACTAGAGAAAGCCCACGCACAGCAACAAAGATGCAAAGCAGCCTAAATAAATAAATTTACTTTAAAGAAAGAATATAAGGGGTCAAAGTGCCGATACATCAAAACCTTGCCAAGGGACATGGCATGCCTACAGGTTTTCTGCCCTGCATACTCTCTGGGAATTGTGTCTGATTCCTGAGTGGGCTTTGGGGCTTCCCTTAATCTTGGGCAAGTATTAATCACTTCTTACTCCATTGTTATAATTATTTGTAGCATTAATATTATAGTAGTGACATAAATGAAGTAACTGTCTCGCAATTCTCTATAGCTATGTGTAGAGCAAAGGTAAAATTCTGTATTTTTCCTTATTATTATATCATAAAATATTTTCCCATATAGTACTACTTAGACTTAGAAATTATCTTTTTCACACTTGTCTAATATTCTATCAGATTAATGTCATATATTTCATTTTCCATTTCCCCACTTTTGTTTACATTTGGTTTGTACAATTTTTATAGTACTTCTAAGATCACTTTTTACTATTATTTTTCTCTCTTTCTTGGATTAATCCTAGAGGATATACAGGCTGGTTTTGGTTAAACCACCCAGTTTCCTTCCATAAGAACTTTACCAGTTTACTGCCAGTGGCAATGTACAGTGAATAGGTTCACCAGAATTTCATCAGAATTAGTCATTACCCATTTATAATTTTTGACAAATTAATAGGGGCAAATGATCTGGTAACCACTTCTCAGATCTGGAAATAATGACTCTATGTCAGAAACAGAAAAAAACGTTGCAGCAGAATTTTTTCTACTTGAGTTTCTATAGCTGCTTCTGGGAAAGTTGACCCAATAGGTCACTGCACCTTGTTTCAAAAATATGGATTCAGACCAGATGTCTGATTGCCTTCTTGGCCTAAGTTAGAATTGGAAGCAGAGACATTTCCCAAAAATGTTTTAAAATCCTGCATAACCTAGCCTTCATAGATGCCAGCACTGAATGGATTTCCAGTTCCTTCCAGAAGCCCTTTGCCTCCAAGGAGCCCATTTCTCCTGTCATGTTAAAACTGAACTCCTTTAAAACATCTGAACTCTCCTGGGTATTATATCCTTTACAATTTCAGAAGAGGAGATGATTTAAAAACAAAATATGTTCAACTGGAAGATGGCCATGAAGCTGCCATCTGGAAAGAAAAGTGACCTACCTGAGTACTTGAGCCCAGAGATGCATCCAGCATCAAGAAAGCAGATGGACTACACAGAGGGTGATTGCATTCATTATAAAAGAGGATGACAATTGGTGTTATTCTAATATCGTGTAACTTTTAAACAGAAAACACAGTCGCACAAAACTCAACTTATTCCCAAAACTTTAAGGATACATGGATGTAAAAGCTAGGACTGTTGTGTTTTGCTTTGTTGCATTTTGAAAATCATAGAAATCTGGACATGAAAACCACCTTGTTTCCCTCCTTAATAGGGAGATCTTAGTGTATGTCACCCTCCCAATCACATTTTACATAGATTAAAACCCTACTATTAATTAATTTCCACATCATCAATCTTGGCCAGCCTTGGGAAATTGTGCTATGTGGGATGAAGATCTCCAACCATGCCATTTGCCCTTTCTTTGGCCCCTTCCCCCTCCCTTCTTAGACCTGTTACCTTCCACTTCTTTGGATATTCATAGCAACTTTGTTTTTTTAGCTTTATTGAGGTATAATTTATATGCCCCCAAATTGTACACATTTACAATATATATCTTAATAATTTTAGAAATATGCATACTCCTGTGATACCATCACCACAACCAAGGTACTAAACATATTGTTCATGACCTCCAAAAACTTCCTTGTGTCCTGGGCATTTTTTGATAAGAACACGAGATCTATTCTCTTAATGTATTTTAAAGTTCACAATACGGTTGACTACAGGTGTTATGTGTACAGCAGATTTCTAGAACTTATTCATCTTCTATAACAGAAACTTTACCCCTGACAAAAACACCTTCCCCTTTTGACTCTTCTCCTAGCAGCCAGAGGTCACCTCTCCTTTAAGTACCCATTAAACTTATTCAGTCAATGAATTCAAGAACTGGAGTATGTACGACTGTGTGTGAATAGAATGGAAACATGAAATCTGATCATTTGAACTTGGCACCAAGTTCAACAGCTGCTTAGGTGTATGAACCTTTGGAAGGCATTTAACTTCTTTAGGTATTCACCTAAAGTACAGGAGCAAATAATAAATTATATATAAGTAATTTGTAAATTGAAAAGTTCCATCATTTTCATAATAATCATGATCAATACACCTTATCACATTCTCAGGAATAGTGTGATTTGATCTGGAACTAGAAGTATGGCTCCAGAGAGGGACCACTTGGGCTCAAATCCTGTCTCTATTACTCATTAGCTCCACCACTTTGGGCACACAGTTAACTCCTGTGAGTCTCAGTCTCCCCATTTGTAAGATGGAGATAATTGAATCCTTACTTCTTGGGCTGTTACCAAGGTTAAATCATTTAAATAAGCTGGTAAAACAGTATAGTGTCTGGTATAAGTCTCATTACCTGTACACATTGGCTATTATTATTATTACTATTATCAAATTTCTGGCATTTCTGTGGGAGAGATTTTCAGATCTTGGGCCATCTTTAGAACGTTCAAACCATATCACATTAGTTCCTACTGTGCCCCATTAACATGAAATGGCAAGAAAATTACATGTCACAGTTAATCAAGAGTTATTAAGAAAATAGTTATTTTTAGGATGGAAAGAAATTGCCCTATTAACAATAGCAGCCAAGAAATGCCAACCTATCCATAGAATTCATTGTCTGCCTGAACCAGGCTATTTCTGAGAGAAAGGAAGCACAACTGATGATGATTAACAAATGTGTTGGGACAACAGATGCAGACAAGGGCTGAGCTGGGCCAAGCAGACATGTGGTCTCTTGAGCTGTCCACTGACCCTTCCAGGTTCTCTCCCAGGATCTCCCAGGACTGACCTTCACTGGAAACAAAACCAGACCATTCACCATCTCCTGAACATCCCCCACTGCCTTTCCTGGGAGATGGCTTTAGAACTTTCTCTCTGTATGTAACATCTCTCTGCAAAGTCTGTCCATCAAAATTCTACCTGGTGCCCCTTGTCCATCTCTGAATGTCCCTTTGTGAAGAGAAGACCTCATGCCTTCATTCAGATAGGCTCCCTGCTGTGACTCTCCCCAGCACTACCCACCTCTCTCAAGGAATTTCCATGTTCTTCCTTCTCTTATGATTGTCTCTGAACCTGTCAACTCATTCACATCTCTGTAAGTTCCCAAAAGCATGGTCTGTATTTTATTTAACCCTAAGAGCTTAGCATCACATGTGGCAGGTAGCAGATGCTCAATGAATACTTGTCAAATGAATTAAACCAAGTGTCTCTTGTTTGAAACAATAGCAAACATGAGTTTGGCTTTTTCCTAATGTTCTACCCCCAAACTTTAGAATCCCATCTCAGGCACACCACAAAATACACCACCTATTTGATCACACTTATGTTCTTCACTTTCCAACACAAATCTCTAAAAGTAAACAACCTTCCTAAGCCCTCTGTGTTTCAAGTTTGTGTCTGTTGTCTGAGAGTAACATGTTTGGAAGGAATATGTGGTTTTCGGAAGAGAGATGACCCAGTATGAAGTACTCCATTTGAGTCGAGGATGTTACACTATTAACAAGCTGTTCCATTACAAAACGGTTTCAAGAAGAAGAGTGTGAAGAGACCACAGCAAAGGTATCTATCACAAAGGTTTTACAGGTAGTGTGTGCTTGCTACAGAGAGGAAAAGAAGTGATGATGACCACTCTAACTTCGCAGGCAAAATCCAAGTGTTTGAGATGCTGCTAGTCCAACATGCTCAAAATCCTCAGAGACTGTTTCGAGTTATTGATGGTACTAAGATGAGCAAAGGTGGAAAATTCACTTAGGATTTTATGCAGTTGATCTACCAGGGAGTGCCGATCCTATCCCTCACCTCAAGCACCATGTCATTCCCAACATCCATCAAGTTAATAATCTAGTTCTCCAGAGAGAAGGTGACTCTGGGTTCACACATCACTTTATAGCTTAAATATTATAGGAGTTCAGTGAGATGCTTTCGAATCTGAGTCACAAAGTTCCTGGGTCAAAGCAGGTGCAAAAATCAAGCATGGCAAAAATGGGTGCATCAATACGGCCAACTAAAAGTATCACGTGCCAGGGTCAAAGAGGCTCACCTTCCCCCAAGAACACACTCATCTTTCTTTTACCGTAATCCAAAAGGAATGTGAATGCAATTCAGAGTTGAAGGGGTGTACAACATACAGCATGACGCAGCCTTATGAGTCCACTAAATTGTACTGCACGGAGACAGGTTTGCTGCAGTATTTTAATAATTCCCAAGTAAGCCCATCATGCTTAATGGTGGGGATTTGACAATACAGAGGGGGCCCATCCATCACTTCTGGGGAAGCAAAGACATTTTTATTGTTGTGGAAGGATGTAGATCTTTGTCCTCTTGCCTCTCAGGCATGTTTACGTAGCCTCAGTTGTACAAATATCTGGTGAGGAAGGATTTATTCTACTAGGGGAAAGTTATGGATGATTCAACTCCTTATTATCAGTTTAGCATAAATTACCATCCTCTGTCGGAGGAAGAGTTATTCATTCAGGAATTGGTGAGTTACTTTGCATAAAAAATTCTAGGGCTTATTGGTAAGGAGGGGACTGACACCCAAGTTCTGCTCCCCAAATTTGACATTAACAAGCAGAGTAAACCAGACAAGTTCCAAACAAGAAAAACAGCGAGTCCCTGAGATGGAACTGCCCTGAGCAAGAGCGAGCTTAGCCAGCAGTCCAGACTTGAGACCTGAGCCTGAGTTTCCAGGTGGGCTGATGCTGAAATCAGCCTCAGACTGACTTTCCTTAGCATCCTGCCATCACTGTATCTCTGAAAGGGGACCACAGCAGACAAGGGCTCTTCTTTTCAAGCAGGGCTTTTTATGCGAGTGTGTGCATTTCTCCTGGGGAGAAATTACCCAGGTCTCACAAGACTTCCAAATATCTTTTGCTCCAAAAGCAGCTAGTCTAGAAAAATGGTACAGATTAACCCATTTGCAGAGCAGGAAGAAAGACACAGACGTAGAGAACGGACGGGTGGACATGGTGGAGCGGGGGAATGTGATGAATTGGGAGATTGGGTTTGACGTATGTGCACTGCCATGTGTAAAACAGATAGCTAGTGTGAACCTGTTATATAGCACAGGGAGCTCAGCTAGGTGCTCTGTGGTCACCTAGATGAGTGAGATGGAGGGTGGGGGGAGGGAGGGGATATATGTACACATAAAGCCGATTCACTTCATTGTACAGCAGAAACTAACACAACATTGTAGAGCAACTATACCCCAATTAAAAGAAAAAAAAAAAGAATTGTTGCTTTAAAGGTAATGTGGATGAAGATAAATGTTTAAAACACCAGACAGATTAGACACACTCACCAAAGGCAGTGGGC
This sequence comes from Neophocaena asiaeorientalis asiaeorientalis, assembly GCF_003031525.2. Lineage (NCBI taxonomy): Eukaryota > Metazoa > Chordata > Mammalia > Artiodactyla > Phocoenidae > Neophocaena > Neophocaena asiaeorientalis. The sequence goes on from NW_020173927.1 coordinate 2,524,318, forward strand.
AGGATCCTTCTTGAGGAGGCCACCCTTCAAGAGGTGACCACGGGACATGGCATACAGGGGAGGGAGGCCAAGAGAGGCGAGAGGGCCCCTCCACCCGGCAGCGTGGGCACCAAAGGACACAAATCCAGATTTCCTGATCCCAGCCCATGCCAGAGCATGGTGCTTCTCCACACTTTCATCATTCAGAAAAAAAACACTGCAGGTGCATTAGCACTACTAGAGAGCCTGGCTGTCTTTCCTCAACCTGGATTCTCAGTTTACAGCCAAGTTTCAATCAATGCTGGTGTCTGGTGCCATGAATGGTGTATTTTCTTCCTTTTTATATAAACTTTTCTATAAAACCATGTATCAAACATGTTTCTGTTTTGGGACAACTTTGATGGAAAAACATTTTTCATGGACCTCTTAAATTGTTCCCTCCTGCTTGTCATTTAAAGAAAAGAAAGAAAAAGAGAAAAGAAAGGGAAAGTCTAAAAACTGAAATTCATTGGAAAAGATGGTGGAAGATTGTATGTGCTAAGTTTCTCCTGGAAACCAAGGCAGAGGCACTAAGACATACGATTGTGTGTGACTAAGTCTGGGGTCCCAGGCCTCCAGGAGTTTCTCGGAGCAGCAGGCTTCTCTGTAAGAGCAGGAGAAAGTGGAGACTGATTCCCAACATGGGAGGTGCCTGCAGGGGTCCCCAGTGACATTGCCTTTCTATGTTTTGTTGGAGCATTTGACAAGTTGGAGAAGAAGAAGTGTCCTGGACCTAACAGAAATAGGGATTTGCTCAACTGAGTCCTAGAAAATCAAAAATTCTTGTCCAGGGAAACCATCCAAAGAATCTATTAGAGAATTTGGGAGGTGTCACCTCCTACTCACACTATACCTCTGTGGCCCGAGGGCCCCTAGGGACCAGGAGAGAATGGGTAGCAGGCAGGCAGCACTCAGCACTTGTATTGGATACAGCATCACTTTACTCTTAGGGAAAACCAGACAAGTGGACCCCCAGCCCCAGGCTCCACAGGCAGACCCCTGACACAGCACCTCCCACGAGGACGTGTCAGTCAGAGCTCCCGCCCAAGATGTGGTCATGTGGGGAAAGCCAGCTGCCATCCTGTTCATTCTCTCCATCTTTGCAGCCTTTCCCAGACCCTTCAAGGTGACCTGCTCTGAACTGGTGATTTTGAATTCTTCTCAAGATAAATCACTTGAAATCAGGGTTCAACCTTCTATTACACTGTTAACCACATGTTCAACAACCTCACAAGTGGCTGGATGGCATCTTCCAAAGATGCCCAAGGGTTCCCTGGCTCCCTGATACCCACAGTGCCAGAACCAGGAGAAGGGTCACACACGTTTTGAATCACAGATACTCAATTTAATTCACAGATATCCAAAACTGCCTTGGTTTTTATATATTTCAGAGCCAAAAAGGTGAAACTATAGTAAAACCTCAATTATATGAAAATCCAAATCATGACAAGAGCTAGTCCAGGACTTCTGCACAAGATAGAACGCACATGCTTCTTTCCCATATGCAAACCAGCAATTTGGTTCAATTCAACACATATTTAAGAACATGTATCAGGCCCTGTGTTACCCATTGGAGATACAACTGCAAATAATATGACCCTCCCCCCAAGTAGGCAGAGACAGACGTGGAGAGGAATATCTGTAACACAGTGTGAAGTGATGTCAATTCCTACAAGAAAGAAGCTGACATGGAAGCAGAAATGGAAATTTGGAAAAAAGGAACATTCTTGTTTCTGAGAAAGAGATACCTAGTTTTACAGGAACATCTCCTTTACGGACAAGGGAACCTTGTGGTGGGTGGGGAGATTTGGACAATTTAGAAATGGTCTGGAAGAAATGAAGATTCCCCAAACCAGCAACATTACGACAAAAACTGACATGAAGGTCCCTTTACGTATCTACTGTCTGTTCCCTTTTCCAATGTGGTTCCATCAGAGGTAGAAAAATGGTGACCGACTTGAGATGCAGAGGGGCTTCAGGTGGGCCCTCACCTGCCGTTTGCTGGCTGTGTATTTGGAGAAGTTGCCACTTCCAGACCCCACTTTACTTATCTCAGAACAAAACACTGATAGGGCCCCCTCGTGGGGTTGCTGTGGCAGCCCAGCACACGGGAATCCTCAAAAGACAATCATTACTACGGTTGTTGTATAAAGTGGAGGGTATTCATTATATGATTTCCTGACACTCCCCTTACTTCATAAGCCAGTTAGACTAAGGAACCCCAGGACCTTGAGGCTGTGTCCCCCAAATCATCCCCAAGCTACGGATAGTGTTAGATTATAAAACAACCCCGGGAACAGGTTCTGACACAGAAGCATGAGGCTCAGGAGGAGGCTGGTCCCGCTGAGTCTCGGCTTATCCATCCCACATCCCCAGTGCATGGTCCACTGCTCACCCCAGAGCACAAAGGTCAAAGATGTGGAGGGGCTGTGGCCCCAGGCAGCAAGCTTGAAACTTCCTTCAGCAACAGGATCCACTCCTCCTTCTGTTACTGCTGCTGCTGGACTTTCATTTGGGTTTTTGTCTCATTACAAAATGCAGCAGGAGGGACTTCCCTGGTGTTCCAGTGGGTAAGACTCTGTGCTTCTAGTTCAGGGGGCCCGGGTTCAATCCCTGGTCGGGGAACTAGATCTTGCATGCATGCCACAACAAAGAGTTTGCATGCCACAACTGCGAAGACCACATGCTGCAACTAAAAAGATCCCGCATGCCACAACGAAGATCCCGCGTGCTGCAACTAAGACCCGGCACAGACAAAATAAATAAATAAATAATTTTTTTTTTAAAGAAATGTTTATTTAAAAAAAAGAAACCACTCAATCCATCTTAAAAAAAAAAAAAAAACTAAGAAAAAGAATGCAGCAAGAAGTGTCTTCTGGGACAGGCTTTGCTGGAATTGCTCATGGTCTGTTGCTGTGATTCCTCCTCTGAACTCATCCTGCACAGATGCCTGGAGACATTCCAGAAGCACCACAGTTGCCTCACTGTGCCTGTCAGGATGCTGCTCCTTACATCACATGAAGAAGGGTGGTCATACCTGAGATCCAGGGTACCCTCTGTGCAAACTCCAGTGCACACAAAAAAGGTGCTTCTCAGCCTCCATGGCTGCCCCTCTGAGCATCCGTGACTTGTCTCCTGGCTCACTGCAGAAAGGCTCTAATGTGGTACAAGAGTTCTGCGGGCCTGGACACAGGTCCTGCCTGGACAGTCAGTGCTGGGTCACTTCGAAGTTGGGCGGTGGGAGAGAGCCAACACCTTCTCCCTCATTAGGCCACTCAGAGGTACTGCTACATGACCCACCCAGGATGCCCACTGCGGCACCTTCCTGGTCAGAAGGCAAGGCCTGGGCACAGAAGTTAAATGAAAGCCAAGACAATGCAGCTTTGCCTGTGGCAAAAATGAATCCCTCAGCACTCTCTGGTGACCAGCTCCCAGGAGCCTCTGACCCCATCTTGGCCACACCCAGCTGGAGACAGAGATAGAGAATCAAGGGAAAGGTGATATAAGTCGGCTGCATTTGGGAACCATCTCATGACTTTAAACCCAAAAACTTTAAATTCCCATTGGATTCAAGGATCTGTGTTGGAAGAAACTAAATCAATTGGATCCTCTCTTGGTTATAAAATGTTAGCTTTATATTTCTTTAATGTCTTTTTATTGGTCTATTTTCTTTGACAACTGGGAAGTGATCAGGAAAAGGTAACTATTGTTGCCTGTTCATTTGTATCTCACCTTCTGCCTTACAGGCTTTGGGCAGGAGTCGGCTTACTAGCTCTACCTAAAACTACTAAGTGTCCAGGTTTGTGTGAATAATTTGTCTGTTATTAAGTCCCCTAGTACATCCTCACCCTCAGAACTGTTCACGCCCCTGACACGCACAGTCACACCACACACAAAGTGTGTTCAAGTTCCAAGCCATCAAGCCAACTCGCTGCCACCCAACTTCTGCAGTGAAATGTTCCTCTGTGGCAACTGAATGAGCATCTCTCACCAATTCTGAAAGTCTGTTAATAAAGACCTTGTGTCATGACTGCCTGGCTAAAAAATCCCACCTCAGGTATGATGTGTCCCATAGCTAAAAGAATCTGAGACCCCCAATGGGATCAATAAAGACACAGAGAGTTTCTTATTTTGGTGTTTTGGAAGATGAAATGCATACCTCTAAATGACTTCATATGAAAAAACACACAATATTGTAAAACATGACCAGATCTAAAGGGCCTGGGCCTTGGGATGCACTCTTGTTCACCATGGAGGCGCCCAGGCCAGGCCAGTGGGCTGTGATCAAGGAAAGATGGGGACAATCACAAAACAACCACCCTCTACAGCAACTTTTGAGTCTCAGGTTTCCCAACCTCCAGGGAAGGGAGGCTCCTTGTCTCTTGTTGGCAGCACTGTCGGTCCCACCAATCAACGCTGCGTGACCTCTGCTCCCTTGCACCTCGGGCTTCCAGTGTTGGCACAAGGTTGGCTTACGAAGACCCAAAGCAATGGCATCACCCAGACGGCACTGTCCTCAGCCATCTTCCCTGCACTGGCCCCTGATGCTGTGTTTGTTTTCACACCATCAATGCACGTGGCAGGCTCCCACACCCACTGACACCAGTACTCCATGTCATACTCATGGGTTAGTATTATTTTTATTTTGATAAACACATGCAGTGATAAAAATTATACTAAACCATGAGTTAAAGAAAACCAACACTGTTTGAGTCCTTCTGCGATTTAAAAAAAAAAAAACTCGTTGATATATATATATATTTTTTTAATTCCAAGTAGTATATTCTTTGAAGAAAATTTTGGTGTCTCTGCTCTACTGTTGCCCCAAGCATAGTATCACCTGAGTTCTTCCCTTTTCCAAAACCAAGAATCAGCCAGAGAGGGCCCAACAAGGTGGTCTTTGTCACAGGGGTGGTGTGGTTGTCTCTGAGGATCACATGAGGACTGACACCCCCCAGGGGACCATCTCTGGATGACGGTGCCACCTGTGTGCCAACCTCCTCCTTTCCCATCCCAGGCCTACCGGGTCCCCACGTCCCTTGTCCCTCTCTGCTCCTCTTCTTTCTCTCTGTGTTATCAGTATCTTCTCTAAATTCCACTTCAACCCCTCCTAGTGATGTAGGGGAGAGGAAACACAAAGTAACAACAGAAGTCAAAATATAGCAATAATAATTTCACCTAAATTCTTCTCGTTCGGGTTTATAAATCTAAAGTTTATCTAAATATTTCAGATTTAGTTTCACAGAAATAACAGTTCATAACTATCCCCCCTGCAGACTCTTATATGTACTTGATGAGTTTCTACCTGGGGTTATGCTGTAGATGTTTATCCATGTTGATGTATACAGCTCAGAAAATCTATTCCCTGGAAGAATCAAATGTCTCTCTCTTAAAAAATCGATCTTAATAACGTTTCTAAGGTTGGGTTAAATGAGTAGCACTAAATAAATTTTAATAAAATTTTTAAATAGTAGATGATTTCTGAAATGAAGATATTCCTAGCAAGAGGTAGCATAGGGTCTATTCTTATTAGCATCAAATGAACTTATTGAAGTTGAATATCAATTATGTCCAAATGATCATTGAAGCCTTGTTTTTACTTTTTCAGAAATTTAAATAGGCCAAAAAATGTTAAATTACTTTAGAATAATTTAGATTTTAAATTACTCAGTGTTCATTTCCAACTCCATAGGCCTGAGGGGGTAGTGTACTTTTAATAGGTTTGTTTACTGATAAATAAAAGGCGGTTGGCCTCCTACAATTTCTGCAATTTCTGTTGGAAACTTCACGGAGCTCCTGAGGAAGGGGTGGGTTATAACTTAACCACATTTGGATGAAAAGCAAACAATGGGCCTTAAAGAGCCAGGTCTCTTCGTTTAGCCTCCTCTCTGTCCCCAGGAAAGGACATGATGCAGAGACGGGAAGTCCCTCTGTGTCTGCCCAAAAGGACAGAGGAGACTTGACAGGCTACTACTGGGGTGAAGTTCACGGCCCCTCGGCTGTCCTGCTCCCACTGCCAAGTGGGGAGAGCAGGCCCAGGAGATGGAAAGATGGTTATTGTAGGTTAGAAAGCTGACTTGATTTTCTGAAAAGTTAACAGAAGAAGCCACTATTTTCCAGGAGGGCTCAGAGCCCTGCTGAAAGGACGCAGAGTTGCAGGTCCTCTGCCTGGGGCCTGGGACAGGCTGGCCCTGTCCACCTGCTCTGTCCTCTGCCGCTACCTCCTGTCTCTCGACAAGGGCCTCCTCTTCTGCTTTTTGGTTGGTTACCGTCCACTGAAAGCACTTGGAGGAGGCCTGGGGCACCTAATCACGGAGAATTCCTCCCAGTACAAAAACAGGCCACAGCTGGAATGGGAAAAAAGTTCCACAAGTAAGAGAGTGGCGATGGTCATACAACACTGTAAATGGGATGTATGCCGCTGTGGTGCACAGTTAAAAATGGTTACAGTGGCAATCATATGTATGTTACATATACAATGTAATATATATTATATAAGACATTATATATACATTAAAATAAAATTATATAGAAGATATATGACGTGAATTATATCCATACATAATATAAAAGTAAATAAACAACAAAATTATATATGTAAATTATGTGTACACTTACAGTAGAATTATATATAACATTTATTATATCTTGCATATTGTATATTATATATATATACATATCTAAACACAACAAAAAAATTTTTTTAAAAATAGGCTGCTGCCATACAATGGACTCTCGAGCAAAATGAGAAAGCTTACAAGAATTAAAAAATAAAAACCCCTAGAAATGACTTGTTCCTTTTTGAGAAAGGTGTGAACCATTTTCAAGAATAAGCAAGCATCCTGCTTGCACATCAAAAAGAGAATAAATGAGACATTAAATAAACAGCAATTTAAAAAGGATCGTTTTCTAATAAGGCTTTTTCCCCCTGAGAACTATAAGAGTTGTCAGCATTCCTTAAGATGACAAATCTTTTTTCCCCTTAATTAGCATCTCTGCAGACAAACTGCCCCAAACAGATGGTTATAAAGCCAGCTGCATATAGTTATTTTTTTGTAAAAACAAATAAAAGGAAGAAAATCAACAGCAGCAAGACTTGAGCCTATTAAATTGCATTGAATTTTATTTCCAGTTCAATTGATAATTTATTCTCTAACCTCAAAATAATCACACAACTCTCAGAGTCAGAAAGAAACGTCATCAGTAAATGGGTTCTCTGGCATCTAAGGCTCGCTGCATTCAATGACGAGTCCTCGGTTCTAAAAGCAGTTATGTCAATACTCAATATTTTATTTCCTGACTTTTTACTTTGACTCTCCCGAAATGGACCCAAGACATATCTTCCTAAATATGCATATACGATTATCCTCTACAATTTGTCATCAAGTGGTGTACCCAGTTCAATTACAGGAAGTCAGACAATGCCTATTTCAAGGCATCTCAAAATCCAAATGCAATAATGAATTACCAGCTAGAAGGCTGTAAAGCAGAGACGTGTTTCTAATGCGTGAGCCCTGCGTGTACACACTCCCAGAACTGGTTTAAATGTAGCTTCAGTGGCTTCCATTCAGGGGAGCTGCCTAAGGACCAGGCCGGGGGCTATGGGCCTGCTGTGAATTACTCACAGGTCTGCTGGGTCGGTGATGTTACAGTCCGCACTTCACCTGCAGCAATAATGTGGCACAGTTATGTCATTTGCTAAAGGTCACAGGTTAGTATGTGGCGAAGTGGGATGGGAGAGAGGGATGCTGATCCCGGTGCTACCTGGGTGTTACCTTTGCAGACCCTACCTGCCCGCAGATTCTTGAACCTTCCATGATTTACATCTGGTCCTTCAAATTCACTAGGGCTTTACCTCCTAAAGGTATTTATTTTTTAATATTACATTATATATTATAATATAATATCATAATGATATTACAATATATGTTATATACAATATATTACACATTATATATTATATGATATTGCCATTTGTTTACATTATATTTAAATATAATATATTTATTTTCAATTGTGTTCAACACAATCGAAGAAAGTTCTCATATACTCACTGTTTCAAAAGTGCCTGCTGAGATTTTTTTCATTTGTTTATTCTGTTTTGTTTCTGTCAAAAATGATTGGCTTATTAACCTTATACCTCTTTCAGAGCGTGAAGTTATGACTTTGCTTAGCTTTATTCTAGGTCATTCTTTGTATTTGAGGGGAAGGCACTTAACTGTCCTTGATGTGCATAACATGAAAATAGCTTCATCTGCGTTCTCTGGGTGCCTTCCTGTGGGCCCCTGCAAAGCTGCCCACCCTCTTTTCTCATATAACCAAGGTTATCTAATGGGTTGACCCTCCACTGGAGAAGTGTATCCGTTCATTACTTACTTTCTGAAATGCAAGCGCTTGGATGCCCTTCAATTAGCAATTCAGAACGTTTCCCGTCTGAGCTACTAAATTAGCCACGGTCAACTCGTGTCTGTCACTTGCTAACATGAGAAAGATGTGCCCCCTCTCCTCTCACTGGCTTTGCCCTGAGCTGGAAGGTAGGGGAGCAGCCCGGCCAGACCACATGAGCTCATCCCCTGAGAGACACGGCTCACAGGCTATGGCTTGGTAATATACTCTCAGCTGTTATTAACTAGAAAACAAACTATGCTTCTCCTGGGCCTGGTCCCTCCCTGTCTCCCCATGCTGTTTCCCTGAAACTAGAGAGATGTGCTGGTGAGAGGTCCCAGGGCATCAGCGGGAAAAGGCCCCGAGAGCGACACAGTCCTGCCTCACTCATGGCTCAGGCACATTCTCTCCTGCTCTGACTGTCCCCCAGCCTGGCCTTGTCTCCCCAGCCAGAAGCCAGGAGCCTGAGGTTCAGGCTGGGCTCTTGGCAGACAGGCGTGGGCACAGACCAGCCTCCCTGAGTGGCTGTGAGCTGTGATGCCCCCTGGCCTCGGGGGAGGGGACACGGCACTGTGCCAGACCCGCTCTGGAGTTCTGATTAGGAGTTGGGGCTGAAGAATCCAAGAGGAAAAGTGTCCATTTGCCAAGCCCCTTGCCGGGTGCTCACGCTTCACTTGGGGTCCTTGTAGAGAGGTGTGGACCTTGCAGCACCTCTGGGTCTATGCCAATCTGAACGTGATCTGACAAATAGAAATCTATAAAGCACCTTCCCTGTCTTTGCTTTTGCTACCGAGAAACTCTGAGTCAAATCTAATGTTCAACATAGAAACTGTATGATCTTGTGTTCGTAATATCCTTACCTTCTCCTCCTGCTATATGATCTTGAACTTTTGTGTTTATCTGAATGACTCAGCTTCATTTATCTTTTCTTATCAACAGCTTCAAATCCTCTGGAAAGGAAGACAAAGAACACAAAAAGCAAATATTAAGTCATTTACTTTTTCACAGTTTCGAGGTAAATGATATTTTTGCACCATGTCCTCAGATCATTTCTGTCATGGGGCAGGATTTGAGTGAGTTGATGAATTAAATACCTGTAGCACGTGAAAACCATAAGGTTTCCTTCACCTTCACCAGGAGAGGAATGCAGAAACTTCCTTTGATTCTGGAAGAGGACTGCATGCCCGTGCAGGTGTACTGCTGGGGGACAGGGTTTCTTGTGGTTTATTGCATTGGATTTGATTCTTCAGAGCTGATTTTTCATTTATTTGTTCATTCATTCCCTTAACAACCTTATGTAAAGTATAGTCGAAACATGAAAAGCCCAGTGTACTAGAAATTAGAACAGTGTCCTCAGGAAACCTAAAGAACTGGCTTAGAAATGGATTTTCACTTGAGAATAGCTGACCAGGAAGGAAAAAGGAGGTAGAAGATGGTGTATGCGGAAGGGGTCGGGGATGAGAAAGCATGGGAAGTTTGTGCGCTGAGATCAGAGCGCTAGGAACATGGAGTGGCTTCCTGGGTATGTGACTTGCTCTGTCACACAGGGCCTGGGGCTTAGAATGACCCTGTACTTGGTTTAACGCTCTGCTGTCATCATCTTTACATTTTTCACTTTTGAATAAGTGACCCTGCATCTTAATTTTGCAGCAGGCCTTGCAAATTATGTAGCTGGTCCTAAAGAGAGGTAAGGCGGGAGAACCTGAAAGATGGTGAGAGATGGTGATGGATGATGGATGGTGGATGGTGGATGGTTTTCCACACTGGGGGTTTTGGTGATAGAGTCAGTGGGGGCCTTTAAAAGCCTCCCTTCCACAGCTGTCCCTGCCAGCCTCCTGTTCCTGGGATGAATCATATCTGGGCTCAGTTCCTTCCCCACCCACCTGGACCAGAGTCTTCATCGCCAGGTCTGCTCTCAACCAAGATGTTAACCCTCTGCTCATGGACGCTGCTGGGTCCTCGTCCAGCCTCACAGCTTCTCCAGCACAGCAGGTCAGGCTTGATGGGAAGACACACAGAGATGGAAACTCTATGATTTCTCAAGCCACACCACCCCTTTTACTTGGCCTAATCTGCTCCCTCCCTGCTACCTGCTATGACCCATCAACCCATCAACCCTCCCGTTCCACATGCAGCTCCACAGCCCCACACTCGGATGATTTCCCTTCCTACTTCATTCAGACGGTCCTTCCACCCACTGCATCTTCATCCCCAGTCATCTTTTCCTCTTTGGGAGGACCCCAGGCATCTGGGGGGCAACCCCGTCTGTGCTCACCGTCGCCTCTTTGTGTGACTTTGGACCTGTTTGTAGACTTTTTCTCCTCTGCTCTCAGCTTCTCCCTCTCTTCTGCACTCTTTGCATAAGCCAATAAACAAGCTCAGTTTCCTCTAATCTGAATAAATAAATGCATGTGCAAACGCCCCCTCTTCCCCACCAACTTCTTCAGGCTTCTCTCCTTCCTCGAGCTGTTGTACCTTCACGATCCCAGATGCACAGCTGTGTCCAGTCCCTGCTGCTCCCTTCATGGAGTGTCCTCTTTCCCTGTGACCTGACTTGGCTTTTAGTCCTGGTTCTTTCTCTCTGCCACAGCTCAAGAATCACCTGGTCCAACTTGTAGGTCTACAACCGGGATTCAGACCCAATTCTGTCTGATTCCAGAGTGGGAGAGGAGATACCAAAACAAGGAAGTGGTCACTGAACACACTCCCTGCAACTTCTTTTTTCACCTGCCACGGCTCTACCTTTGGTCTGGCGGCAAATATTCATCCCTCCTCCTCTGTCCATGACGCTGGGTCTGAAAACACGAGTCACTTTGGCTGATGGAATGTGGGCAGGCTGATGCAAGTGGCTGCTTTCAGATGCCACCTCATCCTTGGCTCAGCTCCTGCCATCCTGTCTCTCATCCCAGGTGGCCACTAGTCCAGGATGAGAAAACACCTGGAGGAGACCTGAGCCTGACAGTCTGGGGCCCAGTGCAGTCAAGGCCTGCCAAGGCTAGCCAACCCACAGATCCTTAAGCAAGAAGAAGTCTTTGCTATTGGAAACCACTGATGTTTGGGCTTGTTTGATACACAGCATTAGCATAGCAAAAGCTGACTAATACACTCTCCCATATGTTGGTGTTACCAGTACGAAATGAAATACATCCACAAAGCTTACAGAAAAAAGAGAAAGTGAAAATGCGAAGTCCTTAGAAGGCCCACAGGCAAGATGAAGTCAGCTTTTAGTGAAAGCTGTGTTTATAGACAGAAGCTTCCAAATCGGTTTTCTGAAAAACACATCAGTAACTGGCTGGTCCACAAATCCCCTCCCGAAGACTGTCATAAAGACCCTTTTTCCCCTTGACCTTATGATTACATACAGAGGGTGCTCCACGGGAGTATGGCTGCTGCTCTCACCCCCAACCCGTACTCATTCCACCCCAGGGGGTCCCAAAGGAACAGAAGCCCCTCTTCTCTCCTTTCTCCATGCAGACCATGCAGTCTGGTCTGTTGTCTACCCTGCTGCAGGGGCGTTCCCCTAGGAAGGACTTACTCAGTGACTGGGTGAGTGGACAAGCAGAATTGAGGGATGCAGGCACAAGTCCATTTTTATCACAGACATAACTACATTTTAGAGGAAAAAAAATGTTATTGGTAGTAAAGTTTTATCCCTAGTGGCTTGACACCTACATTATTTCTCAGCTGGTCCCTAATTCAGTCAGGCAGGAAAGAAAGGGCTGTTAATGAATAATCTCCTAAGGCTTCAAACTAAAATAATTTACAGTAACATAATTTAGAGTGGTATAAAAATCATATATGTCAGGGAAGAAATCACTGGGTTTGCATCTGAGATCCATGAAGGGGTAAGCAAGAGGTACCCTTCTGTAACTTATGCACTGCCTACCTTGGAAGAGCATGGCATATCCATGTCAAAGACCTTTCGATGAAGGAGGTTCCCATATTAAGATGTGGAACAGGCTAAACTATGGGAAACTACCTTAAATCAATTAAAGTTGTCCTTTTGTGTTAGAACAGTGATCAATTGTAGCATAAATAATGGTTTGGACCTTGAAGACACCTGTCGATGCTGCTCAAATGTTAATGAGACAAACACTCCTGCTAAAGATTTTTAAAAAGTATATCTACCATTCAGACATACTTGGTACGTTCAAAACACTGCCTCTTGCCAAAAGGACTAACAGCAGTAATGGACCACGGAAGCTTCTGTAAAAGGCATGTGAAGACAGCTGATAATTGAAGTTGGAAGGACCTTAATGAATTGCTAGTTGTTACTACCAATTTTCTAGGCTTGCACCAAAGTTTCCATCTCTAGCAACTTCAACATAATCAAGTCTTTGGAAGTATGGAGAGTCCATAGAATGAGAATGTTTTCCAGGAACATTTTTCTGGAACATCTCAGGCTGACTCTGTGCAGAGGGGACTTTCCCTATCAGGGTCTCAACCTTCTCACCATCTAGGGAACTTCATATCCTCCCACTTGTAAGAAGGCTTTAAGCAAAACTTTACTAAGTAAGGAAAACTTGTTTTCTCATTTATATTTATCAAAGATAAATACCAAGTCCTCAATCTACTTAGAAAAAACAGTTTAAGCACAGCAAATTGCTATCATTCAAGCCAATAATGAAACTTCACATTTACGTGATTTCCATGCTGCTCTCCAAGCAAATGTGTCTTATTCACTGGAAAGATCTGTTAATAGTTCAGAGACCCCCTTTACTACCTTCTCTGACCCCAGGAGTCTGTCGATCAATTGGGATGCACTGATTTAAAGGATCTGCCTACTAAAATCCTATGCGTAAACCTCTGCCAATAATCCTACAACAATTAAATACTGCCAGGATAGGGGGAAGTTTTTCCATTCATTCACCTAATTGGATAAGAGTTTCTTACTTCACCCAATGTCCAACTTGGAAAATTACAAGTTGATTGAGGAAGGAATGAACAACAGAGAGATAGGGGTTAATGGAAATAAAAGTGGGGAAAGTGCACATAGAGCTGACTTGTATGAGATTCCACAGTGAGCCTTCATGGATGTACAGAGGTTGGTAAAGTGTCCTGGGGAAGACGGATAGGATGCTATAAGCAAAAGCAGTGCCCCAATCCTTTGTTTTTTGTTTGTTTCTGTTTTTTAATCAGGAATGTAGGTTTATTTCATTAAAAACAAAGCAGATTCATCCCCCAAGGAGTACTGTATCCTTTAAAGCAGTAGCAATCACAAGGCACATATGTACAAAATACCTCAAGCAAAATAGAAACTAAACATTAAAAATATATGTTATTTAAAAAGATGTTGAAGACCATTTGTTAATATGAACATACATTATAAAATGACATTTTCAATATAATTTTATTCCTTTCCCTTTAATAATAGTTGGAGTAATAGTGTAATATTTATGTACTATTCTGGGGCACATATCACAAACATTTATATCACCCAACTTGGTTTGCTAAGGGAAAAACAGATAGCTGAAGCACAGCTTAAAATTTTTATTTTTAGTGCTTTCACATCTTTTTTAGATATCTGGAATTCATAAGCTGAAAAGAAATAAAGGTCTCATTTTCTTAGCTTAGAAAAAGCCTGTAGTTATACATCTCTAGGAAACCCACTATACAAAGAAGAATACATTCCAGATATTCTAAAATATCAAGGACATGATTTCTATTTTGGGATCATCACAATAATCCCCCTCTGAAAGCAGATTAGAAGTCAACACATAATGAACGTAAAGGCCAACTTACTAAAATAAAATAGTATTTGATTTAAGTTGTTGCTCACTTAGGAAGTATAATGACTATTCTCTGGTCAAGGATGCCAAGATTCACTGTTATAAACGATGCAACATCAGTATTTAGTGTATATAAAAATTCTAGGATTCAATATATTATAATGAAAAGTTTATAATAATCACACAGAAAGTATTCCTCTATATATTAACCACGATTGAGTTTCACATGACGAAGACTGAAAAAGATATGGTTGAATTAGATCTTCAATACCTTTTGTAACATATATGCTGAATTGCCTCTAAGCTTTAATGTTGCAAACAATTTTCTATGAGATGTTAAGGAGTGCTCACAATCTTTACCATTAGAAGGGAAAGAAGAGAACCTGAAGCTCCATTTTTAAACAATGACAACAAAAAGAAGAATATAAAAACCTAGTGTTAATAAAACATTTAAATAGTATAAAATAGCAGAATTTAAATATCAGTTATATGCTGTCATTACTTGGGCTTTTGGATGTGTTTTCTTTTAAGTAACCAGCATCCTTCTCATGTAGTGACACCCCGTCTTGTACCCGCAGGCCCCCTCTGGCTCGCCCTGCAGTGACTCTGAGGTCTGTCTGCGTGTTGCGTGGTGAGCCACCACCAGGCCCCAGACTAAAGCAGCATGGTCTGAGCCACCTTGCTGATCGTGGACACAGCTTTCTCCAGTTCCTCTTCTGTTTGTTCCCCTGTGACCACAACCCTAATGCACAGAGGACGGAGATACTTCTCTTCTTTCTCCAGGTAGTGCTCCTGAGTTCACATGATGCCTCTGTCCATGCACTGAGTTGCAATTTCCTGAAGTAGTTTAACCTCTCTTTCTCGACACCCAGTGCTCTCTTCCAGCAGGAAGTGAAATGCCAGAGAAATGAACTCACCCACCACTTTTAATCCAGAAATGCCTTGTAAAGCTTTATGGATTCGTTTACACTTTTCCTGGATTTTCTTCCATGATGTTGAGGGTCTCAGTGGCAGCAGCAGCTAACAGGGGAGGAGTAACGAAGCTGAAAAGCAGTATCCCTGGCCGGAAAGTCACAAACGGTCAGTTACGGAAGACCTACCACAGCAGAAACCCCCAACAGAAGCAAGTGAATTCTCCGTGTTGGCACTGATAAGATCAATATGATCAATACTGATTCCAAAATGCTCAGTGACTCCTCAGCCATGCTCCCCCAGGACTCCAAACGAAAGGCTTTCCTCCAGAAAGATCCTTGCGTTATATTTGTAATTTAACTGAACCAGTTCTGGAAGAGGGCAAATCGTTCCAGTATTCATGTACAACGCCTCGACTACAATGAAACGTCGAGTTACACGAGCCTTGCAAGGATTCTTTTCATCTTCAGTCTCTTGTTCTTTTAGTGGTTGTTCCAGGTCATCCGTATCATTATGGTTAAATAGCTTACTGTCACTACGTGATGCCTGTAATCCCTTCTGAATAGCAAAGCAGGCAGCTTTATCTACAGACACAGTGTCCCCTCTCTTACAGTAAGCAGCAGTAGCGCTGGCTATCACGGCAAATCCATGAGTGTATAATGGCTGCTTCTGTCTTCATAAATTTTGCCAGGTGGTCTTCCAAATCCAAGTGCACAACAAATGTGCCATAAAATCCTCTAGGTCCACAAGTTCCCACACCATACGTCTTTAGAGATGCCAAAGCTGCTGCCTTGAGCCTAGGGTTATCCAACAATCCAAGAAAATTGAATGAGGCAAAGTTTATACCTTCTTTTCCATTCACCACAATGTTATACCTTTTGGAGGGCCTGAAACGATGCTATAGTTGACAGCAGGAAGGTCTCTTGAGACAAGAGAAACAAGAGGTTCTGGTTGCCAAGCTTCAATCAGTTCTTCCTTTTCCTTGACTGTAAGATCAGAACTCGTTCTTGTAGCTTGTGTGTTTTAGAGAAAAGAAGTCTGATTAGCCAGAGTATTAAACTTCCTTCCAAAATAAGATGATAAACAGGAACCTTAATGAAATTATCCATGTCAGGTCGTCTTTTCAGCTGTACATTTCCAGGATAAAGGTCAGGCTGACTTTTATGTTTTACACAGCTAAACACACTAAGTGCATGTAGAAGATTCCATATAATAACTAAGCCCCCATCAGTCCGTTATGGGGTGCTATATTCCAATAGGTTGTCATTGGAAAGTCATTTTAAAAATGTATTTAGAAATGGAAATACAAATAATTTTCAAATATTAGACAGAAAGAAAACAATGAGGATTCACAATAGTTAAAAAAAATTCAGAAGTTGGGGACAGGGAAACTGCTGACAATTTCATATATAAACTTTCAGGTCATTGCACAAATAACTTTAAAACTACGTACATGTTGCATATGTTTGGGTACACAGCAAGACTCCTCAAATTCTGCATACACAGTGCACAGAAATTAGAAGCAAAACCAGAAATCTAAGACTATTTTTAAAATTTGCTGATCCCTCCTGAATGTAATTCAGTTAAGAGTGAGGACTCTACCAAAACAATCCTTTTGGTTTCATCAATAATCAGATTATAGTTGACAAACGTAAGTCCAAGTCATGAGTTAAACATTCCACTCCACAGAGAAATCATCCTAAGAAAAGTTTAAATGTCTACTGAATTAATAAAAATCGCAAATGTGGCTTCTTTTCTTCCCTAGGAAATGTGACATCCAGGAGGACTTCTCACTTATGGTCAGTACCGGGGTATAGAAGTTACATAGTAAGAGGGCAGTCTTCAGAAAGGCAGCAACAATATATAGTAGAAATTACTCATTTCTAAAAAAAAAAAAAAAAAAAAAAAAAGAAATCTTAAATCTAAGTGGCTCATCTTAGTCACTGTAATCTATCTAAGGGTGGACATCACCTAAGCCCTACTTGCTCTCTTAACGGTTTTTTGTTTTTCAAAACGTCCTGATGGGTTCTACAATGATACATCTTGCATCATCACCCTTGCCAGTAAGTGCAATATTAAGTTTTAAGAAAATTATCAAAAGAAAACTGAGATTCACTTTAAATGAATGTAAGCCCTGTAAGCACAGGGACTTTTACCTGTTCTCTCACTGCACTATTCCCAGCATCTAGATCTCTGCTGTCCGATACTGTAGCCACTAGCACCATTCAACTACTTAAATACACATCTAAATTAAATTAAATGGAAAATTCAGCCCCTCGGTTGCACTAGCCCTGTTTCAAGTGCTTAATAACCGCATGTGGTTAGTGGCTACTGTACTGAACAGCTCAGCGGGCACCCAGAAAGTTCTGTTGCACAGTACATGGGCACTCACTAAATGTCAAATGAATGAACATGCTCCAAGACTGACATTTTAAAATTTCATATTATCTTACCTACCTGAAATAGCTGGCCTTTCAAAACATCTCCTAACTAGTCTTTCTTTAAAAATTTACTAAAATAGTTGTATCTTTACAAGACAGAAAATGGGACGTGTGCAGAAGAGTGATAAACTATTTCATATACCTAAATCATTCGGCTTCCTTTCTAACCCTATGTCTGAACAAAAACAGACAAAAGTCCAACTTATGACAGTTCTTTCCCCTATTCCCTGCTCCACAGTTCTGAGAACCTGTCTTCCCTAGGACCTCTCCAGACTGAGATTTTGCACTCTCCTTTCATCACTCCGTTTTGCCATCAGTCCCAACTCTCGTTTTTGACTAGCCTCTCTCCTGTACCCGGGCAGGACCTGGAGAGGGCTCCGAGCTCTCAGCAGCGCAGAAACGAGACCCCCGGCTCCGGCTCCATCCCGTGCCTCCTGACATTCCGCCGCTGGGAAATATGTGTGCCTGTGAGACTTTCCAGCCAGGGACGCCAAGGGTCTGAGTGTCACCCGGCCTGCCCCGCCCAGGCCTCAGA
The DNA here is from genome assembly GCF_003031525.2 of Neophocaena asiaeorientalis asiaeorientalis. Lineage (NCBI taxonomy): Eukaryota > Metazoa > Chordata > Mammalia > Artiodactyla > Phocoenidae > Neophocaena > Neophocaena asiaeorientalis. Next base: position 2,542,338 of record NW_020173927.1, read on the forward strand.
CCAAAAATCTACACAAACCATCCACTTCCCCAGGGCTGGGTGTGCCCCAGTCCTTATTTGGACCGCTAGTGGGGAATTCAGAAATCCAATCATTTAAATGGCTTCCACCTCTGATGGTGTCATTCCAAAAGTCAGTTGATGAGACGTATTCAAAGAGGTTTCCAGTGAATTTCATAACCAAGGGGCTTTGTGTAGATGACGAAGATGAGAAGACCAAATACCACATTCAAATTTATATAAATGGGAGAATTCTAAGATGCCGCCCTAAGATTTCCCACCTTAATCCCCAGGACTGTGAATGTAATGAGGTATCACATCCATGATTATGGTATGTAACAGTGCAAAAAGGGATCTTGCTGATGTAATTAAGGTTTGTTATCAGTTGACTTCCAGTTCATCAGAAGAGGGGTTATCCAGGCAGATCCAATCTAATATTTGAGTCCTGAACAGCGCAGAGTTTTCTCTGGCTGATGGCAAAAGGAGAAGTCAGAGAGAATCAAAGCATGAGGATTCCACACATAGTTGCCAGCTCTGAACATGGATGGGGCTGTATTAACTATGTTTCTTGTTTTCTTCAGGTTTATGCTGGGACATATGGGGCCTTGCTGATCCTGGTGGGGTGGCCCCTTCCAGAGCTGTATAATTTAAATGATACATCTTGCATCATCACCCTTGCCAGTAAGTGCAATATTAAGTTTTAAGAAAATTATCAAAAGAAAACTGAGATTCACTTTAAATGAATGTAAGCCCTGTAAGCACAGGGACTTTTACCTGTTCTCTCACTGCACTATTCCCAGCATCTAGATCTCTGCTGTCCGATACTGTAGCCACTAGCACCATTCAACTACTTAAATACACATCTAAATTAAATTAAATGGAAAATTCAGCCCCTCGGTTGCACTAGCCCTGTTTCAAGTGCTTAATAACCGCATGTGGTTAGTGGCTACTGTACTGAACAGCTCAGCGGGCACCCAGAAAGTTCTGTTGCACAGTACATGGGCACTCACTAAATGTCAAATGAATGAACATGCTCCAAGACTGACATTTTAAAATTTCATATTATCTTACCTACCTGAAATAGCTGGCCTTTCAAAACATCTCCTAACTAGTCTTTCTTTAAAAATTTACTAAAATAGTTGTATCTTTACAAGACAGAAAATGGGACGTGTGCAGAAGAGTGATAAACTATTTCATATACCTAAATCATTCGGCTTCCTTTCTAACCCTATGTCTGAACAAAAACAGACAAAAGTCCAACTTATGACAGTTCTTTCCCCTATTCCCTGCTCCACAGTTCTGAGAACCTGTCTTCCCTAGGACCTCTCCAGACTGAGATTTTGCACTCTCCTTTCATCACTCCGTTTTGCCATCAGTCCCAACTCTCGTTTTTGACTAGCCTCTCTCCTGTACCCGGGCAGGACCTGGAGAGGGCTCCGAGCTCTCAGCAGCGCAGAAACGAGACCCCCGGCTCCGGCTCCATCCCGTGCCTCCTGACATTCCGCCGCTGGGAAATATGTGTGCCTGTGAGACTTTCCAGCCAGGGACGCCAAGGGTCTGAGTGTCACCCGGCCTGCCCCGCCCAGGCCTCAGACCAAAAATCTACACAAACCGTCCACTTCCCCAGGGCTGGGTGTGCCCCAGTCCTTATTTGGACCGCTAGTGGGGAATTCAGAAATCCAATCATTTAAATGGCTTCCACCTCTGATGGTGTCATTCCAAAAGTCAGTTGATGAGACGTATTCAAAGAGGTTTCCAGTGAATTTCATAACCAAGGGGCTTTGTGTAGATGACGAAGATGAGAAGACCAAATACCACATTCAAATTTATATAAATGGGAGAATTCTAAGATGCCGCCCTAAGATTTCCCACCTTAATCCCCAGGACTGTGAATGTAATGAGGTATCACATCCATGATTATGGTATGTAACAGTGCAAAAAGGGATCTTGCTGATGTAATTAAGGTTTGTTATCAGTTGACTTCCAGTTCATCAGAAGAGGGGTTATCCAGGCAGATCCAATCTAATATTTGAGTCCTGAACAGCGCAGAGTTTTCTCTGGCTGATGGCAAAAGGAGAAGTCAGAGAGAATCAAAGCATGAGGATTCCACACATAGTTGCCAGCTCTGAACATGGATGGGGCTGTATTAACTATGTTTCTTGTTTTCTTCAGGTTTATGCTGGGACATATGGGGCCTTGCTGATCCTGGTGGGGTGGCCCCTTCCAGAGCTGTATAATTTCTAAAGATAGTGAACAATTCACCTGAAGAGCACCCTTCAAATGCAGACCAACAGATCCAGAGCCCACACCCCACCCACATTTTCTACCAGGTTCTAATACTCTCTGTCACTATCTATCTGCTGTAATCACTCCAGAGCTGGGTACCAGATAACTAGGGACAGCCCCATGACCCAGAGCCCTGAAATTATTCAATCTAGCCAATCCTAAGCCTGCTTACCCTGCCTCTCCTATTTCTTCCCTTAGAAACCACAATAAAGTCCCCTGATCACACTTGCCCTAACACCCTCTGCCTTTTGGACACCCTGGTGCTTCCCCATGTGGCCCACCTGTGGAGTGGCATGCCCCTTCCCCAAAGGAACTGTGAGTAACAAACTTTCTTTTCAGTGGCAAGTATCTCTTGATCTGTTGGTCTTACTGACTCTCAAACTTTCTATTAATATTTTAAATTCATTTAAAATTAATATTTTAAAACAGGGGCCATGTGCAAGGACCAGAGAGCAAGTGAGGGGACCCCAGGAGCAAACAGAAACCCCTGGCCAACAACAAGCAAGGAAAGGGGAACTTTAGTCCTATGACTGCAAGGAACTGAATTCAGCCACCACCTGAGGGAGCCTGGAAACGTCTTCCTCCCCCAACACCCCAGATAAGAGTCTTGTTGGACCAACTCCTTGATTTGCGTCCATGAGATGCTCAGCAGAGAACCCAGCCGAGCCTGCCCAGACTTCTCAGCTAAGGAACTGGGGTTTTGTCTTAAGCCCCTAAGTTTGTGATAATTTATCACGCAGCATAGAAAGCTAATACAATATACATAAAGATGCTACATATGCACATTCATATATTGTATGTAGGCTGCTGCCTTAAAATGTTTATACAATTTAAATTTGGTGTACTTCCTCAAATCCAGATAAATCATATCAGCTCGTTTACATTTTCAGGACACAGGAAGCATTTTCATTCCAGTGTTGAATGGAATTCAAAACTACTAAACAGTTGCCAAAGCACTGAGCAGAGGTCAGCCCCCTATGGTTTGTGCATCTCCACATGGTTCATAATGGCGTTAAAGCCACAGGGACAACAGCCCAGGATGCATTTGTCTGCTGTTCTTTGATGAGGCATGAATTGCTCATCTTTTAATACTAAGATTCCTGTGCCAGCTGGAAGTGTGTGCACAGTGCCTTCCTTGCCTCCGGCCCCGATGAGCACGGAGATGCAAACACCAAATAGCCAGCAGGCCTACCATGGTCAGCTGTTAGCAGTGAACAAGACAGACACCTTGGGCACATTGACAAATTGGTACATATGTTACATGACAGATTCCTTCAGTGGAACAATCCTGTCTCATACAGCATCAAAAACAATGCAGTCCTGAAAATATAGTCCGTTTTGACAAATAGTTGTTTCCAATCTTAATCAGAAGGTTATGGTATGGATATAAATTTTTAAAAGCAAATTTTAAAGTTTAATGCATGTGTATTGCACACCTGTCATATTTATGGTTCTGAGCCAAGTGCTAGGACAGGGCGTGGGATAAGATGGATGCAGCCCAGTGTCCCCCTTCAAACCAGGTATACGCATAAACCTCTTCCTTCTCTGCAGATGTTCTCTTCAGAAAGATCTGAGGGTCCAAATCCCCGGATCCGGCGACATCCGTGATGCACCTGCTTTGGGAATTCGGGTCTGAGTCTCCACAGCCACCTTCCCATCAGGACGCACAACCGAGGCCATACATCTGCTCTCTGTCATGCTGGAGGTTTCTGTTCCACCACACGTGGTCTTCGGATGTCTGTCAATGAGCTGTCACTCTCCCTGGCACTGGGAGAGCAGAGAATTAAAGGGTAAAATTCTTTGAGACACTCAGAAAAAATGCTTTCCTCTTGAGCTTTTTCATTTACTTCATGATCAGCACCGTGGCTCTTATTCTAATTTGCCTCCACACTAATTGCCGTTTCTCAACATTAATGGACCCAGAACCACACTTAGCAACTGCTAAATGGCTCTGCATGACTCATCTGGGCCAGAGACTGGCGTTCTCTTCTGTGTGCAAACCCGGCCGCCCCTCCCCACAGGGGCTGCATCCTGGCCCGGGGCAGCCTGCATCTCACTGCAATGCCAAGCCCCTTGGTCCAGAAAGATTGGAGCCCTAAAACCTCCAGTTTTCAAGACAGACTCTCACTTGCATGAGAAGGCTTACTGGGCTTGGGAACGGACACAAATTTGGTCTCAGATATGCTGGAGCAAAGCCCAGATGGGACTGGGTCATGTTGAGTGGAAGTGCAGTCTTATATTCTCTATTCCACACTATCAGTCTCATCTTCTTTTTGCTCTTATCTTTTGTGGGGAGGTGGGATGATCTGAATAAAGGAAAAAACCCAAAAGCGAAGAAGAGAGACTAAGAAAGCATGACTCCATAGCAGTCATTGACCTCTGAAATCACGGTGGTTAGTCTCAGTGTTCTCCACGTGAATATGTGTGAACACGTGTGAACATGTGGTCTCCCCTTGTGGCTTGTCACTTGGGAACAGCCTTCCAGGCGACACACACACTCCAGTGATGAGGATGATCTCAGACTCTAGAAGTCTCAATACAGAAAAATAATACCTTTTTACCCAAAAAGTATTCTGTTCTGGAATAACCAAATCAATTCTTCATCCATAATTGAGAAAATGTAAATCAATCTCAAAGTTCCATACAGGCTTTACCAAATATTTTTATGTGTCAGGAAGTGTGCTAAACAAAGACACCGCAAAGGGATACAACCAGATCATGTCCCCCACACACACCCCCAAAGTCTCCCATCTCACTTGAAGCCCTTGTACCAGCCCCAAGGCCCGGTGTGATCTAAGCCCCAGACCTCAGCTCCCACCGCCAGCCTCTTGAACTCTGTTCCAGCCACACTGGCCTCCTTCCTGTCCTGTGAATGTCAACCAAGTGCCGACCTCAGGACCTTTGCACAGCTGTGCACTTAGCCTGGAATACTCTTCCCAGCCACCCACAAGGCTTATTCCTTCCTGTCCTTCAGGCCCTCACTCTAAACGTCACTTTCTCCAGGCTTTCCAAGGACACGTTATCCAAAATTACGCCCCCATCCTATTACCCTCTATTCCTCTTGCCTGGTTCAGAATGAACAAGATAAGATGGGGAGAAGGAATGTGGAGTCCAGAGGTCCAGAAGAGCCTGGATCTGACCATATTACAGATCAAAACCAATCACAAGCCCATCTTGTAAGGGTCCATGCCCACCCTGTGGGTTCATGGTGACTCCAACCTCACTTGTCCCCTTGAGCCATCCCTGTTGGCACAGTCACAGATGAAAGAGCAATGTCTTCGTGTGTTTACAGAACAGAGATACCATGGGAGCAACGACTTTGTTTTCCCCACGCTGTATCCCTGTGCTCAGACAGTTCCTGCCCCACGGGAGATTTGTTTGCTCAGAAGGGGTTCCACAAGTAGGAGAGGCACCCCTTTTTCTCTTCTCCCTATTTCCATTCCTGCTACATAGGATGCAGACATGATGGCTGGAACTCCAGCAGCCTCTTGGATCATGATTTGCATACAGTGATAGGAGTCACATGCTGAGAGTGGCCAAGCAAGAGGAGACTAGACCTGAGGACATGCAGAAACTCTCACACCAGCCTGGACTGCCCCCCACCGAACGTCTCCTGATAAAACAAACCCTTATGATTTAAAGCACTATTATTTGGGGTGGGGGGGGTGTCCGTTAAGTGCTGTCAGTACATTCCAGCCAATAGCAGAGGCACATCTGTAACTAAACAAGTTGTGTTTATTACTCATTACAGTGAGAGGGAGTTCACAGTGTGGGAATCCACCAGGCATCTCAGTAAAAGCATAAGAGAGAAGGCTTATCATAGGATTTAGTCTTTGTGCCTAACAGAAAGCCAATACTACAAAAATGTGGTTGAATGAATAAAGTGTAAGAAAAAAAAATCTGGAATGTAACGTAGCTCTTTTATATCTGATAAATACAAATTTAACTTATATTATGTTTCCTCCATTCTCAAACCAATAAAAGGAAGCAGGGTTCCTTAGAAAAATGGCTAATTCTAGAACAAGATGAGCCTGGAGCATCTAATAAGCCAGAAAGTAAGGGAATGCTCAGAAAAAAAAGAGATGACCCACAAGGTCCAGTGACACAGGAGCCAGATGAAATCTCTCCCAATGTCCCCAAACTGGAACAACAAAATAAAGTCCTATTGGATCATAACCTAAGTATAAATTATCAATATCTGTGAGTCCATACTGATATAAATAGATAAATAAATAAATGGGGGTGAAGAGACAAATCTCCCATGTGGAAGAATTCTAAATAAATGATGTGGATGCTCTGCCCTCAAGGAGATGAACTATAACTCCCCTCCCCGTAAGTGTGGGCTGCACGGAGTGACCACCTTCCAAGGACTGAGGAATGGAAGGAGTGGGGTAGCTTCAGAGAGCAGAACCTGGACTACAGGACCTCAGCCAGGTCCACACCAACAGTGGTAAGTCATGTTGATGGTGCATACCCTTGATAGGATGTGATGACAAGTGTATATTACCTCTGTGGTCCTCCTCCCCAAAAGCCATAAACCTCATCCAACCATGAGAAAAACTTCAGGCAAATCCCAATAGAGGGACACTCAACAAAAAACGTGCCCAGTATTCCTCAGAATTGCCAAGGTCATCAAAAGCAAGGAAAGTCTGAGTACCTGCCAGGGCCAAGAGGAGCCTAAGGAACCATGATGACTCAATGTAATGTGGTGTCTAGGATGGGATCCTGGGACAGAAAAGGACATGAGGTAGAATCTGAGGAAGTTGGAATCAAGAATGGAGTTTAGTTAACAGTAAAGTCTAGATATTGACTCGTTAATTGTAACAGGTGTACCAATCCATGTAAGATGGTAACAATAGGGAAAGCTGAGTGTGGGGTGTATGGGAACACTCTGTGTTATTGTTGACATTTTTTTGTACCTATGAAACTGTTCTTAAATTAAAAGTTGGTTTTTTAAAAGGCCAACAAATATACATTAATAAATTTTCAGGTAATTTTTTATAGTTTCAAGGAAATGATCATGACAATGTTATAGAGCACAGGAAAATATTAAAAGTTTTTTATATTCACTTTAAGTAGCTAAAATACTCTCATACTAAATTTGACAGAGGTTGCATACATATAGATACATATAAAATCCTAAAATATTGTCAAATTGAGTTAAAGTGTATCAAAAGAACATTCTAATGAAATATGGAGTTTAATATCTATTACTACAATATCAATCTATCACTTCAAAGGGTCAAATAAGAAAACAAATTTTCAATAGATGCTTTAAAAGGTTTTAGATATAATTCAATATTACATATTAAAATTCTTAGCAAAACAGAAATTTAAAAAACAATAGATGGTTAACATGATAAAGAACGGTGGTCTTACATCAATAGGCAAAATCTATTTAAAACTCAAGTGGCATTCCCACTGAAATCAGAAATAAGTCCACTATTTATGCCTGATAAGTTCACTAGTGTTATCTGGACATTGAATGTAGAACATAGTTTTCTGGACATTGAACATATTATAAGGTGAGAATTAGAAAGAAGGAGAAACCCCACTAGAAAAGAGGCAAAAGTATTATATTTTTAAAAGACATCATTGTACTTCTAGGGAAAAAAATGAAAGAACCCATTTTTTTAAAAGGCATCAGATGTCACTTATGTGTAGAATCTAAAATATGACACAAATGAACTTATCTACAAAACAGAAACAGACTCACAGACATAGAGAACAGACTTGTGGTTGCCAAGGGGGCGGGGGGTGGGGGAGGGATGGACTGGGAGTTTGGGGTCAGCAGATGCAAACTATTATATACAGGAAGGGTAAACAACAGGGTCCTACTGTAGGGCACAGGGAACTATAGTCAATATCCTGTGATAAAACATAATTGAAGAGAATATGAAAAAGAATATATATATATTCTTTTTACATATAACTGAATCACTTTGCTGTACAGCAGAAATTAACACAACATTGTAAATCAACTGTACTCCAACAAAATAAAAAAATTTTAAAAGGCATCAGGGGGACTTCTCTGGTGGTGCAGTAGTTAAGAATCCACCTGCCAATGCAGGGGACACGGATTTGATTGCTGGTCCGGGAAGATCCCACATGCCGCAGAGCAACTAAGCCGATGCACCACAAAGACTGCACTCTAGAGCCCTTGAGCCACAACTACTGAGCCCGTGTGCTGCAACTACTGACGCCCACGCACCGCAACAAAGAGTAGCCCCCACTAGCCACAACCGGAGAAAGCCTGCGTGCAGCAACAAAGACCCAATGCAGCAAAATTAATTAATTAATTAATTTTTTAAAAAGGCATCAGAATTTATCAGAAAGTGCAGTAAGCTTGTCAGGTTCAATATACATGCAAAGTACTATAACTTTATATAATCAATAACTTGTTAGAAAATATACAAGAAAAAACTCAACAAAAAATACAAAATACCTGTCCAAAATGAGTGAGACTAGATCCTGCGAAGATAGCCAAGGGCCAAAGAGAAAAAGGAAATCAGTCACTAACAAGACTTAGAAATGGATCAGGGGAGAGTCTTATGGAAGGAGCCACACCAGAGAATTATGAGACACCTTTTATTGCAGAAATATCATAAAGGGTGGTAAGCATGGAGTCTATTGGATTTGGGGGGTGACCCTCTACAACTATCCAGTGATCACTGAAACCCCATGATCATGTGTGTGTGTGTGTGTGTGTGTGTGTGTGTGTGTGTGTGCACTTGAGAAAAAAGACACAAAAAACTTTTGAAGATTTCTTCCATCAGAAGCTAGATCTAAGTCTCAGACATTCCCACAGTTTTGACCACTTGAGTGGACTGCTCAACTCTTCCAAAAAGTAGAAATCAAGACCAGGAAAGAGTGGTCACTCTGGAAAATTTGCTGCAAGAAAACAACTTTTTCACCCTTTTTCTTTTGTGCTCAACATTCCATCAGCAGGAGTCCCCCTGCTGACATACACCTCAGCTAATGATTTTAAGAAATCAATTTATTTTTCTAAAGTCCAACAAGGGGATGGACTTCAGTATAGGTAGTACTTGTTCAATCCCAAACTCGAAGAATTGAGAAATAGTTACTGAACCATCGATACACTCATGAAAAAGAAAAAGGAATCTAAAATGCAAACATGATTTTAGGTCTAAGGGCAGCCTTCACAGTCACTAACTTTGGGGACTATTTCTTATATATATTTTAAGAGCTTGGAGGTATAATTGATACACAAAGAACTGCACATATTTACTGTACAAATTGATGAGTTTGAACATATGCCTGCAGTTTAGATACTATTACCACAATCAAAGGAATAGACATTTGCAACACCTCCCAAGATTTCCTTGTGTCCCTTTGTCTTTGGTTTTTGGTTGTTTTTTTTTAATGCATTCACTAACTTTGAACTACTTTTCTAAAATGCAGTAGAAAATAATATTAATAATATGTAAACACACAAATACAAACATACACATAAAATCTACTGCTTAAAAGCTGAACACTTAGAGTTTGGTCCAGAGGATTACTAAATTACCTCCTAGTTTTTCAGGTTTCACTCATTTACATGGTAAAACTATAGCTAATTAATAACATAATAAATGAAAGGAATAATGAAAAGAACATAAAACTTGACTCAAACTGAAGACACCAGGATTCAAATTCCCTGAATAAATCACTAAACTATCTGATCCCTCATTTTCTCACACCATCAGCGAATGTGTGTAAATACAGTTCATAATGGTAAATTACTACATAATTGGGAAATATAATTTCACCAACCTACCTACCCATTTCACAGCAAACTAGTCAAAATATGAACCTCTAGAAGAAAATGATTTTGAACTGCTTGTGAAAGCAAAGGAAAGACCTACATATGAAATAATATGAATATGTAGTGCCTAAATATCCATACAGGTAGCCAAATTTCCCATGAAAAAATTGAACTTTATCCTAACTCACATCTGTACTATTTTATGATGTAAATATTTCACCAAAATTTCACTTTATTGCAAAACAGGCCAACCTCCTCCAGACAAGTTTTAAAATGCAGTTCTCTTTTTTTTTTTCTAAGATGTGAACCAAGAGATAATTAGGACAAATTAAAGCAGATGAAAGTTGCATCGTACAAGGGATTGAATCTCCATCAAAAGAAGCCGGAGACAGGGACTTCCCTGGTGGCACAGTGGTTAAGAATCCACCTGCCAGTGCAGGGGACACAGGTTTGAGCCCTGGTCTGGGAAGATCCCACATGCTGGGGAGCAACTGAGCCCACGTGCCACAACTACTGAACCTGAGCTCTAGAGCCCACAAGCCACAACTACTGAAGTCCGCGTGCCTAGAGCCCGTGCTCCACAAGAGAAGCCACCACAATGAGAAGCCCAAGCACTGCAGCGAAGAGTAGCCCCCGCTCGCCGCAACTAGAGAAAGCCCGCACACAACAATGAAGACCCAACACAATCAAAAGTAAATTAATTAATTAATTATTTATTTTAATTAAAAAGAAAAGCTACAAGGAGATATTGTACAACATGGGGAGTAGAGCCAAAATTTTATAACTATAAATGGAGATAACCTTTTAAAATTGTGAATCACTGTGTTGTACACCTGTAACTTATATAATATTGTACATTAACTACACTTCCATAAATAAACAAGCAAGAGTAAAATGTAAATATTAAATTTAAAAAATAAAAAGTAAATTTCATTTGTGCCTTGTTAAGTAAGCATCCAATAATAACTTCTCTCAAAAGCTGTGAGGTTTTTCCATATCAACAGAAAGTCTGACCTGTTTGTCTGCCTCTTCCCCACCTACTGGTCGTCCTCAGGTCCCCGGTGACAGAGGCAAGCAGTCTGGCTGACAAATGTCACTGGCAGGCATCTCATCTGTGATGGAAACCCCAGGAGCTCATGAGACCTCCTGCAGGGCAGTGGCTGCCACTATAGCCGTGACCTGTGGTCCAGCTCACTCACGTGAGTTGAAAGTTCAAGTACCAAATGCTTCCTGACAATGACTGTCCAGTCCTCCGTGAACCCAAGAGTCAGAATCATCCGTTTTAAGTTATTTTCTTTGTATTTGAGCAACTGAACCAAGGGAAATAAAACAGCCCCTGGGTCAACAGAGATGGTGGTTTCCCTAAGAGATGGTAGATGTACCTCATCTGCAGAGAGAGGCTCTGGGGGAAGGACAGAGGGACCTGCAGAGAGAGGGTGGGAGGAAACACAGACTTGGACAAAAAAACATTTATAAAGAGAGAAAACCAGCCGGGTTTCTGTGTTTCCAAGAGAGGGTAGTGGGCAAAACATGTGAGGCGAACCATGTAAGTGGTGTGATTAAGGGAGGTTAGAAAGTTTAATCAAAGAGGAGTCTGGGAAGGAGGATAGATTTCTAAAAATTGTAGCAGCGTGATGCCAGCAGCAGGAAGGAAGAAGGGGAAGGTGAACCCCTTTTTGCACCAAGACCAATCCAGGGAGCTGCAGAGAGGGTCTGGACCCCAAAGGACTCATTTATTCAGCACAGGGAACCTTCTTAGAGCACAGTAAGGACTGAACAGACTGACGTGTCTCTGTGCCAGTCCTTTGTGTGCAGAAGCTTCTGCGTGCCAGACTCAGTGATTGAGGCCCCAGGCTTCTCTCTCTTCAGGGGTCTTCTCACCTCTTCTGGAGCTGGATCTCAGCAAAGACCCCACCCAGACATGCTTCCTGATACCCCAAGGACCCACCAAAAGGGCACTTGAGGGATTGGAGCCACTTCATACGGTTTCGCCTGTGGCCAAGGAATTTCGGTTCCCACCACTTTGGGCCAATCTAGTGACACAAATAGTACCCTAATCCAGCATTTTAACCATCAAAATAGACTGTTCCATACAATCCTGTCTAATCTCCCAGTTGAGGTAGACACACTATCTTTTTTTTTTAACCAAAGTAAAACAAATTTAATTTCATATGTGCAGAAGCAAAGCTATGGGACCCAAAGAAGTGACAAGGGCAGGCAATTTTTATACCTTTTAGACAAAAAAACAATCAATTTGATTTTTTTTTTTTTTTTTTTTTTTGCGGTACACGGGCCTCTTACTGTTGTGGCCTCTCCTGTTGTGGAGCACAAGCTCCGGACGCACAGGCTCAGTGGCCATGGCTCACGGGCCCAATAAATTTGAGAAGAAGTGATAAGACAAAGAAGTCTGGGCTTGGGGGAGTTAATTAGTAAATAAGTAACAAGGTTTGTTTATACAGCCTTCTCAGCCCTGAATTCCCTATTTCTGGTGATAAGGATGTCTCTCTACCTCCTGGTACAGGGAGGGCCCCTTTCACATGGGAGAGTTATTTCCTCCTCTTAAGGGGATGAAGGAGGGTCAGAATGCTTTTCTTGTGCTGGCTGTTTCTTAAGTAAATTTAACTCAAAATAATCAATATGCCAAAGTGGTGTATTTGGGGGTGGCCTGCCCTGAACGCCATCAGTTCCCTCCTCTGAAACTTCCCTGGAAATTTCACAGTTTGGACGCTGAGTTGGTAGATTGTTCCATATCTCATTGAACCAGTCTCTTGGCCCAGAGAGTAGGTCAGTCTAGTCAAACAGTTATGTCCAATTTCGGGAGGTATTCTAAAGTGGGCACCCCAAATTAGGCCTCTATGGTGCAAAGAAATCAGGTATTTAATAAGAGGTATTTCTATGGAAACAAAAGAAAAACAAAGGTTAACGGTTGGAGCAGATTATAAACCCAGCCTGACCCTTGAGGGCAGCCGGTCGAAGATTTCTAGATGTTGGACTCGAAGCGTCTTCAGATGGAACAAAGGCAGGCAGTGGCAATAGGAAAGATTTTTCTGGTTTGCAATTTGAATGTCTCTACTGGTCTTTCTGAGTGGCCCATACAGCACCAGGCATTAAGATTGTCCATAGATGAGCTGTTGTGGTAATTTCTCTGAAGTTTATTTCAAGTTGCCCAACTTTAGCTTACATGACTTCAGAAACTAATGTTTCCAATTTTTCTCCCACCCTTCTGATTTAGACACACTATCTTTAGGTGTTTTTAAAATGCTATTTGTGTCTCATCCAAGGAAGATACTGCAAATACTCTATATCAGGCATCAAATCAACAGGGACAAAGAAGAAAAACCTCTCCACTTAGCCTACATCAATGCCCAAAACAGTGTAACCAACAGGCGACTTGGAAAGACCAAATTGGGGCTTTCTAACTTCCTTCACTTTTTCCTCAAAACTGGTAGTCAAAAAATTTTTGTATTTCAAAATATGACATAAATAAGACACAAAATAAACTCACAGGCAGGAACTGAAACACTGATGGGATACAGTCCATTCCTCTAGTTCCTGAGTAGAATTCTCTGGTAGCACGGTTTGCTTACCTTCACCTGCTGATGGACATTCCGGTTGTTTGCGGGGTAGGGCTGTCGCAGTAGAGCTGCGACAACATTCGTGTGAAATCAATCAGTCAGTCCCTCATAGGCCACTTCTCACCCAGCCCTGGATAAAGGGAGCAGCTCTTCATGTGATCTGTCCCATCAGCCAAGGAGATGTTGGTGACCTTCTCCAAAGCCACCAATCCCCATCCCGCAGCTCCCAGCACAGCCCAGGGCTGGACACCCCTCTGGGCCATGTGTTCAAGCAAAAATAAGGAGCAACAGGAGAGGAAATACCCAGTGCAGCCCTGCCTGGTGGTCCATCATCAGAAGCAGGTCAGCCCCACGCAGACAAAGACACGGTGCTGGCCTCCAGCCAGGAAGAAGCAGCACCTCCAAGACAGCGGCCCCTCAGCCCTGCAGCCAAGGTCAGGCTCACTGCTGCTCTGGGCCTGGCCGAGCACAGTGGGTGGAGAGAGAGGTGTTCAGCACGCAGCCTCCAGAGCCGGGAAGCTCTGCCCATGCCACCAACGCAGGCAGCACATCTGCAACTTGCTAATTTTTCCTTTTTCCACGAGACAAAATAAAGCCTTAAAAACACGAGCCCCTTGTGCTAGAACATGTATAAGCTCCTTGAGCATTGAAAGGATGATGAACTTATCAGCATTTCACAATTCAAGCAGAGCCAGAGAGCAGACACAGACGCTCGCACACGCATACACACATTGCCCCATCTCATGCTCACACGTTCAGACAGATGCATGAACACACACTCTAACTCACCTCTACATGTGCAACATATACATATGTACACATTGGCATATGAGTGCTCACGCGCCCGCATGTACACCATACACATACGTACACACTCACACACCCTCTCACAGGTGCTCAGATTCACAATTCACATGCAAACACATGCCTACACTTACACATTCACACAGAAGTGCACACACTCGAACACACACACACAGAGGGAGCCTGAAACCAGGGAATTTCAGCTCCTGGCAGTGGAAGAAGGGTGGGAGCCCACTCATCCATTTCTGGACTCCAGTCCAGGCCCCTCCTCTAGACCACAGAAGCATGAGGGATAAGGAACTCGTTGACCTCTTATCATTTGATGCATGTACTGAGCGCCTGTCGTGTGCGGGTCCCTGAGATCGGCACTGAGCACGCAAAGTGACAACAGGAGCAGGATGCCTGCCCTCGTGCCACTTACCTCCTGGTAGAGGAGGCAGACATTGCTGAGCAGTCGTGTAAAGACAACATCCAGGAAATCGTTTTCCTAACAGAAGGGCCAGACTCAACCAGTAAAGGCCTTTTGCTTTTCGACTTTGCCCCTCTTCCCGCCTGGGCTATGGCTGTAACATCATCTGAAGCCAGAAAGAAGAAAGATACATACTAAGGATGGGGGAGCAGAAAGACAGAAGGAGCTGGTCTCACCCGAGGCTTCTCATTACATGAAGAAAAACACCCTGCATGGTTAAGCTGCTGTACTCAGCTGCCTGCCTCATGCAGCCAAAGCAGCCTCTGAAGGACACGTGGTAAGCTAACATGATCACATAGAAGGCATTCATTGATTCCACCTGCGATCCTGTTAACAGAGCCAGAGTGGAACAAAATTCCAAATCCAGCATAAGCGTCCATTCACTAAGGAAAGAATTGCCCCCATCAAGATGGAAAGGGTCCAGCGGAATCCACCTGCTACCAAATAAATAACGGCCTCCTGGAGACACGATACCAGCTCAGGGGAGGGAATGTAAAGAACGTAACGATAACAAAGAAAATCCTAGAGAAACACACAAGATCCAAGAAGTTGAGAATATCTCCAGGAGCAGGAATCACGTGATACGCGAATCAAGGTGTCAACACAGCCAGTGGATTAATTCTACTCTGGCGTCACTGTGCTCAAGGGCAGAGCTCCACACAAAGCTTAGATCCTGTGCATATTCTTGGCTGCACTTGTCCATTGCAAACATCTCTAGCATATTCTCATACCCGAGTCCCAAGAAACTGCTTTCTGTAAAACTGATTAGAGCCACTCTGTATTCCGGCCAGAAAAGAGAGATGCACCCTGCATCAATATCATGCACTGACTCAGCCCCAGGGCTTCCAATTCCCTGAGCCTCTACATCCAAAATTACGAATTCCTTCTTGAGGAAATCTCATTAGCACTGCTGTCTGGCTCTAATAAATCAGCCACCATGGCTGTGGGCCAGGATCACATATCACAGACAGAGAGTGGACATTATGACTGGAGAGAGTGATGGACACAGAGCCTGCACTGTTGGGGGTTGGGGAACAAACACATAGAAAGTTAGAAAGTTCAGCCTTAGACACCTTCTTACAACTAAAAATTGGTATTTCTTCATGGTATTTCCCATTACTTCCCTAAGGTCCTTGAATCACAGTCTTCACAACTTTTTCTTGTTCTCATGTTTCCTAAAAACCTTGGTGAGCCATCACCTTGATCAGTTTGGAAGGGGGCAGAATAAATAACAGTAGGGAAGAAAGCCCCTTCTTGAAGCCCTTTGCCCTGGGGAGAGACAAGTAAAGAGGCAACATCACTGTGATGAGGATACCAAAGCTCTCAGCCAGGATGCCGGGGGAGCATGGAGAGACACACCTAAGCAAGCCTCAGACAGGAGGCTTCCCAAAGGATGCCAGGGATAGCCTGTGGTCCAGGGAGCACAAGGAGAGTCACACAGCAGAGGGATGCATGAAGTGTGCTTTGGGTGGTGGGACTGTATCAGTTATCTATTGCCGTGTAACAAATTATCCCAAAACTTAGCAACTTAAGGTCACAAACATTTATTATCTTTCAGTTTTTATGAGTCAGGAATCCAGGTGAAGCTTAGCTGAGTCCCCTCCATCAGGGTCTCTCACATGCTGTGGTCCTCTCAAGGCTCAACTGGAGAAGGATTTCCCCACCCACGTGATCGCTGACAGGATTCATTTCCTCCTGGGCTGTCGATCAGAGGCTGCACTCCATGGTAGCTGTTTTCCTCAAAGCAAGAGATAAGAAAAGCCACAGAGAGCAAGATGAAAGTCATTCTCTTGGGAATCCAGTCTTCCTGCAAGTGGTCAGCCCAGGAGGAAAGGGGAATAGATTGTGAGCAGCTGCACTGCTAGCCCTCAGGTTGAAAAAGCAAGAAGAGCCCACTCACCCTGGAAAATGACCAAGATAGACTGTGAATCTAGAGACAAGAACTGCAATTATGAAGAATGTGGTATGGACAAATATATATATATTATTCATCAAACTCTAAGCTATATTACTGAATTAGAACACTTAATAAGATGCAGGAGGCATTTCCCAACCTCCAGGATTCCTTATCATGTGCCTTAAATGTTGCTAATAGATATCCTGAATTTAGCATATTGAGAATAAAAGTTGAGCTCAATTCTTATCAAACTGATAAAAAAAAGTGCAGATACATTTTTATGTAATTCAAAACCAGAGAAAAATCAGCAATTAATATGGAAATAATGTTTGGTTCTACAAAGGTAAAAGACTGGCCAACATGTGTTCTTGAAAAGTACACATTCCCAAATGGATGCTTTGTCTATAAAGCTGAATTCATCAATACTTAACATTGGATGTTTTATGTCAAGTATAATCCACTATAGTTTAATCAAATTACTATGGAAACAAAAGACTAAGCTATTAAGAATCTTAATATGAAGAAATAAGTTATTTCAACCTAATTATTCAAGAACTAACCAAACTTTTCTAGATTATTTTCTCTGTCATTCAGCCTGCCTTTAGCCAGCTTCAATTATTTACCAAAATCACTGTCAAAAGTGGTAGTAAAGAGTAAAACTAGGAATCAAAATTTAATTCAGGCCACTTTAATATAGAGTTGTTCTGTTTATGGAGCTTCAGAAGAAATGGCAAACATAGTGGCTTAAATTTTGTTTATGAAATAAATTACAAATCTTTATTACTCCTAAATCCTGGCTTACACAATTTTCTTTCCAGTCCCATTGGAAAAGGAAAATGCTTTTATGCAAAGAAATTGTCCTCATATTTTATTCATTCCCATAAAAAAATGAGACAACTTCAACCCAGAAGACATAAAAAAACAGATAAATACACTTGCAGAAAGCGAAAATAATTCTAAGCAGCAAAAAAAAAAAAAATACAAAGTTATAAAACAAATGGAGAACTAGAAAAAATATTTGCAAATCATTTCACACTTAAGAGCCTACTTTCTTAACACATTATGAGTTCCAATAAATCTTTAAGAAAGAAGTCAGCAGTGCAATAGGAAAAAATGGGCACAGTATGTAATAAGAGAGTTTACAGAATAAGAAATGTAAATAGCTCTGAAACATATGAAAAAATTCTCCAATCTATCCTTCCATTTCTCACCACAAACTTGGAACCATCCTGAAGCTTTTCTTTCTCTCCCCCCACCCCCATATCTAATGTGTTAATGCATCCTATTGGCTCTGTCTTCTGAAAAGATCCAGAGTCTTACACACTTCTCACCACCATCACCTTTGCTTGTACTCCTGTGATCTCTAACTGAGCCCTCTGTTTTCTTCCTTGTTCTCTATACCATTCTCCATGGGGCAAGCAAAGTAACCCCTTTTAAATGTAACCCTACATTGGTTTCCCACTTCAGAATCAAAGCCAAAGTCCAGTGGTTCCAAGGCCCAAGCATCTGGTCCCCTACAACATCTCTTTCCTGCCACACTGCCCCCTGCTACTCCCACTCCAGCAATCCTGGCCTTCTTGCTGCCTTTCTAAAGATGGCAGTAATATGTTGCCTGTGATGGTTAACTTTGTCTGTCAACTTGGCTGGACCACAGTACCCAGATATTTGCCCAGACACCAGTTTAGATGTTGCCATGAACATTGTCATGAATGTTGCCATGAATGCCATGGCATTAACATTTAAATCAGTGGACTTTAAGTAAAGCAGATTAACCTCCATAATGAGAGTGGGCCTCATCTAATCAGTTGAAGACCTCAAGAAAATAAAGACTGAGATCTCCCGAGGAAGAGGGAATTGTGCCTGTAGACTGCTTTCAGACTTGAGCTGAAACATCAACTCTTTCCTGGATCTTCAGGCTGCCAGCCTGCCCTGCAAATTTTGGACTTGTTAGACCTCAAAATTGCATGAGCCAATTCCTTAAAATATATCTCTCTCCCCACTTCTTACCCTATATACCCATAGAGCCATAGATATAGAGATAGATATAAGATATAGGTAGGTATATAGATAAATAGGTAGATAGGTAGATCTACATATGCATTGATCTATAGATGATAGATAGATAGATCCTAT
Source organism: Neophocaena asiaeorientalis asiaeorientalis (assembly GCF_003031525.2). Taxonomy (NCBI): domain Eukaryota; kingdom Metazoa; phylum Chordata; class Mammalia; order Artiodactyla; family Phocoenidae; genus Neophocaena; species Neophocaena asiaeorientalis. The sequence continues at coordinate 2,561,267 of NW_020173927.1, forward strand.
TTGTTCTGTTTCTCTGGAGAAAACTTACTAAGGCATTGCCCAGTAATATGACCTCATTTCTCCCATGAAGAGGTGGTGTTCATGCCCCTCCTCTGGGTGTGTGTCTATTTTGATCAACAGACTATGAATTTTGAGATTAGGTCATAAAAAGCCCTTCAGCTTCCACTTGGTGCTCTTGGAACATTTGCTCTCAGAATGCTCTCCTTCAGAAACTGCTCACTAAGCCGGAAGAAGCCCAAGTGTCATGGAGGGGCCACATGTAGGTACTCTGCTTGACAGTCCCAGCTGAGCCCAGCCATCTGATCATTGCAGTCCAGGCGCCAACATGTGAGGAATGAGGCCTCTGGATGATCTCAGCTTCTGAGTTCAAGTTAGCCCCAGCTATTCAAGTCTTCCCAGTGGAGGCCCCAGCACCAAGAGGCAAGAGAAGCATCCCCATCAGCCATCCAAATTCCTGACCCACAGAATCCACAACATAACAAAGTGATTTGCTCCTAGGTTTGGGTTGGTTATTCAGCACCTGATGAGCAGCATGGCTGCCAAGCACAGCTCCAAACTCCTATGCCTGCCATGCCATCTTCCAGGCTATCCTCTCTGGAATCCCACGTGCCTCTCTCCCTCACCCCCATCAGGGCTTTGCACTAATGTAGCTACTCAGTGAGCCTTCCTTTACCCCCATTTAAAACTACAACCCTCCAGCCCACACACTTTAGCTCCCTTCCTTGATTTCTTTGACTTCTAGAATTTATTACCATCTCATATTTTCCTTTGCCTACCTCCTCTGCCTAAAACGTCCACTCCTTGAGAATAGGGTATTTGGGCTTCACTCTGATCCAAGGTGCATCACTAGTGCATAGCATGGTGCTTGCCCACAGTAGGTGCTCCACAAATACTGGCAGAGTGAATAAAGAAATGAGAGCCATAAACTAAAACTTGGGGGACATATTCAATACAATTTTGTACCTATTAGATTCACAAAAATCTAACCTTTTGTTAGTACACTGTGCTGGGGAACATGGGAGGAAACAGGCACTGTCATACTTTGTTGCTGAAGAATAATCTGGTGCAATCTCTTCAGAGAAAGATTTGGCAATAGGATCCAAAATTTGACGTGCACGTCAAATTTGACTCAGCAGACTCATTTCTAGAATATATCCTACAGAAACGCTCATACCCATGTGAGATGGTGCATCTACATGGATATTGATGGCAACACTTGTTTGTATGAACAAAAGATTCAAAAACCAAATGGTCAGTATGTAACTGTTAAATAAATGTTGGTGCACTCCTGCTAAGAGACTAAGAGAGATATAAAAGAGAATGTGGCAGTTCCATAATTAAATAGAACTTAGGTAGAAGAAGCTCCTAGATATATTGTCGGAGATTAAAGCAAAGTTCAAAACAGTATGTGTGTTAAGTCACCCGTTTAGTTATGAGAGGTTGAATATCTCCTGAAGGATAGAAAAGAATTGAAAAACAGGCATGTTGTGCCACACACGTTCAGTATCAGCTGAAAGAAAACATGCATCTATTTTTTAAAACAAAGATAAAAAGTTTGAGAATCTGAAAGCTTGAGAATATATATATATGTATATATATATGTGTGTATATATACATAATATATATATTATGTATATTATATATATAATTATATATTACATATATATGCATATAATATATATAATATATATAGATACATATATATATACATAAAACTGAATCATTTTGCTGTACACCTGAAACTAACACAACGTTGTAAATCAGCTATATTTCAATTTTTTTAAAAAACTTGAAATATTTTCTCTCCAATCTTTTCTGCAAAGAGCAATCATGAGTTCTTGCTTCCCCTCTGCTTGTTTCAGGGACAGACAGGTAACACATCTTGTGGATAAAGAAGGGAGACTCCTTTGGCCATTTCTCCAGAGAAAGGCACCTGAGGAACTGTCCATAAGTGCTCACAGCCATCCCTACCAACTCCAAGGACTCAGTCAAACAAAAAGTAAGCAATAAACGCTTCAGTAAAACTTGCAGCAGATGTAGCTGCAGGAAAGTTTCTCAATATAAGAAATTATGGGATAAACTGCGGCTTATCTTTGCACATCATGATGACATGTGGGTCATCTCACCTACAGATGGGTGCTTTAAATAAAGTAAATGTGCAGGAAGAAGGCTGAACCAGAATATATTTTCATTAATAATCCCTCTGGGGGTTTTCTTCATCAAGACTGTTAGATGAAGAAACACTTAAAACACATTACATTCAAGACTTTTTTAATCAACCAAGTTGAATAACAGTACTTAAGAGCAAAGATGCAAGCTATGTTAAAAAAGAAACGTGTTATGTTAAAAAAAAAAAAAAACATGATATGTTACTTAGTAACAAACTATTATATGTCTCTCTCTTTCTCAGAAACATTTCCAGGGTTAAGACAGTTAATGAGGATTATTCATGAAACTCAGAAACATTTCCAGGGTTAAGACAGTTAATGAGGATTATTCATGAAACTGGTTTTAATCATCTAAACTGCACTTTTAGTCAAAAGAAAAAAAAATCTACACTGAAGAATTTGCAAAAATGTCATCTTTAAGCACAGAGTCCCATTGCATTCAGCATTTACTGAGCACACACCACCTAAAAGATACTGTACCATGGACAGCCCTTGTCTTTAAGCAGGTCTTAGGAGCAAAATCCCATCCCCAGCACAAGCTCAAGGATGCAGGACAAAGAAGAAGAGAACACAGGAGGCAAGACTTCATGGAGGTGGCAGTGTTTGACCTGTGCCCTGAAGGATGAATGATGAGAAAATAAATACTCTTCCAGCAGGGGAGCAAATCCGATGTGGGCAGTATGGCTGACATGCCTAACTTCTAACCTCCAAGAACAGAGAACAGAAAATACTGTTCGGACTGTAGAGGGTTGAATTGTATCCCACAAAAAGATATGTCCAAGTCCTAAACCCCAGAACTTGTGAATGGGACCTTATTTGGAAATACAGTCTTTGCAAATGTAATGAAGTGAAGGATAATCTCCGGATGAGATCATCCTGGATTTAGGGTGGGTCCTAAATCCAGGGAACAGTGTCCTTATAAAAGGAAGGAGAGGGAGATTCCACACACAGAGACACAGGAGATCGAGGGGAGGGTGTGAAGACTGAGGCAGAGGTTGGAGGGATGTGGCCACCAGCCAAGGACCACCGAGGATGGCAGGCAGCGGCCTGAAGCTGGGGGAGACCTGGACCAGACCCTCCCTCAGCACCTCCAGAAGGAACCAACCCTACCCACACCTTGATGCTGGACTTCTGGCCTCCAGACAATGAGAGGGAGAACAAATGAATCTTGTTTTAAGCCACCAAGTTCATAGTAACCTGTTACAGCAGTCCCAGGAGACTGATACACTGCCCTCTTTTCTTGACCCTGGTATCCAGGGCATCACCCAGGGCCTGCATTTGGAAGGTACTCAGGAAAGACTGGCTGAATAAATGAGTGAAGTGGGAGTCCAAGGCAGACTGGGAGGGACTGCCTTGAATGTCTCAGGGACATTCTTTGAGTTTGTTCTGCAAGCTTGGAGGGGAATTAAGGGACTTTTGAGGAAGAACATGACGTATTCAACAGGTGGAAGATGTTTTGGCAACAACAGTGGGAGAGCTGGAAAGTAAAGAGTCAGGGCGAGTTGTGGGGAGGAGACAGAGGATTTCTGAACACAGGTACCAGAGTCCCAAGAACTAAGATTGACACTCTGGACCAGGCTGGACTGTGAAGGGAAAGGGGGGGACGTGTCCACTGGGGGTTGCCGGGTTTAGAAGCCTAGCCCAAGTCTGGAAAAATGAGGAAAGGAGCATTTGTGGTTAGAAAGGGATCTTGGACCAGGTTTCTTAGAAACCAGAACCAAGGCCAAGCTGAAGCACCCCTGGGTCGGGGGAGTTGCAGACCCAGCCCCCGGGTGACCAGAGTGAGAAAAGGAAGAGAGGCCGGGAGGGGAGGGAAGCCCACCCAAGACGGTGCAGGATGGTGCTGGCCCTGGTGTTCTGCAGAGGGAGAGCCACCTGGGGCCTCGGTGGACAGACTGGGCAGAGTGGTGGTCTCAGCGCAGCCCCCCGGAGCTGGAGCCGGAAGGAGAGGAAGCGTCCGCAGGCCCCTCCTCTCTCCTGCCTGTCATGGTCAGGTGCATCCCAGGGAACGCTGGCTCCCTTTGTTCTAGGATGTGCCGCTGGTCCCCTACAGCCAGCTGTGCGGACACCAGATCCCTCCTCCAGGGTGCTTCCAGGGTGCAGGGCTGGCTCAGAGTCAGGACGTGAGGGACGGAGCCGAGGCAGGGGCAGAGCCAGCAGAAGAGCCGCAGTCCTTGGTGGCAACCGTGGGGGTGGCAGCAGCCCGGGCGCTCCTGAGCATGGATCTGGGCAGGACACAGGGCGCCAGCAGATGTGAAGAGGTGACTGATACAGAATAATGTGATGCTGGCAAGTGCCACTCATCTGTACAATGTTTAAATCTTTGTGGCTCCGTGGATAACTTGTTTATTAATTTGTTTGATCAATAGATTTCTAACGTAAGCAAATTTAATCCCTGGATTAAAAAAGCCGAAACTGTCTCAAACCCAGTGATAGAATTGTGCAGTGATTTTTATTTATTTAGCATATATTGCATGGCATCAACTATAGGCCTGACTCCCTCCTATTAACTCATTTAACAACCTGCATAACAACGTCTTGGGGCAGAAACTATTGTTATTCCCATTTCACAGAGGAGAAACCTGAGGTACAGAGAGGCCGAGTGACAGGCCTGCATGGCTTCACCCTGACTGCAAAGCCCATCGCTTCACTCTGCTGCCTCTTTGTTTGAACTTTGTGCTTATCGGGTATTTTTATCTTACAAGCTTTCCGTGGGAGAAAGAAGATTAAAATGCGCCCTGCATGGTGAGTCTCACGTCCCACCCGAGACAAAGGCTGTCTGTTTCAATGTTTCACCTCTTTCTTTTCACCAGGAGCTCAACCAAGAGCAGAGAGTTTGTTTAGCCTCAGACCTTTAAGATCTCAAGATTAATTAGGCAAACAGCAGGCTTCCTGGCATTGCCTGTGAATTCAGCTTCCCAACCAGTCTTCAGGCTGAACCTGAACAAATGTCACAAAGGTGTCTTGGAGAAGTCCAGAGCACTCCTGCGTCAGGAGTATTACAGTCAAGACGTCAGATCACGTGGTCAGTGTCAGCTCTGCCACCTACCAGCCTGCGCCCTGGACAAGGCACTTAACCTGCCCTTGGTCACGTGCCTCGGTTCCCTTGTCTGCAAAAGGGAGTGAAAAGTGCACCAAATGGGTGAAAACATACAAAATGCTCAGAAGAGTGCTTAGGACATAGTTGGCCCATGGAGAACATTTAATGAATTAACAGCATTATTATAGGAGCCCCGCTGTAGGTCGGTCCATCTGGGCAGGCTCTGGGGGTCAGCTGTGCACTGCCATCCGAATCCTGACACCTGAAGTTACCTGTGATTCCTTCTCCTGCCCACTGCGTGTTACCTCTTCGTACCGACACTGTTCATCAGGTCATGCAGCCACAGCTCAGCCCAACAAGAACTTGGGTTCTGCCGTTCCAGAATTTCTTTCTTGATGGCCAATGTGAGTTGGAGGACAGGCAGATGAGAAAGTCCAAAGAGGAGAGGGTGCTTGTCACCCCATCATCATTCAGCCACCACCATCTCTGTGACCAGGATGCCAACTGGAACTCCCCGTTGCTTTCTTGGGGTTCCAATGCCAGTAAAGTGATGGGTTCATCTCTCCTAAGTGGTGTCCCTGGTGGCACAGTGGTTGGGAATCCACCTGCCGATACAGGGGACATGGGTTCGAGCCCTGGTCTGGGAGGATACCACGTGCCGCGGAGCAGCTAAGCCCGTGTGCAGGTGACTACACCTCCTGAGGCCCTTTGAGTCTTGACCAGGTCGGGGGGTCTCATCAGCTTCTTAACACAAACAGAACACAAGCCCCAAAAGACCAAATGCTGGAGCCAGCACTGCCCGGAACCCTCTCACTACCGCTGTCGTCCTGCTAACAGTTGCTGCTCGCCTGGGAACGATTCATCCTACTGTCAGCAGCAGTTTCTACCAGCTGGCATACTGACAAACTAATAAAACCGATCACCTAAGTGGAAAGAGCTGGCACTCCCTTCGATGTACTTAGGCTGACGTAGTGTGATCGGGCCATGCACAGACTCTGCTCAGAAAAGGGAGAAACCACACAAATTAAATATCTGTTCTTAAAGATGGAATTTCTGAGAAAAGATGAAGCGTTTAATGGCCTGTACTCCCTCTGGTCTAAGCAAAACGTCATAGATTTTAAGACATTTGAGGATTTTGTGGAAATTTCTTTTCTCAAACATTAGAAAGACTAAGGGCATTCGTTGGCTGGTTGTTTCAAGAGAACTTCAGGCAAAAAATAAAAGGGAGCATAGGCCAAAAAACAGGAGAGGGGAGTCTGGGAGGGTCTGCCAGAGTTAGAATGAGGGGTGGCCCTCTGGGCTGGGGTGGGAAGCAGAAAAGAAAACAATATCACTGGGGTCTTATCCCTTTGAGACCTCGAAGAACAATAATGTGAGGAAATAAAGGGAAGAAAGTACTATTCTTAAAAGCTGCCTGAATCTTTTCCTGTCATTTTAAGGAAGCAACAGAATTTATCTTTGGGAGAAGCACTGGGCCATTTGTTGGGTGTAGGGTTGGGGTGGGGTGTAGGTTAGGGCAGGAAAACTTCTGCTTTTGTAATTGCTATGGGCTGAATGTTTGTGTCCCCTAAAATTCATGTGTTGAAGCCTAATCCCCAGTGTGATGGTGATTGGAGGTGGAGCCTTTGGGAGTTGATTGGGTCATGAGGGTGGAGCCCCCATGAATGGTACTAGTGCCCTTCAAGGAACAGACACAAGAGAGATGAGCTCCCTCTCTCTCTCCCTCTCCGCCATGTGAGGGCACAATGAAAAGACGGCCATCTGCAAACCAGGAAGCAGCCCTCCCCAGACACTTGCTCTGCCAGAGCCTTTATCTTGGACTTCGCAGCCTCCAGAATTGTGAGAAACAGGTGTTTGCTGTTTAAGCTCCCCTCAGCCCCAGCAGTCTGTTCTGTTCTAGCAGCCCTAACTGACGAAGACAGTAATGGTCAACCCCAGATCTCGTTCTGGAAGGGGGAGGCATAGGCAACAAGTTATTTTTTATAAAAATGGGCACGGAACATGTCTGAGGACTTGGTTTGATGTTAAAGACTTCAGTTCTCTCTCTATTTTTGTCTGGGGCAAGGAAGATAGGATGCTGTCTCTGAGAGGAAACACCTTGTCATGGGCGCCCCCATCTGTGGTTGGTTGGTGGCTGCAAAATGCCAGCAGCAGAAGAGGGATGAACAGATCACTAGTGGTGACCCTGTGATGGAGTTTAACATACAGCCCCAGGAACAGTGCTATTGGAAAGCCAAGGCTAGGAATTCAGTGTTACAGCTCTACGCCCTCCCCACGCCCTCAGCTGAGTTTGTTATTGCTGCACCTGTGTTGCTTGCATCTGTGAGAATTCAGGGACAATTTGCACGGGCCAAGTTTCCACTGCAGAGAATGGAATCCTCTCTAGCAAGTTTGTTAACTTCCTGAGGCTTCCATACAAACCACCACTAACTGATGTGGCTTGTGGGGCTTAAAGCAACAGAAATCTCTGCCTTTGCCTTCACAGGGCTCCTCCTCTGTGCCTGTGTCTCCCCCTCTTTTTATAAGGACACTCTCATTGGATTTAGGGTCCACCAAGATAATCCAGGATTATCTTCTCATATCAAAAGCCTTAAGTTAACTACATCTGAACCTATTTCCAAATAGTCACATTCACAAGCTCTCCACAGACACATCTTTCCGGAAGGGGCTGGGAGCACCGTTCAACCCACCAGACTTGTTAAGCAAAACGGGAATTTTTATAAATTATTAAATGCATGCAGAACCACTGGGGAGAATAAAGAATCAGATTCCAGGATGAGTTTCCAGGAAAAACAAAGCCTCAGGGAACCTGGTCACCAGGAAAGCTCCACCCTCCATAATGGGGAAGCTGCAGGGCGGGGAGGCTTCCATGGCAGCTGTCAGCTCCACCACTTCTGCCAGGGGCCACACCAGTAAAATGGAGGCCGCACCCTGCTGCTCCCCAGCATGAGGGATTCTGAGCTCAAAGGCTGACCAGGCAGAACCTGAGTTATGTGAGATCCCAGGGGCGAGGAGTTGAGGGAACACAGCTAGCTTTCCAGCCTCAACATCCTGGAAGGTGCTGGGAAGCAGGGGAGGTATGCTCCCCAGGACCCGCCCACCACATCTGTGTCTGCACCTGACTCACATGGCCCATGGGAGCACAGCAGAGCATGGGGTGGCAGTGAGATCGTGACCAGCAGCATCCAGGCAGGGGTTCTGGAATGTGAAAGTCAGCCAGCCTCAAGCTTTAGGGTGCAGAAGGTCTCCCAGCGGCTGGCTGAAATCGCAGGGCACTGCTGGCGGGAATAGCAATGCTGTGCCGAGTGAAGGACCACGATGGGGGCAAGGTCAGCAAAGAGGCCAAGCTCCGGGGCTCCCACCTGTCACCTCCCTGCGCCCCACTCTGCCCCTCCTTCCTCCTCTGCCCCTGCCCCTCGAATGGGCACCTGAGGGTTCACTTCCATGCGGGAAAAGGTGCAATAAGGAAGAGGACACCGGGAGCTCTGCCCAAGAGGATAGGGAAGGGGCAGCTCTGCAGGAGGAAAGCCTCTGCTCCTTTGGGGCAACTCTGAATTCAAGGCAAACCGGCACCAGGAAAAGCTCATCACCGCCTCTGCTGCAGGATTTCAGTGTCTGAGTTAAGATGGAGACAAACCAGAAGTAGCCCTCTCTGTGACTCACTTTCTTGACTCTAAATTATATTTTACTGGGTTGGCCAAAAAAGTCCATTCAGCGTAAGATGCTACAGAAAACCCAAACAAATTTTTGGCCAACCCAATACTTCCAAACCAGGCTCCAGCTGCTAAGAGAGTATGTAAGTATGAGAAAAAGTATGCTCCTAAAATTCTCAATGCGCCATGAGAGTCCCTCAGAATAGAGTGGACCGTCCCTTCTCAATGGCTCTGCTCTCCCCGCTGAGGGCCTGGGGTCACAGACACCAGCGGAGCTTCTAGGGGGACCTCAGCCTCCGTCTCACCTTGTCTTCCCCAGAGGCAGGGAGAGCGAATAAGGAGAAGGGAAGGAGAGTGTCGGGGTCTGGGAGCTCACATTTGACACTTTGCAGGGTAACCTGAAGACTGGAACATCAAGGATGATACAAAAAGAATTCATACAATGTATGCACAGCCTAGAGAAAGAAATATTTTTGGACCCCAAATGGACATTATGACACTCAGTGGAAATGAAGAATATTCCCTTTCTTAAGTGAACTGATTTATTCCAAGATACGTAAATACAGGTCTCATGGACTATTTTAAACAAGCCATGAGATTTTTAAACAAATATTCAGAGATCTGTTTCATAGCTTCTGGATTTTAATTTCTAAAGCATGAGTGATTATAAAAATGGAAATATCCTTATATTCGTGTTCTGCACCAGGAAATCCCAAATAAGTGGGCTTATTATTAAAAGATAATCTTGCCTCCCATGTTCATCATCAGTAAAAATTCAAATCTTCTTTATTCATCACCTGAGTTTCCTAAAACTCATTTCCATTAAAGCACTGAGGAAGAAAGAATAAGAATGTTTGGTATGTTACTCCTTCAATTGCTTGACATTTTCCTACCCAGAATGAATCTTCTCTCCAGCCTTTTCCATTCCCATTTGCATTAGTTCACTGGGGCTGCTGTAACAAGGTACCACAAACCGCATGTTTCATAACCGAATTGTATTCTCTTACAGTTCTGGAGGCCAGAAGTATGAGTTTAAGGCATCAGCAGGGTTGGTTCCTTCTGAGACTTGAGGGAGAACTGTTCCATGCCTCTCGCCTGCCTCCTGGTAGTTTTTTGGTGTCTCCATCTGCTCAGGCTGCCATATGAAAAAACCACAGGATGGGTATCTTAAACTACAGACGTTTCTTTTCTCACAGATCTGGAGGCTAGAAGTCCATGATCAAGGTGTCGGCGGATTCTGGCTTCCAGACCACTACCTTTTGTCTGTGTCTTCACGGGGCGGAGAGAGAGAGCCCTGGAGTCTCTCCTCGTTTTCATCAGGACCACAGTCTTATCAGATTAAACCCACACACTATGATATCATTTAACCTTTATTACCTCCTTATAGACCTCCATCTCCAAATATAGTCACATTGGGGGGTTAGGGCTTCAATATATGGATTTGAGGGAGACACAACTCATCCAAGACAACTGGCAATCTTTGGCCTTCTTTGCCTTGTGTAAGTTCACCCTGATCTCTGCCTTCATGTTCACATGACATTCTCCCTCTGTGTATCTGTTCAAACTTCCCACCTTTTATAAGGACACCAGCCACATTGGATGAAAACCCATCCTAACGACCTCATTGTTACGTGATCATCTACAAAGGCCCTATTTCCAAATAAGGTCACATTCTGATGTACTGGGGATTAGGACTGAATTCTGGGGGAAATGATTCAACACAGAACACTATGACCTTGAGACTGGCCCACTCTCTGTGCTTCTCTTCTGTCCTCACGCCCTCAGCCTTCCTGCTGCCCAACTGCTGCCTAAAATTCCACTTTGCACATGGGATTCTTACTCAGGAAACTTGGTTGATTCTTAGAACATTAAGAATGCGCCAACTCCCTCAGCTCTGGCATCTAGGTCCCCTCTGGGGACCTTGCTGCTGCTCCAGGAGGGCTGGAGTCTGCAGAGATGCCACAGGCTGAGTCCTCCCATCACCCTGGCTTCTTCCCGTGGCCTTTCTACCCGACGTCTGCGTGTGGAGCTCAGCCTGGGCACAGCGCTCGCTTCCCCAGCTTCAGGAGGCTCATTGCTGGGGTCGTGTGGGCTATCACGTTGGGAGAACAGACAGCAAATTGGCCCTGGAGTTGGGAGTGGGGTTAGATGTTCACATTCCAGCTCCTCTTACTTCCGGCTGTGGTCTTCCTGTGGTGGTGGCATCTCTCTAAGCCTCAGTCTCCAGCTGTGCAAACCATCCCTGCTCTCACCCACGTGCAGTAACGCATGTGAAATTCAGAATGGTAAGGGCACTGTGAGCCACTCTCGCCTCCCACACACTCCGTGTGCGTTCCTCTCCCGGCGGCGTCACCTCGGAGACTCTCCCACCCGCCTGACCCCTCCTCACCATCAGGGTCCACGCCTCAGGGAGGCCTTCCTCGACAACCCAGCTGACTACCTCCTCCCCCATCACTCCTTTTCCCACTATACACGCCATTTTCCTTCTTTGCATCTGAGATCATAGCATTTACTCCCTTTTGTTTGTGGTCTGTCTCCCCAGTGAAGCTTCAGGCTTCGTGAGACTTGGCTCCTTATCTGTGTCCCTCACCGCCTCACGCCCAGCACCCAGGAGAGTTCAGGGCAGGATATGTGAATGCACGAACCCAGGTGCACACTTGTTCCGAGACGGGCCAGCCCGGACTTTCCGTGACTCAAGATCCAGTTATCCTGCCTTCCCCTGAAGTTCTGACCTTCAGCCTTCACATTTTGCGTGTGGCTGTCTTTCCAGCTAGACTGTAAGTTGGTGAGCTGACTGAGGTTTAGACGTGTCTGAATCTCGATTGCTCAGCTCAGCAGGTTGGGCCCCGTGAAGCTCAGGTGAGAGCTGTGGGAATGATGCTGCCACATGGCTTCCCTGTTCCTGGGACCTCCATGTGGTGCCCTCCCTGGCTCTAGAGGTAAGTGGACATCAGTGCATGCTGCCCTCACTGCAGGGGTGCCTGCCTTAGAAGGTAGGGAGTGCGAACTGCAGTGGGGCTCCCAGGCCCCCCAGTGAGATCACTTTGGGCCCTGAAGAGAGAGGGAGACCCTGACCCCAGCCACAGTCCTCTGCCTGCCACCCCCGATGCCCACCGCCTCCCTACGAAATGCATTTCTACCTGTTAGTCTCCTTATTCACTCTACACTATTCATGCCATCACTATCCTTCCCCGTCTGGTGGTCCCCCCACCCAGGCATCCCCAGCCTAACCTTAATCCCACTTCATGGGCCTCTTCCCTCCAGGTCTGGCTTAAGACCCGCCTTCTGCAAGAATCTCACACACACTGCCTTTCGCCTTTGGCAGTGTCCTGGCGGCCTCGCCTGCACCACAATCGATGGCCTGCGATGTGTCTGCATGTCTCCTCTCCCGGCAGGACCGCAAACCCCGGTGTTCTGTGCCCTCCTCACCAGGCTGTGCAAACATACCAAGAATGCCAACCACAGAGCCGGCTGGATTCCTGCTCCGTGCCCGGGTTTCCTGGATAATTGCATCTGCTCGCCCAGTCATTTCTGTCTGCTGAGTAATTCTCAGCAGCTGTGAGTCACCGCTCAAGGAGGCTCTGAGTTCCGCAGCCTGAAGTGTGCAGCTCCGTGATGAATATGAAAAAGGCTCAGCCTCAGGCCTCATGAGCAGTAGAAGAGAGAGACTTCCCACTGCATGTTCAGAGATGAATTAGCACTTAAAGGGCTATGAATCTAGCCTCCACTAATGTATTCCATGGTCCTGTTCTGACCCCATCATTACCTCAGGGGCTCTGTAATTTATGTTCTGCGGCAGCTTGCAAACCTTCCCTTGACCTTCGGGTAAATCAGAGAACCTTACAACTCCCTTCAGAGAATAAAGGAAAATGCAGTAGAAAGATTTTTGCAGGAAGGCCTGAAAAACGGAAAGCTCCTGAATTAAACATAATGGAGAAACTATTCAGCCCTCTCTCCCCCTTTCCCTCAAGAACCAAATCTTTCCAAAGAAAAAACAAGAGGCCGGTATGATTTGCAGAAAATCATTTCCTAATTGGCTTTGATGGAAAATAAAGAGAGATGACCCTGCAAACACACTCATGTTTATTTTCAAGACAATGCCACTGAGGAAGACGGCCATGGCATACCTGGATGGAAGATTTACCTGGATCTAAGCATCTCCTGACTGCAAGTATCTTGGAAGCCACATAACAGGAGGTCTTTTCTTTTTTCTTCATGATTCAAAAGCATGTAGTCAAGTGTTCACTCTCTCTTCTCTCTCTCCTTCTTCCTCTGCCAAGTTCTATAAAGCATATCAACTTTTGCCTTAAACTTTCTGTTTCTCTCGCCTCCACTACTGCTTGTCTCTGTTTTCTCTTGCCCTCTGATTCCCTTCTTACTATTCCTGTAGCCAGGACTAGCCAGCTCCTTCTTCAAAATGTCCTGAGAATTTCAAGCCAGGGGCAGCAGAGAATAAACTGAGCCTGGGCCCTCTGCGTGAGGAGCCCTGTGTGACAACACAGGTCACAGGCCCTGGAGTCCTGCCCTGCCTGTAGCTTCTACTTGTAGCATCCATGGTCTCCATTGCTAGACTTCTGCCCCTTCTCTCGGGCTCCCTGCTGCTGACCAAGTCCTGGCAAGATTTGAAAGAGAAATGTTGCTCATCAGCAGGGCATGACTCCCTTCTCCCTTCCAACCAGGTCCTTGAGGGTCCAGAATCCATATAATTGCTCCCCTGAGGAGAACAGGTTTTTTCCCATGACACCTTCTTAAGGACAAAAAAAGTTCATGTTCATATTACTGTGTCTGTGGTTCATTGTGCTTTTAAACCTACCTTAGCTTTTCAACATCCAATTCTATCCTATCTAAATAAAAACAAACCATTCGCTAAATGGAAAGTGAGAAGTAGGCCCCATGAGTGTAGATATTTTGCCAAAACCTGCACTTGGAGTTGCGTCCACGCCTCTGTTTGTCACACTCAGTCTCAGGACAGGTGGAATCTTGCCTCCTGACAAGCTCCCTTCCCAGCCCATCCTGAGATCCAAAAGCTATGTTTTAAAGATGACTTTCTCAACCATAATTCAAAAAGATTCATGTACCACTATGTTCACTGCAGCACTATTTACAATAGCCAAGATATGGAAGCAACCTAAGTGTCCATCGATAGATGAATGGATAAAGAAGATGTGGCACATATATACAATGGAATATTAGCCATAAAAAGAAACAAAATTGAGTTATTTATAGGAGGTGGATGGACTTAGAGTCTTTCGTACAGAGTGAAGTAAGTCAGAAAGAGAAAACCAAATACCGTATGCTAACACATATATATGGAATCTAAAAAAAAAAAAAAAAATGGTTCTGAAGAACCTAGGGACAGGACAGGAATAAATATACAGAAGTAGAGAATGGACTTGAGGACTCGGGGAGGGGGAAGGGTAAGCTGGGACAAAGTGAGAAAGAGGCATGGACGTATATACACTACCAAACATAAAATAGCTAGCTAGTGGCAAGCAGCCGCATAGCACAGGGAGATCAGCTCGGTGCTTTGATTTTTAAAAAGATGATTTTCTCTGTGCGGGGCCTTTTAAATTTCAGTGCTAACGCTGTCTTGAATATAAATGTATTCAGACTCTGTTCTTGGCAAATTGAACTTTAAACTGAACTTTAAAATCCCCTAAAATAGTTTCATGTCACTTTATTGCCAGAGATAGAAAGAACCCAACCCCCAGGTAAGGCCACCCTTACCCACCCTAAGTGTGGTGACCTCTGGCCTCTTCCCCATCAATGGGGCTCGAGGAAAGCAGGACTTAGGGGACAATGAGGAAAGGAAGAGAATAGCACAGGACAGCCATGGGACAGGAGCCATTCAAAGCGAGAGTGTGTTGCCCAGTGGTTCCCCATTTGAACATGCAGGCAGGGCTGGTTCAGAACAAGAATAAAGGGAATGCTGAATCTGAAAGGCAGAGGCTCCTCCCTCAGCCCCTACATCAGAGGGGATGAACACGGTCAGTCAGGGACTAAAAATCTTCAAGGTACTAGCTCCTTTGGGCTCACCGCCACCTAAATGAAGCATATGGACATTTCCTCTGTATCAGAATGACCCGGCACCATATGCCATCTCCTAGATAGAGCCCACTTTAATTGCCTCTTTGAGAGAGTCATGTTCAGTGTGTGCCCTTCTGGGACCTCTCCTCACTAGCCATTCTCCTGTAACAAAACGACCCTGCAAATCCAAAGAAAATGAAAGCAAATTGACACCAGCATCCTGGGCTGTCTATTTGCACGAGAACAGCCAAGAAGTGCTATTCTCCTCCAATAAGAAGTGAATTAGCAAATGTCTTTCTCCATCATAAACATTTGCTGAAAACAGCCCCTGGGTGATTGCATGAAGGATGCAGAACAGCTATTTTTAACTAACAAATGAGAAATGCAGCACCTATCTTTGGATGACTGCTCAGTCTAGGTGCCTGGAGCTGAGTCTCTGTGAATGGAAGGAAAACGCAGAGGGGAATTTCTTTCCAGCTTGGCCCCCAACGGCAACTGTAACACGCTCAGAGACAGCCAGTTCTGAGGCATGGAGCCATGGTCACTTGTCTCCTTGTTCCACGAGGTCATCAGTTGAGGTGGCAGTGCCACTGAAGGACCCTCCCCCTCACCTACTTTTGTCCCCAGGTGACCTGGAGAAGGGAATGTATATGTTGGGGGAACACTGCGTGGAGACACCCAGGGTATCAACAGAAGGGACCCTGCAGGGGAGAAGCGGGAGGGCTGGGAGACCAGACTTCCTGGAAGGAAACTGACAATGAGTCCAGTGTGATGAGAAACTAGACCTTTAAAATGCTTTAAAATAATCATCTGACATTACTTTAAAAATATAAATACATGGCTTTGCTCGTGCTGAAAATAATGACAACCATGAGCCCCCAGAGGAAACCTCCACATCAGCAGTTGTCCAAAAAGCACCATTAATATACACTTTATAGCAGCAAATGCCTGATTTCCTCCTTCTGGCTGAGTGAAGCCTCTCTCCTGTGCAGAGGAAGCTTCGGGTCCTGGCTTTTTAGCATCTTCACTAAACGAGATCAAGAACAGAAGGAACTAAGATCTAGGGTAAAAGCAATATTTTCCAGCCTGACTCTCCGGCTTAGCTTCTCAAACTATTAAGACAACTTGAATGGCATATGCTATGTGAGTTGCTCACTGGAGACCTAAGGAACAATGTCATCTGAGCAGTACACTCCTGGAATGTGGCAGGATGACTCTCCCTGGGCCTCTGGCATTTCTACAAGTGCTGACCACCTTTCTGGGTCAGCTGTCTGTTCTGCTCAGTGAACGGCTTTGGAGGATGGAGGCATGTCTCCCACCAGAGAAAAGGACAGGCGTGCTTACTTCCCATTGTTAAAAGATTCAGGTTTCCTAAGCTCAGGATCGCTCCCCTGTAACACAGCTGGATGTATGTGCAGGTGTCACATGGCCCTCTTTGCATCCCCTTGTAGGAACTGGGACTTGGGCAGGTGCAAAAGTGCAGATACTCTGACAGTTGAAGAAATTGTCCTTTTTTTCTGATCCAGGAGTTTTATGTCTTCTACCAGCAACCATGATCTTTTAACAAACTAACATTTTAGCTTGCAAGTAGGGCAAAATCTTGGACCATGAATAGTTCTTGCCCCTGAATTTACATGACTGTGGCTGACAGTTTTGGAGAATATGCTCTCAGGTGTGTAAATGATGCTTCAGGCAGAGGTTACTGGTGGCCCTTCTTAAAATCTGTTTTCTCCTCTTTTCTACAGAAATAGAACCAGGCATGTGGCTATCCAGAATAAAAACTGCATTTTCCAGATCCCCTTGTAGATAGGTATAATCATGTGACTACATTTTGTCCAGTGAGATGTAAGTGAAGTATTGAGAGACATCGTCCAGTAACATTTCTTAGGAAAGCTGCCATTCCACTGTGACCCATCTTCAACCACTTTCTCCATCCTTCTGCTTTGACTATGGATGTGATAGCTGATGTCACATCCTGGCCCATGATGATGAGGACCTTGCTTGGCATCATGAAAAGATAGGAGTCCTGGTCCCTGATGTAATGAAGCATCATACCTGGCCTGGATTTACTTATAAATAGAAATAAATTTTGCTCAAGCTGTTACCGAGTCCAAGCTCATACTGCTAAGGCAAGGAATAGAGACTTTATTCAGAAAGCCAGCAAACTGAGAAGATGGTGGACTAGTGCTCCAAAGAATCATTCTACCCGAGTTAGAATTCAGTCTTCTTTTATACTAAAAGGGGAGGGGGTGGGGTTGGTTGTTGCTTCTTGGTGCTAGAATCCTTTATTCTCCCAGCTGTCCATGTAGGTCAGGTCTCGATGTCCCTATAAACCTCCAACAAGACAAATGTTATTCTCTGGTCTGTAGCTTTTTATCGCTATATAAATGAAAAAGTGTTATACCCTTAAAGCTCAGAGCCTTGAGAATGGGGTCTCCTGTATATTTCGAGCTATAGACAACATTCTTAACTTGTAGCAAAAGCAATAGACTACAAAGGTTAAAGTGAAAGAAACAGATCCAATATGGAGTCAGATTTCTTCTTCCCGATTAGAAAGCCACTGTCACTTTGAGTTTCCATTTATTAGTGCTGAATCATCCCTAACTGATGCAGCCAAAAGTGGATGCTCCAAGGAAAACACCCAAAACATGGTGTAAACTGCAGGTGCCATTCGGACTGACCCGGGCCAACTGGAGAGACACGTCATGTCTTCAAGAGTCACGGCACCTGCACCATGTTCCTCTCGGGCCTTGTCTGCCTTCACCTCCTTCCACACCATCTGATCTGCCCCAGGGCTCCCACACCACCCACTGCAGGGTTCACCTGGCCAGCCCTGTCACAGGCTCACCCCAGCTTCAGGTCTTTCTCCACAGAGACAGCCTCATCCCCACGAGATTTATTTCACCATCACTTTCCAGAAGAGCAGCTCCCAGCCTCCTGTTGCTGCTTTGAAAGGGCCTAAAACTAAACCAACCTAGAACACGCTTTCATAGGGATTTGGTTTGCGGTGCAACCCTTAGTGGTGGGACGTGAGCTATCAGTCGTACTTGGGTGGGAGAGATGGGTTAGGGTGGAAGCCCTCCCAGTGTCTTTCAGAGCACCCCAGGGCCAAGAAATAGGCGGCCCATGGACCTATATGGTTGGACCTATATGGTCCAACCTCACCGTATACAAAGCCCTGATGGGCCAATTCCCCCCAGAACAGCCATCCTCCCCATGAGAAGTAAAATAGAGGGTTAATCACCCAAAGGGAAGCTCTGGAGTCTAGGAGAGAGCTTTATTCAAATGATATCACAGTGGTGACATCATAGTGGTGCCCATCTTCTCACCCACCCACTCACCCACATTACACACTGAAGACAAGCCCACATTCCATTGAAATCCCATCATTTATTCACTTGCTGACTTAACACACTCTTACTGGGCACCTACTGTATGCCAGGCCCTGCTGCACATGGGGGTTGGAAGATAATTTATCAGGATCCACACCTGCATGGGGGCAGGATCTAGAGAGCCCTTGCTCCCAGAGGGCAGAGACTCAAACAGGATTATTTGGAAATAATCATTTACGTTGAACCAAAGGAGATGGGTGTGAGGATGAACCCTAATTAATTCATGGGGGAGATTTATAAAGGTTACAGTTTGGAAACATCCTGTTCTAGGATGTACATATATCCTATGATCTGTGATGACCATCAAAACAAGTCTGTTTCTGTCTGTTCTGATGGTCAGACAGGAACTCCCTTCAAATTTCTTTAAACAGTCAGCATTCCCAAGTGTCTGTCTACTGACCAGCCAATCAGAATATCAAAACTGGTGTATCTGTATGTTTATATACTTACAATTTCATAATGTATCAGCTATGAATGCTTTAGGCTGCAATTTAGAGACAAATTCTATCAACCATGCTGTTTAAAAATAGGAATTTATGGTGAAAGCTGAATTAGGTTGTATTGATAGTTGAGCTAATAGCATTGTGGCAGTGTCATTTTCCTAGGTTTGACAATGTTGTATGGTTATGTAAAATCATACAAATGATAGGCAGGAATACTATCTTTGCCAATTCTTGTGAGTATTTTTTTTTTTTTTGGCCAAGCTGTGCTGCTTGGCCCTGACTAGGTATTGAACCCAGGACCTTGGCAGTGAGAGCTCATAGTCCTAACCACTGAACTGACAAAGAATTCCATTGTGAGTCTTAAACAATTTCAAACCGAAAGGTATATTTAAAAAAGATTTAGTCAGGATTGGAACAAAGATGGTGGAGTAGAAGGACGTGCTCTCACTCCCTCTTGTGAGAACACCAAGATCACAACTAGCTGCTGGACGATCATCGACAGCAGGACACTGGAACTCACCAGAAAAGATACCCAACAACCAAGGACAAAGGAGAAGCCACAGTGAGACAGGAGGAGAGGCACAATCACAGTAAAATCAAGTCCCATAACTTCTGGGTGGATGACTCACAGACTGGAGAACACTTATACCACAGAAGCCCACCCACTGGAGTGAAGGTTCTGAGCCCCACGTCAGGCTTCCCAACCTGGGGATCCGGCAACGGGAGGAGGAATTCCTAGAGAATCAGACTTTGAAGCCTAGTGGGAATTGATTGCAGGACTTTGACAGGACTTGGGGAGACAGATACTCCTCTCTTGGAGGGCACACACAAAGCAATGTGGGCATCGGGATCCAGGGGAAGGAGCAGTGACCCCAGGGGAGATTGAACCAGACCTACTTGCTAGTGCTGGAGGGTCTCCTGCAGGGGCAGGGGGTGGCTGTGGCTCACTGTGGGGACAAGGACACTGGCAGCAGAAGTTCTGGGAAGTACTCCTTGGTGTGAGTCCTTCCAGAGTCCGCCATTAGCCCCACCAAAGAGCCCAGGTAGTCTCCAGTGTTGGGTTTCCTCAAGCCAAACAACCAAAAGGGATGGAACTCAGCCCCACCCATCAGCAGTCAAGTGGATTAAAGTTTTACTGAGCTCCACCCACCAGAGCAACAGTCAGCTCTACCCACCACCAGTCCCTCCCATCAGGAAACCTGCATAAGCCTCTTAGACAGCCTCATCTGCCAGAGGGCAGACAGCAGAAGCAAGAAGAACTGCAATCCTGCAGCCTGTGGGGAAAAAAGCACATTCACAGAAAGACAGACAACATGAAAAGGCAGAGGGCTATGTACCAGATGAAGGAACAAGATAAAACCCCAGAAAAACAACTTAATGAAGTGGAGATAGGCAACCTTCCAGAAAAAGAATTCAGAATAATGATAGTGAAGATGATCCAGGACCTCAGAAAAAGAATGGAGGCAAAAATCAAGAAGGTGCAAGAAATGATTAACAAAGACTTAAAGAATTAAAGAACAAAAAAACAGAGATGAACAATACAATAACTGAAATGAAAACTACACTAGAAGGAATCAATAGCAGAATAACTGAGGCAGAAGAATGGATAAGTGACCTGGAAGACAGAATGGTGGAATTCAAGGCTGCAGAACAAAATAAAGAAAAAAGAATGAAAAGAAATGAAGACAGCATAAGAGACCTCTGAGACAACATTAAACGCAACAAAATTCACATTACAGGGGTCCCAGAAGGAGAAGAGAGAGAGAAAGGACCAGAGAAAATATTTGAAGAGATTATAGTTGAAAATTTCCCTAACATGAGAAAGGAAATAGCCACCCAAGTCCAGGAAGTGCAGAGAGTCCCAGGCAGGATAAACCCAAGGAGAAACAGGCCGAGACTCACAGTAATCAAATTGGCAAAAATTAAAGACAAAGAAAAATTATTAAAAGCAGCAAGGGAAAAATTAAAAATAACATACAAGGGGACTCCCATAAGGTTAACAGCTGATTTCTCAGCAGAAACTCTACAAGCCAGAAGGAAGTGGCATGATATACTTAAAGTGATGAAAGGGAAGAACCTACAACCAAGATTACTCTACCCGGAAAGGATCTCATTCCAATTCAATGGAGAAATCAAAAGCTTTACAGACAAGCAAAAGCTAAGAGAATTCAGCATCATCAAAGCAGCTTGACAACAAACGCTAAAGGAACTTCTCTAAGTGGGAAACACAAGAGCTGAAAAGGACCTACAAAAACAAACCCCCAAAAATTAAGAAACTGTGATTAAAAATCTTCCAACAAACAAAACTCCAGGACCAGATGGCTTCACAGGTGGATTCTATCAAACATTTAGAGAAGAGCTAACTCCCATCCTTCTCAAACTCTTCCAAAAAATTGCAGAGGAAGGAACACTCCTAAACTCATTCTATGAGGCCACCATCACCCTGACACCAAAATCAACAACCCAATCCAAAAATGGACAGAAGACCTAAATAGACATTTCTCCAAAGAAAACATACAGGTGGCCAAGAAGCACATGAAAAGCTGCTCAACATCACTAATAATCAGAGAAATGCAAATCAAAACTACAATGAGGAATCACCTCATACCAGTTAGAATGGGCATCATCAGACAAGCTAAAAACAATAAATGCTGGAGAGGGTGTGGAGAAAAGAACCCTCTTGCACTGTTGGTGGGAATGTAAATTGATACAGCCACTATGGAGAACAGGATGGAGGTTCCTTAAAAAACTAAAAATAGAATTACCATATGACCCAGCAATCCCACTACTGGGCATATACCCAGAGAAAACCATAATTCAGAAAGACACATGCACCCCAATGTTCATTGCAGCACTATTTACAATAGCCAGGTCATGGAAGCAACCTAAATGTCCATTGACAGATGAATGGATAAAGAAGATGTGGTACATATATACAATGGAATATTACTCAGCCATAAAAAGGAACAAAATTGAGTCATTTGTTGAGACATGGATGGATCTAGAGACTGTCATACAGAGTGAAGTAAGTCAGAAAGAGAAAAACAAATATCGTATATTAACACATATATGTGGAACCTAGAAAATTGTGCAGATGAACCGGTTTACAAGGCAGAAATAGAGACACAGATGTAGAGAACAAACGTATGGACACCAAGGGGAGAAAGAGGTGGATGGTGGTGGTGGTGGTGTGATGAATTGGGCGATTGGGATTGATATGTATAAACTGATATGTATAAAATGGATGACTAAAAAAAAAAAAAAAACACCATATCAAAAAAAAGAAGATTTAGTCATACTCACAATTAGAAATCCAGAGGTTGCAGTTGTTGATCTGGGTTTAGGTGTTCCACAACACTGTCGATGACCCCAGCCCTTTCTACCTTATTTTCCCTCTGCTTATGGCTCTTTGTCCCCCTCCCTGTGGTCAAAGGGATGCTGCATGGTGACCACAGCTCCAGGCTTCATGTCAGCTTGATGGCCAAGGATAAGGCTAAGGGAGAAGAGCCAAGTACATATGCTGCTCTGTCAAGAAAGCAAGGGTTTGAAAATATGCCCATAAATTATCCAACACTCTCCCTTCAAAATGTGGAGCCTCGTCCCCCTCACTTGGATGTGGGCCAGACTTAGTGGTTCGCTCTACGTGAATAGAGCAGGAGGTGTGGCAGAAGGCACCGAGCAGATGGATTCCAGGAGGCCCCACGATCCCGCCTCCTAACTTTCATGCCCTTGTATAACTCCCTCCCCTGACTTGCTTCTAACCAGCAGAATATGGCAAAGGTGATGGGATATCACTTCTGTGATTGCTTTACTTAAGATTTTGGTTTCTGTCCTGCTAGAGGACTCTCACGGACGTTCTTCCTGGCTGACTTTGATAAAATGACCTTGTTAATGAGGCCCACAGGGTAAGGAATGGAGGGCAGCCTGCAACCAGCCGCTGGCAAGGAGCTCAATCTTGTTGACAACCGCATGAACTTGGAAGAAGATCCTTCCCCATCGAGCCTCAGATGAAATCCAGCCCTGGCTGACACCTTGACCGCAGCCTCATGAGAGACCCTGAATCAGAGGAACTGCTAAGATTCCTGACCCAGAGAAGCTGTGAGATGATAAATGTGTGTTTTCTTAAGCTGCTAAATTAGGAGAATTTTTTACATAGTGACATATAACTAGTAGAGTGATACTATGGGACTACATAAGGTAGTAAGGTCATAAAATGGATAGCTCCTCTCTCTCTCTCTCTCTCTCTCTCTCTCTCTCTCTCTCTCTCCTCTCTCCACCTCTCCCTCTCCTTCTCCCTCTCCCTTTCTCAGCTTGCTTGCTCTGGGGGAAGCCAGCCACCATGTCTTAAAGACACTGTAGAAAGGCCCAATGGGAAGGAACTAAAGCCTCCAGGTGTCAGCCAGCACCACTTGCCAGCCATGAGAATAAGCCACCTTGGAAGTAGATCCTACAGCCCTAGTCAAGTCTTCAGAGGACCACAGCCCTGGCCAACATCTTGACTGAAATCTCATAAGAGATCCCAAGCCAGAAGCACCCAACCAAGCTACTTTCAAATTCCTTACCCACAGAAACTGGAATAATAACAAACATTCATCATCAGTTAAGCCACCATGGTTTAGGGTGATTTATTGTGCAGGGATAGGTAACTAATACAAGTCCATAGGCCAGGACTAGGTCATATGCCCACAGTCACTGGCAAAGAGGAATGGGGTCATGACAGCTGGCTTAAGCCAATCATGTTCCTTCTCCTGGGACCAGCCTGCCCTGAGATCAAAGATCTTCACACATTTCAGATTGGGGTTTTGTTAGCAGAGGAGAAGTAAAGGAGGGGAGGGAGAAATGGCTTTTGATAGGCAAAAATTTTGCATCCGACACACACAAATGCTTACTTGAGAGTTAAAGATACAGGTTTAGCTACAAATTCACCCAATAACCATAAAAAGAATAAAAAGAAAAGCAAATAATAAATTCAGGAGGAAGGTAAACTTAAAAAAAAAAAAAAAAAAAAACCCGGGAGCTTCTGACTTAGGGTTATAAGTAGAATCATACTTTCTTCCCTAGCTACCACCCCATCCATTGAACCATGGAAATACATTACCTTAAATAAAGTTAATGACATCACTTTGGAATATCATCCAGCTTACTAAAACTTGATCCTATCCTAACAGGATGTCTTGGTTGTTAGAGGTAAATATACCTGTGTTTCACTGTGACTGATTTGAGACCAGAGAAAAAACAGTGAAAGAAAAGTAAATCTTCAGAGAGGTATCAGGGCACTGGGTGTGATGGGTCTCTCCCAGTCTGCTCAAGCCATTTGGTGAAATGCATAAAACACAAGAACAATTATTTATAAGGATTTCGTGAGAAATTATAGTACCTGGAATTCAATGAAAAAACACCAGGGACTGGAAATATAGACTTTTATAGGGCAATCTTGGTGACCATGGCTATAAATAGGATGGAAAGAGAATGGGAGAGAGTTTCTCTTTCTGAAACATGGGTGACAGGGCACTAGAATGATGGAAAGGGGTAGAAGTGAGAGACCCAAACTCTTAGCCCAATCATGCTTGAAGGATGCAGCCTTGGGAACTGTTGAGACGCAGGTGTAGCAGCATCAATGATCAACAGCCCAAGGTCACAGACAATGTCAATGAAGAATGTACTTCTAGGCACATTTATTAAAATGCATCGTCACCTCTACTCACTGCTTTCACCGAAGTCCCCATGGATATGAGCATGCTGTGAATTCTTTTGCCAGCGACCAGCTCCACTGATTTTTTTTTTAACATCTTTATTGGAATATAATTGCTTTACAATGTTGTGTTAGTTTCTGCTGTATAACAAAGTGAATCAGCTATACGTATACATATATCCCCATATCCCGTCCCTCTTGCGTCTCCCTCCCACCCTCCCTATCCCACCCCTCTAGGTGGTCACAAAGCACCGAGCTGATCTCCTTGTGTTATGTAGCTCCTTAAACAGAACTACCATATGCCTCCACTGATTTTTCCCAGCTTTAAGAATACACACAAAATGCAAGCCACACAAATGTTTTCTTGAGGGTTAAAGATAAGGGTTTAGCTACAACCTCACCCAATAAACATAGCTTGGATTCAAAAGCATGTTTATCAAGGCTTCTTGATGAAAAACGTCTGACTTCAAAAACCACATCAGGCAAATTATTTGGCAATGAAAATTATTTTTCAGAAGTTGATAGTATGGTATGATACTTTTTAAAAGGGAATTGTTTTAAAGGGAGGAAAATTAAAATTAACCAATAGAGAACAGATTTAATAGAGAAAGTATCTAAGAATTGAGCTACTGTGTTTACTGCTAATCCTGACCCCTTATTCCTAAGAGA
Organism: Neophocaena asiaeorientalis asiaeorientalis; assembly: GCF_003031525.2. NCBI lineage: Eukaryota > Metazoa > Chordata > Mammalia > Artiodactyla > Phocoenidae > Neophocaena > Neophocaena asiaeorientalis. The sequence goes on from NW_020173927.1 coordinate 2,586,351, forward strand.
AATGACCACTTGAGGGTAAATTTTCAGAAAAGTCTTTCTGAACAGTAATTTTGCAGGAGTGTTTGTGTTCATTTTAAGCCACTGACAGTCATAAAATGACCACCCCCCCCAGAAGACCTTCCAGGGTGGAAGTCTAGCTCATCAGGGGACCAGCCAACAGTGCCTTTAATCATTACTAACTACAGCCATGCTAAACCTATTAAGACTAGTAGTTTGGAGCACAAATGTCAGCCTGTGAAAATCTCCAGCTCCCAGAACAAGGGGATTAAATATTTCCTTAATGCTTTTATCAGCTCTAATTAATAGAAGTGCTTGGCTTCACCACTTAAGAGTCTTAACACATGACGAACCTTCACTAGGCAGGAGCATCAAAATGCTTCTCTCTCAATCCACCCTGAGCACCAGCCTGACTACCAAGCTGAACTGAGTTGAAATTAGAGGGAGACTCAACACACTTCGGAGAGGGCCTGCCACACAGGAGCACCTTTCACCCCCTGGGCACCAGCGCTGGTGGCCGCCAGAGCTTCTAGGGCTGAGCTAATGCTGCGAGTCATTCCAATGAGTCCCAGAGGCCCTCACTCAAGGAAAACTTTTCCTTAGCACAGAAGGGACCTGGGTCATGACCAGACATCCAAAACAAGACAAGTAAAGTCACTTGGGTCTTCTGGGAGGCCAGAGGAGGCAGGTATTTTGAGATCCTACATTTGGGTCGATGGAGCTTGGAAGACTCTTCTGGGAAGGAATAAATGACGCCCCAGTGGTCTTAAGACATTAACAAGCTTTCTCAGCCATTTTTTTAAAACATGAATTTAAGGGCGGCCAATTTTCAATTATCTCTGCTAATGCTGGAGAAGAGAGGCACAGCTAATTCAAAATGGTAGATGATAAAAGATTGCTTGTATTCGGCCTGGAAAAGCAATTTGCAGTGACAATATTTTTTTAGGAGTTTTATTTTTTTATTAAGTTGTATTGGAGTCTAGTTGCTTTACAATGTTGTGTTAGTTTCTGTTGTGCAGCAAAGTGAATCAGTTCCACCCATTTTTAGATTCCCTTCCCACTTAAGTCACCACAGATCTTTGAGTAGAGTTCCCTGTGCTATACAGTAGGCTCTCATTAGTTATCTGTTTTATACATAGTCGTGTATATATGTCAATTCCTATCTCCCAGTTCATCCCACCCCCCTTCCCCCCTTGGTAACCATAAATTTGTTCTCTACATATGTGACTCCATGTCTGCTTTGCAAATAAGTTCATCTGTACCATTTTTCTAGATTCCACATATAAGCGATATTTTACGATATTTGTCTTTCTTTTCCTGACTTACTTCACTCTGTCTGACACTCTCTAGATCCATCCACATCTCTGCAAATAGCTTTTAATGGCTGAGTGATACTCAGTGTATATAAGTACCACATCTTCTTCATCCATTCCTCTGTCGATGGACACTTAGCTTGCAGTGACATTTGAGTGACACTGAGTCCTGCAATCTGAGCAGCTCAACGGTCCTGATAAGATGGCAAAGGCCTCGTTTGAGGAGGACAGACTGTGTTTGCCTTCCCGCCTTCACACAGATGAAAAGCGTTCCCATTTAAGGTGGAAGCTCGTGACAACCTGCCCTGGGGTGACATCAGGATCCTAACATCTTCACATCGAGCAGAGGGCTGAGCCGGGAGGGGCTGAGGACTCAGTGCGACAGGGAAGGAGACGTGTGTGGTTTACAGAGAAGAGAAGAGGCGCACGGCTTATGAACACACATTTGCCTGGGCCCTCGCAAGCCCACTGCCCAGGAAATGCTCTTATTTCTCTCTTTAATTTTTCCAAAAAGCCTGCTTGGAATCTTCACCCCTGACAATATGCACCACTTAGAGATGCCACCTCTGGTCCTCGAACTGGGGGCAGGACTTCTCATCTAAGCATCAAGGACACACCTGTAACCAGGGATTCACAGGAGTCGGCAGGAGGACAAACATTCCCCTAGACATCATTCCTCGGCCTTCTGCACATTCCTAATGGGTTTGGTGGAAGGACAGGAACTGCCTCCTGGAAGTGCAGAGGTCTTGGTTTGCCTGAGTTTATTCTCCACGTTCGTAGGGAGATAACTCTCTTGTCCAGGGAACAGCACAGCCCCCCAGTGAGAAGGTTTGCTTTGAGATGGTGAGCACTAAATTTAAATGTCAACGTCCAGCTGGAGCCCTCCAGGTCCCATGGCCAAGTTCAAGAGAGAGCGGCCAGCACGAGCAAAACATCATCTGGGAGCCGCACTCTACCTTTGGTGATGCAGAGCCCGCCCACCCCTCAGCATTTGCGTGCTTCCACCCTGGTCCACAGCCCTAGGGCCCCCTAGAATCCTCCGCACTGGTCCCCTGCTGCCACCCCTGCCCATCACAGCCAATGCTCCCTGCAGCAACTGGGAATGCCAGGAAATTCCACTGCTCCTCCATTCAAAACCTCCGCTTTACTGGGACACAAGGCTTATTGTCCCCTCGGAGTCCAAGTTAATTTCCTCTAGTGGTCTTGTGCAAGGCCCTTCAATCCTGTCCACAACACACACACACATGCATGCACACACTCACACCTGTGCACACATTCACACGTGCACATTCACACACATGGATGCATGCACACACTCACATACACATCTATCACACGTATGTTCTCACACACACATGCACACATGTTCCCTCTGTCTGATGCCTCTTTGACGTCATCTCTCCTGTGTTCACTACACACCAGTCACACTGTCTTGTTTTCCTTCAAAACTCCAGGAGTGCATCCACCTCAGGGCCTTTGCACATGCTTCTCCCCACCTCTGTCCGGAGTTTGTTTCAGTGAGTCTGTTCCTGGCCTCACCAGGGATCCACACGGAAGCTCTCCACATACGTACTCCCAACCCCTCCTCATCCTGTATTTTTCTTCAACACTTTTCAGCACCCACATGAGTGTGTTGCACTATTTTGTCATGTTTACACTCTGTCTCCTATGGTGAGAATGCAAGCCCCCCAAGGGCCAGGCTTTTGGTCTATTTTATTCACTGCTGTACCACTGTGGAATTGGTTAATAAACAGCCAAATAGCCCCAGATCCACCCTTCCACACCTGCTTGTGATACAGACCTGGAGCCTGTAAACATTCCTCCTGCATCAGCAGGCACCAAGTTAAGCTCGTCACAATGACAAGAGGGTGGGAAGAACCCCAGTCCTCCACCTCGCAGGCCTCAGCTGAGTCCCAGCACAGACAGAGCCCGGCTGTGGACCACGCTGTCCCAGATGTATGTGGTGCGCATGCCCACCCTCTTCTCCCCGAGACATTTCCCTTTCCCTTTGCATCCTCTGTTCCCAGCAACTCCCCCGTCGGAAGCACTGAGAACTTCAACAAGTGGCTTCCCTTCTCCAGGTGTTCATTTGTCATCTGTGAATAGGGAACAGTTGTAAAACTATTCCCTAAAGCCATTTCCAACTCTAAGAATGCTATGATTCCATGTGGAGGTAAAGAGTTCATGTTTCAGGTGTCTAGAAGCTTCCCTTGGTCGGCAGTTGGGGCAAAGAGCCACCCAGTGAACAATATGAGATATCCCTGTGATGTCAAGGTTTTCAGTAATTTAGAGATAAGACATAGGGTCCAGTCAAGACAGACGGGGGCACCAAGGCCAATGTCAAGTGGTCAACTCTCTCTTCAAATTACAAACAGACGTAACCATACAAAGCATTTAGAAACCTAAGGAGCACCTAACCATGGTGTTTAAAATTTCTTCAACAAAAGTGTGTCATCAGTACTCTTTTTAGAAGGACTGGATAACTCAGTGCTTTAGCTTTCTCTACATGACGCCTTGCTCAGTCCATTCTTTTCAACCCATGATGCAGAGACTTGCTCGCGGCCGAAAGCTTCTTAGGTCTCACCTAATGGTACCTGCATCATCATGCTCTTGCATCTGGGTACCAGCAAATTGAATTTTAGATCTAGTATACTATCACAGGTAAAATGTTAACTACAGGTGCCGGTGCTTGGAGAAAACAGTGCCTCTGGGGCTTCAGTAATTCATAAATGAGATTTTGCAACATCCCTTTGAAGAAAATTTTCTAGCACTGGAACAGCCCAGGGACCACTTATGGAGAAAGCACCAGGTGACAAGTTCAGAGCATTCCAGGAGCTCCAGGGATACCCACAAGGCCACATCCTGCAGCATCTTCATCACACAATGATGTGAAAGCAACTCCATCTACCTCAAGGGACCTTGAAAGAGTCTGGTCAGAAAAAAGACAGCCTCAGAAGGCTATCTTTTGTACAAATTTGGGAAATCAGATTCAAATAGAAATAACATGTTTATTTTGTTTTTGGTTTTTTTTGGCGGTATGTGGGCCTCTCACTGTTGTGGCCTCTCCCGTTGCGGAGCACAGGCTCCAGACGCGCAGGCTCAGCGGCCATGGCTCACGGGCCCAGCCGCTCCATGGCATGTGGGATCTTCCCAGACCGGGGTATGAACCTGTGTCCCCTGCATCGGCAGAAGGGACTCTCAACCACTGCGCCACCAGGGAAGCCCTAGAAATAACATGGTAGAAGTGACTTATGCCAGGTCTTTGCTTAGCAAAGACTCAAAGGCAAGCAAATATCACCTGCACTCAGTACCTGACAGGTGCAATCAGTGCAAAAGCCAGGATGTGCTGATTAAACACACCCTCCCCTAAAATATAATAAAGGAAATTAAGTGGTATTGACAAACAAACTTAACTCATTGAAATGGAGGAACAGCCAATCAGGATAAAAGTAAAAGGTCTACTTTTCTCTTCTCAATGCATGAGGTTTCTTTTGTTTAGAATTAGCTTCATCTTTCCCTGACTCTTGGCACCGCACTTTGACAGCAGCCAATGGTAGGAAGAGTAACATGCTCATGTCCTTGGAATACTGCCATAAATGTTGGGACTTCTGGCAACTGACAGAAACCCAGCATCAACTACCCAAAGCCACAGAAGGGACATATCCACTCACCGAAGGGAGAAATCTATGGTGAATTTCTAATGAGGCTGAATCTAGAGGATAAAAGAATGTTGTCAGGACACCCTCTCTATTCTTTCTACCTTGCAGCTCTGTCGTCTCTGTTCCACTCTGTGTGTTGGTCTCTTTGACTCTCACTGCAATGAAACAATGTCTATGTGGGTGGCAAGATGGCTCTGACAGCCCAGACTCCATGCCTGTGGGTCACGTTTCTAGATTAAGAGCTACCCCCGCCCATCCAATTCCAGGGAGAAATCCAGAGAGGTGCTCCAATTAGCCTAGCTTTGGTAAAACATCTACCCAGAGTGAACACTGTGGATACTGTGATTTTATCTTTCCAACTTATCATGTAGTCAACACAATACCTGGGGAGAAGGGGCATGACTCCCAGTCCCACAGGACACATGGGTTAGGGTGAGACTTCTCCAAAGAAGGGATTCCAGGTGGAATTTATACACGACATGTGTGACTGACCTCCAGAGAGCCTGAATGAGAACAGACCCTCCAGGAGACCCAGATGAGTTTGTAACAATACTCACTGTATTCCCTACCGCGCCCTGAAATCTCAGTGGCTTAATACACAACGATTTATTTCTCACCCAGTAGGCAGAAGTCTCAAGGAGATTCAATCTTGTAACTCTGCCATCTCAACACATAACTCCCTGACCTCCAAGGCAAGGAAGCAATGAGCTGAGGAAGAGTACTGGCTCTGAAATGCTTCACATGGAAGAGATGCTCGCTGAACTGCAAGGGAGCTAGGAAATGTAGGAACCCATAGAGAGCGGGTGAGCAGAGTCTGCCATGGTGTTCCTGAACTTGTTCTGTGCTTCCAAGTAAGGATGTGATGGTTCATTTTATGTGTCAATTTGACTGAGCCAAGGTGCCCAAGTATTTGGCCAAACATTATTCTGGATATTTCTCTGAGGGTGTTTTTTGGATGAAATTAACATTTACATCAGTGGACACTGAGTAAAGTGGATTTGTCCTCCATAATGTGGGTGGGTCTCATCCAATCAGTCAAAGGCCTGAATAGAACGAAGGCTGGTCTCTCCCCAGCAAGAAGGGAATTCTGCCAGCAGATGACCTGTGGATTTGAACTGCTGAACGGCAACTCTTCCCTGATTCTCCAGGGAATCCACAATCATGTGACCAAATTTCTTAATATAAATAAATAAATAAATCTGTGTGTATGTGTGTCTCTGTCTACACACACACACACACACACACACACACACGTGCATGTGCCATTGGTTCTGTTTCTCTGGAGAACACTGACCAATACAAAGGGGGATACCCAGAAGAAGGACAAAAAAGGCAATTTGGGGAAGCACATTTGCTAGAAGACTTCTTATAAGAGGAGAGGAAGTAAGAGGTTTTCCCAGAGCTCTCTCTCAAGCTGTGGTTAGCATCTTTCTTGTAATCAAGACCCTAAAAATGAACAGCCTTTCTTTTCCTTTCTTATATCCATCCCACCTTCACGAGTTGAATGAACCCATGGACCACCTGAGTGAATCCACCACATCACTCCAGTCTATACTTTGGGCACGATCTTTATCTCTGGGTCATTTTTTTTTTTTTTTTTTACCACTCCACACTAAACAACAGTGACCATTGTCTTATCTTGTGCTTTTCCATAGGAAAAAAAATCTTTGATACAAAATGCTTCTCTTTTTAGCCCTCTTCCCACACTCTATTTCTCTATTGACATAAAAAGACCTTGTTGATGTCAAGTGAATTTCCTAAAATGAGGACATTAGTTTATTTAACATATACACCAACACAGCTTTAAGAAAGGAAAAGTTGCTACTCTTCTTTATTTGCAGGGATCATCATCAACAAATATCAAACCCAAACTAACCCTGTTCTTATCTGGTAAATGAAATAGCCATGAATCCTCTGAAATCCAGGAGGTTCTGGACAACAAGGAACAAATGGTGCCAAGACCCAGCGTTTCTTAGCTCTGTTAGTTGTAGTGACCCCGTAGCATCTCATCGTGGGCAGACATTGACACCAAGCCTCAAGATAGCTTTGATTCCTATCCTGGTCCATCATGACTCAGTTTCCCCATCTATACATAAAAATAAGAAGACAAAAATGTCCTCCAATTTCCTTCAAGGATTATTGTAAGCAGTGACAAAGCATTCAATACATGAAGTATCTTACATCACATAATATGAAATTGATGAACAAAAGTTATCTACCAGGGAATGAGCACCGTAGCTAAAAGTAACCTTTTTACTTTCGGCCACTCTCCTCAAATTAAGGAGCCTGGTGTTTTGCAAAGGCCTCCTGTTGCCCTCTTCTATTATTACAGCTGAATGCCTTTAGAAATCCTTCTGCACCACTAAAAATAAAACCCACGTAGGGCCCAGAAAAACCATTGCCGAATCACTGGAGCCAAATTCGGGATTGTTTTAAAAGAGTGCCTATAAAACCATCTATAATTAGAAAGGCTTTCCTGTTATTTTTAATTACTGCATTTTCATGAAATCACACTCTACTCATAGGATTGGGGAATTGCCTGCAGGGCTGTGCAGGTTAGCACAGGGCCCTCCCTTTGGTTGAGAAGCCTGGTTCCAGCCACAGGAATCCTGGGGAGAGGGGGGGGAGGTACCACTGCACCCAAAGTAGCTTTAGCAGTTTCTCCTTCTGGGTCAGTGATTCCAAAGCCGCCTTTGGAGACTTCCCAGGGTGTTTCAACCCTTTAAAGCGTGTGAGTATTTCTAGAAATCAAATGAAGACTCATTCACTCATATTTAAGGTAACTCTGGACCACAGAGCACTTCTCTGTGAGCTGGAGGAGGGAACATTCCTGGCACCTGGATGCCCTGGCCCCTAAAAGCCGGGAGTGGGGCTTCCTGCTCTATCCCCCTAGGCAGAGGGCTCACTCTGCCTCGCGCAGGCCCAGGGGGCACAGGAACACACACCCTGGGGGCTCTGATGGTGCACCCACCTCTGCCCAGATGTGGGTGGGGCGATGAGGTCTGGGTTAGTCCTGCCTGGGGCTGCCCACGTGATTCCACCTGCTGTAGAAATTAAGCCTCTCATCAGGCAGGTGGAAGAGTCAGGCCTGAGGGCATCCTTTCTGCTCCTTGCTGTGAAACCTTAGCCTCCAGGTCCCCAGCCCCAGTGGCTCCACCTTCTGATGGGTATGGGTGTCCAGAGCCACCCGACTGGCCGCAGCTGCATCGAGCTCCATCGGTGCCTCCTGTTTCCTGCTGGGTCACCAAAGCCTAACACCCTGAGGGACCAGGAAGTGCTCATCCAGCAGCGGGAGTGCGCTGCTCTGCCAGTTGCAGCTGTGGGGACCAAGGCAGGTTCTTCAACCCCTCTGTGCTTCAGTTTCCTCATCTGTAAAATGGGGATGGAGTTACACCTACTCGAAGGGTTTTTGTGAGGACTAAGTTAACTTATGTTAGGAGCCTAAAATAGATCCTGGCACCTTGTAGCCCTATGTAAGTATTTAGCTGATATAGTCATTAAACATACAAATTAAAATAATGGTGAATATCATGGATCCATAGTATTGCTTGATCCACATAAGCATTATGAATCTGTTCTAATCAATTATGTCCTGTCCAATGTACCTTCATATTCACTGCAGCTTTCATCACAATAGCTAAGATATGGAAGCAACCTGAGTGTCCATCGATGGATGAATGGATACAGAAGATACAGTGTATATGTACACCAGAGTATTATTCAGCCATAAAAAAGAAGTGAATCTTACCATCTGCAACATGGATGATACTTGAGGGCATTATGCTAAGTGAAATAAGTCAGACAGAGAAAGACAAGTACCATGTGACCTCATTTATATGTGGAGTCTAAAGAAACAAACAAAAACTCTCAACTTCATAGATGTGGAGAACAGATTGGTGGTTGCCAGAGGTGGGGTCTAGGGGGAGGGGAACACGAATGATGGCGATAAAAAGATCCAATTTTCCAGTTATAAGATAAATAAGTCCTGGGGATGGAATGTGCAGCACAGTGACTGTGGTTAATAAGACTGTATTGCATATTTAAACATTGCTGAGAGAATAGATCCTAAAAGTTCTCACCATAAGAAAAAGAAATTATAATCATGTGTGGTGACAGATGTTAACTAGACTTATTGGGGTGACCATTTCACAATATATAGGTGTCAAATCATTATGTTCTACACCTGAAACTAATATAGTGTTATATGTCAAATTATACTGCAATTAGAAATAAATAAAATCCTGTCCGAGAAGAAGGGAGAGCATAGAGCCTCCACAAAATATAAATGTATGGATATGTGCATTCCTGTTTATGCAGTAAAAGTTAAATAACTTCCAAGTATTACGATTCACTTTATTTGTTCCCAGGATGGTGATTTTATCGCTTCCTGTCTCTATCTCACAAGAAGCAGGTTGCAGAGGGATTCATTGATATGTGTAATAAAACAGACTTATCAAAGCAAGAAGTAGTAACAAACTACAAGTGTTTCCAGTCTCATGCTTTGGACACACAGCTCAATGAAGAGGACTCACCCTGGTTCTCTCCTGCTTTGTCCGGGGTTGGGGGGTGGCCACCAGCATCCCAGCTCAGAATGAGGATTTTGAATGGATTAACTCTACAGCCCCACATTGACTTCCAAAGTTTGTGCTGCAGAGAGAATACTGGTCAAAAAAAAAGAAAGAAAGAGAAAGAAAAAGAAAAAAGAGTCACCAATGCATGACATTTATGCATGACATTTATGTCCAGGGGACACAAAATGTAATTCTGAAAAAAAAAACTGATGAGTAGAAATTCTTAAACATTGTGGGCCAGCTGCTCCTTCCAGCTTTGTTGCTTGTCTGTTTAGATGAGAAGAAAAACACTGCATGGTCCCATTTGGAATGTGGACCAATAATTTTACAAAATGTAAAATTCTACTCAAAATCAATCACAGGTTACTCTTTGATGGAGCAGCTACGTACAGGTGCCCTTCTCAGATTTTCACCTCCTTGCTCTCCTTTTCCAGGATGAGCTGTTGCAGGTGGGCATCATCCTCTGTAAACTGGGGGGTCAGCACAGCCTGTTTCCAGCCCACCTGAGCAGGGAGCAGGTGCCACCACTCTGACTGTGTGGCCTTGAGCAGGTCAGTGAGTCTCCCAGCTCCACAGTGAGAATGTTAGGGCCTTTCTCATGGGTTTGTTGTGATGAGTCATTGAACTGAGGCTGGAAATTACTCCAGAGAGTCCCGGAAACACAATGACTCCTATTTCATTATCAGCTGCTCTTATCGTGGTTACTGCCAAAACATGCCATCTGACCCTCAGGTTCGTGGTCCTTGCTTGCCTGGGATGCATAGAGTAAATAGCCCAGGTTGTTTTGATTAAGTCTATGGTATCTTTAAAGCTGAGACAGAGGTCACTAACCAAAAGTAAAAGTATTCAATAAAACAGATGAATTTACTTCCCATTTTTGACTATTACATGTATTTGTTAGAACTTCAAGGTACACGAGGTCAAGGGTATGATGATTTCCTACCACTTCGGTGATTAGGTTATAAAACACTTTGACTTCCTTCTCAGCAGAGTCCTCTATTCCATCTCACCCTGCACACCTTAATAAAGCAAGCTGCTGTATGAAAGATGCCCACATAATAGGGAACTGAGAGCAGACTCCAGGCAACAGCCAGTGAGGAGCTGAGGCCCTCAATCCAACAAGGATACGAATGCTTCCAACAGGCTCTGAGTGAGTATGGCAGCCAGTCCCTCCCCAGATGAGCCTTCAGATGAGACCACAGACCCTGGGCTGGTGTCATGATTGCAGCTTGTGGGACAGCATGAAACACAGCAGCCACCTTCACTCTGCCTGGATGCCTGACCCACACAAACTGTGAGACAACAATGTGCTAAGTTTGGGGTGATTTGTTACACAGCAAGAGATGACTAAGACACTAGCTAAGCTATTAAATGTCAAGAATAAATAATGAAACCTTCAGGAAAAAGCAAATCCACATTAAGGATTTTTTTTTTTTGATCTGGCTAACTGTATTCTCCATAGCAATATTTGATACCAAAGGACAATGGAGCAAATGTTTGCAAAGTAATGAGGGAAAGAAAATGTGAGCCAAGAATATTATACCCAGTTAGAGGTTGTTCAAGAAAAGAGTTGAAAAATAATAAATGTGTTTATTCAAACCTTAAAGGTAAACTAGGTCAAGGGTATGCTATTGTACAGAAGTCAGCAAACAACCCAGCCCATCATCTGTTTTAATATGACCCATAAGCTGAGAATAGTTCTTACATTTTAAGATGATTTTAAAAGTCAAACAATGATTCATATTTCAGGACATGTGAAAAGTACATGAAACTGAAACCTAAAAATAAGGTTTTACTGGAGTACAGCCACACCCATTCTTTTACCTCTTCTCTGTGGCAGCTTTTCAAAAATTTTTTTAATTGACAAATAAAATTGCAAGATTGACTTTCTGGCCCCTTACTGAAAAGTCTGCTGAGCCCCGATTTGTTCCTTTTTAACTTGATTCTTAATTTTCCTTTATCCATCTTTGCCAACTGATACAATTTCACAGACTAAAGAATTAAAAGGTAAACTCAAAGACAAAAGTTTGAGGTGGGAACACTGCAAAGTACTAGTTTCCAAAAAAGACATTCAGGCAAACTCATGATCCCTACTCATTTAATTTCTAAGGAAAACTGATTTCCAGGGGAAACCAGAAAGGGAAATGTTAAACTATAAATTTTTCTGAGAAAAAACATGGAATAAAAGGGCTTTCTTTCCTACATCCTCATCTGTTCCACAAGTATTTCAGGTTTTTAATCTCTCTTATCTGTGTATATATTCATGAAACCTCAGGAAGCAATATGATCAGATGTAAAATTTTTAAAAAATGCTCCTTGGATTTGTTACATATTTTTCAAGCCCCGTATCTAGAGGGTTGTTTGAATTTTTCTTTTCAATTTTATTTACAGACATCATTCATCTAAAAAAAATAATCTTTTGCTTTTCTTATTTCAAAACATCCTCTGGAGGAACCACATATAATCAAGACAAGCTCTTTATCTTCTCCTCTTTATCTTTATATAAAACATACAATGTAAATGTGTTTTTACACACTGTTTTCCATAGGGTGTGTTGTTTTTGTCACTGTAAACTTCTAGGGCTCTGAACACAAAAGAAGGTGACGATTCCTACCATAATCTTCCAAGGGTTATATTCACTCAGTTTGTCTTGTGAGTGAGGATGAAGCGGCAGGTTGCTCTCATGGGTGACACATGGATGAGAATTCCCACGTACACAAAAGGGATTATTTAGCACATCCAGCCTCATGTTTTTGGTTGACACCAGGAAAATCAAATGGAATCATAATTTCAGGGGTGATAATGTTGTGATATGTCCTCTTGTGATAAAGAATCTGAGGTAGCCCCATAAAGACTCTAATAGATGCAGTTGTGTCTGATTATGTTTAAGGCTTTGACATGACATGGACCCAGTTGTGGACAATTCTCTCATCGAAAGTTCCGGCAAAAGGGTGTGTTTACAGACAGCAATTCATCATCGTCCTAATGGCCTTTGGAAATGAAACTTAGAGGCAGCCAAGATTTCACCTTGGTGGACTCTGGCGTCCCCCCTCCTCGACCAGCTGTTCTCTCTGGGCTTCATCCCTTCCCCATGGCCTCCCCACCTCAATGGTCTCTGGTTATTTTCAGAGCCTATCACTGAAATCCCTCCCCATGTGTCAGTGGAAGGAGAAACCTCCAGTTATATGCAAAATTCAATTAAGTGAACCCTCTCACTGCATAAAAGAGGCTTTGCTGTGTGCCCAGATTTGATCAGTACCAATTTATGATTTTGCATCATTCATATGAGAAAACTAATTTAAGCTGAAGTGTTCACGGAAAGGAGTGACTTCACCTGTCTCCCTACTCCTCCGTGAATTTTTCCCCTCTGTCGAGAGCTTCAGCGTCCTAAACAATTACCAGTCCAAGGGGCCAGAGAGGACAGAACCCCTCACCTCATTCAAGGCTGGTGGGTGGTTGATGAACGGATGGAGGAAAAGCAGGAACAGCAGCTGAGCCCGGGGAGCAGCCAACCCCTCTAAGGAGACGCCTTCTCGTGAGGAAAAGAACCACGACCAGTATGTACTCGACAACCATGCTGAACCCCTTTTCCAAAGGACAGAAGCAGCGCTGGCAGGAGTCGGCAGCCTTGGGGGGGCGGCAAAAGTGGGGGGAAGAGTGTAGCAGTGAGAGGCTGCAGGAGCACAGGACACCCAGGGGGTGGCAGGTGCCAGGGATGGCAAAAGCCAAGTGGGCTGGGGTTAGTCTAGAGCTCTCTCGCACCGCAGAACTGGGTGGGGTAGCAAAGGAAATAAGAATAATCTAGTTCTTCCAACTGGGGCAATGCTGCTGGTGAGGGATTGGGATAGGAGCAGGAAACATATAATTTCAAGTCTTCCTGGGTTTCCCATTCAAGCCAGAAACACCAGATGCTGAGGGTACCAGCATCGAGGTATAGTTATTCCAGTCTCACAGCTGGTAAGGTTGGAACTGCTGATATACTTCCTGCCCGATAAATGATGCCCAAGGACTCAAAAGCTGGTGGAGCCAGAGGCACAGAGATTTTTTTTCTGGGGATCACACGTTTAATGTGATAAAAATCAATTCATAAGAAAGCATCAGATCAAGGTGGCAGACTGAACAAGGTACAACTCTCTCCCCTTGCCCTTGCCCCAAATTCCTAGAAATGACAAAGGAAACACATGTTTCAAAACAGAACAAATCCATTAGACCTATGACATGAGAAAGAAACACAACTTCAATGATGAAGCCACTCAGCTTTTTAGACAGTTTGTTACATGGGCTCATTTTGATTACCCTAATACAAAACTAAGCAACTTGAAAGAGGATTCTTGATATTTAAAAACATAATAAAACCTAAAATTTATAGCATTATTTTAGCAGCTGGGTGGCAAGAGGTAAGAAAAGTGATATTCAAGACGGGAAAATGTATCAACGTTATCTTGTGGCAAGATATTTGGTAAAACTTAGCTTTCATTTTTTGGAAGGCAGGTCACGTGCTAGTGGATCTTGTAGGTCTGGAGATGAAGACGAACAGAGAGTGTTAGAGGAGGGTCTTGGCTATAATTTCACTTGCAAAGCCATTACAAGAAAGAGATGAGTTCGGAAAAGGAGGGGCTCGTGTATGCACAGTAATCACAGAGAATAGAGTCCAGAAATTCCCAGGCTTGCCTGATTGAACAGAAAGAACTTGGTATGCCAAGTCACTGCTTAGATGAAGGAGGCCCAACTTAGATTGTTCATCAGCAACAAATAAAACTTTCTGGTGTTAAATCATTGAAATATCGGGGTGTTTGTTACAGCAGCTAGCATGAATTACCCCAAGACAGTTTTCTATGTACTTGTCACAAGCAATTAGAAAGTGGAAGAGGGGAAAAAAAGATCCCAGTCACAATAACAATAGGAAAAAAAAAAAAAGCCTAGATATGCCACTAGCAAGAAATGTGCAAGAACTATATGAATATACCTGTAAAAGTTATAGAATATCTAAAGAAAAAATTTGTAAAATATTTTTGCAGAAATTTTAAAAACTGAATAGACATAACACTCACCTGAATAGATATTAAAATTACGTCAGTTCTCCCAAAATTGGTTTACAAATTCAAAGCAATCCTGATCAAAATTGCAACAGCATGTTTTTTTAGAGCCTGACATGCTGATTCTCACTTTCATTTGGCAGAGTAAATGAATGTACCAGAATAACTAATAAAATCTAATTTAAAACATGCAAAGAAAGGGAAGAGTCAGGCCAGATCTCAAAACATACTGTCTTGTTGTAGAAATTATAATAATATATATTTGTGGAGGAATGGAAAATACATCAATGGAACTGAACAGAAAATCTAAAAATATCACTAATGTGGCATTTCAGGTCAGTGCAGAAAGAATGGTCTCTTCAATGGTATTAAAGTAATTGGCCATCATTTTGGAAAAAAAATAATATTAGATACTTATACCATGACCAAAAAAAATCTAAATGATTTTTAAAAAATACAAAGAAAATATCAGAATAATGTTATAATCTTAAAAGGGGGAAGGATTTTCCAAGCTAGTCACAGAACTCAGAACTCATCAAGGAAACACTGACAGCTTGACTACATGAAACTTTAAAACATACATGTGAGCAAAAAAAAAAACACCCTATACAAAGGGAAAATTGGAAAAATGAGAGAAAATATTTACAACATATACAACAGGCTAGGATTAATATCCAGAAGATATGTTGAAAAATCATTCACCACTCAAGATGAAAAAGGAGCAAATGTTATGAACCAGTGAGAAAGGATGAATTTAAAATGTATGTTCTGACATGGAAAGGGGTTTAAGATATATTGTTAGTAAAAATAATAATAATCAAGGGCTACAGAATAACAGGAATAGTCCTATCTACTTGTTATAATTATGTGTGTGTGTGTGTCTGTGAAGCCATAGAAACTAGGATCGGGAAGTTTCCAGACAGAATTGTTAATGGTGACTCCTAGGGGAAAAACCCTCAAGCATCATTTAAAGGAGAAAATTGCATGCAATGTCTATGCTTTATTATAAAGCCTCTGTTATTATTTTTTAATTACACAGAGAATTTTTACATGTATATATATTTTAATAGGCTTTATATTTTAGAACAGCAAAACGAGTGGAAAGTACAGTGAGTTTCTAAATCCCCTCATCCACACACACACAGCCTCCCTCCACCAGATGGTACGTTTGTTACGGTGGATGGACCTACACTGATACCTCATCATCACCCAAAGTCCATAGTTTGAATCAAGATTCACTCTCGGTGTTGTACATTCTATAGGTCTGGACAAACGCAGAATGACACGTGTCCACCATTATAGTGTCGTACAAAATAGTGTCACTGCCCTAAAAATCCCCCGTGCTCGACCTATTCACCCCTCCCTCCCCAACCCCTGGCAACCACTGATATTTTTACTGTCTCTATAGTTTTACCTTTTCCAGAATGTTATATAGATGGAATCACAGAGGATGTATCGCATATGTACATTTTAAAGTCTTCAAAAGCACAGAAATACACCTGGAGTTGTATCTGAACTCAGAAGCATGCAGTTGAAGGGGTAGGAAGCTGCTGAGGCTGGAGAAGCTCAGGTGAACTCCACAAAATAAAGGATGAAAAAGGAGCTGATGAGATCAGAGAACAAGAAGAGAAGGAATCTATTCACCCCGGGAAGAGGTTATGCCCCAAATAAGGCCACATGGAACATAAACACGCATCACACATGTAAGGTATGAAAAATATACACAAAAAAAAGTATATAAAGTGTAGAATTAACACTGGGGAGGAAACAGAATCAGTACCATCTATGACACACTTCATGAAATCACCCAGAATGCAGGAAAAACGTCCTGTAAGATGAAAGAAAGACTGGATTAAAAACATAGATACAGAAAATAAACAAAGGATGCCCAACAGATGGAAACTTCACCGTTCTTGCAAAAAGAAGCCAGAATAAATGCAGATCAAATGTGCTTGACCAACACATATATATATATA
>NW_020173927.1:2603003-2625504 GCF_003031525.2 Neophocaena asiaeorientalis asiaeorientalis
AACAAGGTTTTTCCAGGTTCATTTCTTAAATTTTAATGATAAAATTCATCATTTTTCCTGTACTAGAAAGAGGGGTTTCTAACCTGGAATTAAGCTCCAGATTGTAAACTCAGGTGTAAAAATGTATTAACTGTAAAAGAACATAATTAACCACTAAGAAATGTCCAGGGAACAGTTTGATTATGTGCAGCAAACCACCAAATCCTTTGCAACGAGATAGAGGAAGGGGATTCTGTAAAACTCAGGCTGCACTGCTCACCCACAGGGACAGGAATGCTCTCAGGACTAGGGTTCTCAGAGGCATGAAAGTGCAGGGGCAACTGTGTGTGAAGGGTAAGTGAACAGCTGACCCACTTAACACAGAGGGAAATTAATGCGGGGCATTGGTTACAAGGGATGGAGGGGCTGAGAAGCCAAACCGGGCTGTGAAACGAGCCAGAGATAAACAACAAAAGAGAACAATAACTATCCCCAGCTGGAGAGACAGATGGACGAGGTCCGTGGTTAGCCCTATGGGAAGGAAAACTGGAACCACAGCAGGTCTGTCTAATGGAGGTGAGAGTCACGGAGGTGACACGGGTCCTGCTGGAGACATCGCCAGAGCAGAGGCATGGAGTGGGGCTTTTCCTTCCATGGTCACGACAATCACATCCTCCCCTGTAGCACCATCTGTGTAGCACAACAGCAGACCCCAAGACTCCTCCCCAGAGAGCCTCTGAAAGCTGGTCTTGTGGCACCTTCACCCCAAGCAGGGTGTCTACGTTTTACACATCAAAGCAAGCTCAGCTGTGCGGTCAACTTCCCCAGGTGGATGACAGGGTTGAAGTGGAGGTAGAGGGGAAAGCCCTAGCCTAGGTTCCATCTCCAAACCCCGTTCTGCTTGATATGATTTAAATCTTTCCAGCACATCCTGCTTCATGTTTTCCTCAGGGCACAAAACAGTCTGAAACCTAACAAGATGCCCCAGGGAGAGGAAAACAACAATTCTAAGAAATAATCCTGCCCCTCAGGAGACCAGGTGAAGAAATACTTCATCTCTGTAGTTCTCAGACTCTTAAAAACTTTCTAAAGGAAGGCAGTTGCCCCAGAAACAGTCTTAATGTTTCCCACTGTTTGAAAGAAGCAAACTTGTTTTGAAATAAACACACACACATACATCATACGTATGTGTGTGCGTCCTATTTAATCTCAAGATGTTCAGCACCTACTATGCTTTCATAACGAGCAAGAAAATTTTCCAAAATTGCATTAACAAAAGATGCCTCTGGGAAGTTACCAAAGGATTAGTTCCTATTATGTTATGACTCTGGATAGTCTACAGAATTCAGGAAACTTAATATCAAATTTGTGCTATGTTTATACACTTTGCCTTATTAAATAAATCTACTTCTAAAATGTTGATATAAAGAAATTATTATAAATATATTAAATGAAGTAAGAAGGCTACCATTCAAAGAAATTCTGATGTGAATTACTTTCTAAATCATACAGTCACTCCCTGATTTGTGTTTTGTTTGGTATGTACTTTTGCAAATACTTTTGAGTTTTATTAGGAAAGGAAATATCTAAATTTAGGGGGGAATTTAAACTGCATTCTCTAACTTTAATTTCTAAAACTGCTACGTAGAAAAATTATTTCCAGAATGTAAAAACGACAGCAACCTAAGACATTTATATTCTTTCTACTCCGACCAGTCCTGTGGTCAACCTCACCTGTCCAGAGACGCTCCACAACCAAGCGGTACTGGGATGGTGGAGCCCTCTTGAGGCTGTTAAAGAGAACTGTCTAATTTTAAGTCCCTTCAACATCTCCGGGATCTTTAAAAGAATCATGATTAGAACAATGAACAGACAGAGATTTTCCTTTCTCTTCTGTTACTGCTCAAACCCAAGGTATTTCCACCTAAGGCAATCATTTTCTCACACTTTCATATTCTTGTCTAGAGAGAATATTTTCCTTTCATCTCTACTTATGAATTAAAATATTAAAATGACTCTAATTGTGCTTGAAACCTGCATGGAGGTAACAAAAATTGAGACATTTGAAATGAAATCAAACAACATCACTAACTGCTAACCCTTGATTCTCCCCTAAGAAACCCTTCCCAGAAACTTCACAAATTCTATCTCCTAAGCACCAGGATTTCAACTTTGTAAGTGGTTATTAAATCACTGATTACCTCTTTTGTTTATGCACTAGTTCATTTATTAGTTATTGCAGGTGTCTTATTTTCTAGCATTTGAATGCTTCGTGTATTAGCCAGAATAGGGCAGGTTATCCTTCAGTAATAAACTAATCTGGAAACATTAGGGGCATTATATGTAAAGGTTCATTTTTCTACCTCACAAAGTCTTCTGTGATTTCAGCCACTTTCTAGGGACTCTTCTGAACAGTAACTCAGAGATCCAGGCTAATTGCTTCTTACAGCTACACCATCTGGGTCCCATGGTTTCCAGTTCACTGCATCAATGGAAGAGAGAACTTGATATAGGGTCATACATCCTCTCTCAAGTGCTCTAAAGGTCCAGAAGTGATGCTTATAATTCTGGCCCACTGTCCAGAACTTGTCACATGGACCTACCTAGCACCAAGGGGCTGGGATATGTGGGTATCATATGGATAATCACTGAACAGTAAATGTCTCTGCCACATATTTCAAAACATTTTTAAGTTTGATACTTTTGAGGGACAAGTGGATCCATCCCAGAATTTCAACCCACTTATAACACTATCCATGAGAAAATGCAAGCTTAATCAGTTGTAAACTTCTGTATTACTTTAATAAATACAAATAGGGAGAAGAAAAAGCAGCTTCCTTCGAAATAAAGTCCTAGAAGAATAATGCTCACTAGGTACCACTTCTCAGATAAAGAGATCAGTTTGGATGACCTTGGACATCTGAAGCAAGGTTTAACTAAGAAGAAAAGTAACAGACAGTAATAATCCACTGGGAAAGAACTGCAACAATCCTTCATGAACTACAAGGTAACACATTTATGAACAGAGAGGAGTAAAAGCCAAGAGTCTGGTTGCTCGGCCCCTTTTAGGCTCAGTGGAGAAATAGCACCTCCAAGTGATGCTTCCTCATATAACTTGCAATTCCCTCGTAAACGCAGGAGTTCCAATCTTGGTTTTATTGCAACGGTTGAACTCTAATACATTTCTGGGCATTTTAAATTGCTTCCAGAAAAACTGGTGAACCAGGATCTTACATAACTGTCCATCACAAATGACTTTCCAAGTAACTTTTGGAGCTAATCAGTGCCACTAAAAAAAGATGCAGTGAAATCACATGACAGTCCATGCTGTGGAGATATTCCACAAGGGAGCCAGCAAAGTAGGGCAGAAGAGGGAAGGAAGGTCATGAGTGAATAAAGAAAACAAGATTTGTAAGGATGGCTCAGAAGAAAATTGCTCGTGTCCAGAGCTGACGGGCATAAAACAGCGATCAAATATAAGTGTGATGGAGTGAGCTGCGAAGTTTTATCTTCTGGTAATTTACATGAGACATGAAATGAGCTCTAATTTCCTTCCTTCTTGCAGCTTCTGTAGACACACACACACATACACACACACACACACACACACACACACACACACAACTCAGGAGGATAGGCATGTATTTGGAAATAAAGAACTGATTCCCACTTCTTGTCTGGTGGTTCCTGAGCGCAGGATCTACAAATGTATCCAGCCAGGGCAGGGGAAGGATGGCAAGGGTGTGATGAAAAGGTTCTAAAACTGTTTTGTGGTGATGGTTGTACAACTGTATATTAGTAAAAAAAATCATTGAACTGTACACTTACAGGGGGTGAATTTCATGTTATGTAAATTATAATTCAGTAAATCTATAACAGAAAATAGAACCCTGCAAACAATGGGTATTTAGTGTAGAGTGCATTATTTTTTTATTGGAGTATAGTTGATTTACAGTGTTGTGTTAGTTTCAGGTGTAGAGCAAAGTGATTTAGTTATACCTGTATATGTGTGTCTATTCTTTTTCACATTCTTTTCCCTTATAGGTTATTACAAAATATTGAGTATAGTATGTCCGATGTAAAAAATGTATGGTTACCAAAGGGGAAAAGGGAGGAGGGATTAATTAGGAGTTTGGGATTAATATATACACACTACTCTATATAAAATAGATAACCAACAAGGACCTACTGTATAGCACAGGGAACTATACTCAAGGGTGCATTATAAAAATGCTTTTAAGACTCATTAGAGGGTTCCTTATTAAACAAATTAACTTTCATTTGTATTACTAAACTCTGGTGTCACAGGAAAGTAGAAGTGCCCATATACCTACAGGTAAATTCATTCCCACATAGTCGCTGCATCCTCGACGTGAGCCTGTACAAGAGACATCCATTCTGTTCCATTTATCAGACAGCTTGTGCAGACACCAGCAGCTCAACCACAAAATGAGAGGGAAAGTTACATTCTACAGCTCCTGTGATGTTCAAACAAGCATCCGGGGTTATCAGTGAGTCTTATTTGCAAAACTCTCTTCCCCTCAGGTACTAAAACATTATTGCTTTGACATTATCATTCAGGCACTAAAAAGGAGCTGTAGAACACAATATAACATGTATTGGGACTTCCCTAGTGGCACAGTGGTTGAGAATCCGCCTGCCAATGCAGGGGACACAGGTTCGAGCCCTGGTACAGGAATGTCCCACATGCCGCGGAGCAACTAAGCCTGTGTGCCACAACTACTGAGCCTGCGCTCCAGAGCCCGCAAGCCACAACTACTGAGCCCGTGTGCTGCAGCTACTGAAACCCGCACGCCTAGAGCCCGTGCTCCGCAACAAGAGAAGCCACCTCAATGAGAAGCCTGCACACCACAGTGAAGAGTAGCCCCTGCTCACCGTAACTAGAGAAAGCCCACGTGCAGCAATGAAGACCCAATGCAGCCAAAAATAAGTAAATGAAATGAAAACCTTAAGGATATTAAAAAAAAATAAGATAACATGTATTTATGTTCCAGTCATCGCAGGGTTGGCGTGACAGTGCTAGGGCTGCGGACAAAGAACAGCCTATGACAGTGGCCTCCCTGGCTCTCAGGCAAGGTATCCCAGGTGTTAGAAGGGTGTCTTCTCCTGCAGGTACTCCTAATCACCCTTCGTGACCACTTTCCTTGAAGAGGCTTCAAGCTTTTACGTATACAAGTTATAACCTCCATACTGAAATTGGACTCTTCCAAATACCAGAAGTTGGAAGCAGTGGTGTGCTGGTAAATGTTTAACAACAGGCTCTCCTGGAGGTAAAAGGAGCTGATCAATGTGCAGCGTGTGCTGACTGCCGTGTTGTCAATACTGCTACCATGGCCGAGTTCAAGCTACCGACTTGATGTTGCTGAACATAGAGTTGGGAAGAGACGTTCACTGTGGCTCCGGTGAACCAGTGGGGGCCTGTTCCAGCACACCTGTGCCCAGGGGCAGGGCACACAAATTTGTTTTTGATCAAGACTTTAATCGAGAATGTCAGAGTAAAGCTACGTAAATTTTTTTTTATTGAAACTGTTGAAATAAAGTTAAAAGCATTTCAAATTTAATAAATTGCTAATTAGTATTTATATAGTTTCTCTGTATCTGGGTGTTCTCTCTGCAAATTGTCAACAGGGTCATTTAAACACATATGTATTACATGTATGTACACAGTGTATACACACCTGTATGCCTGTATGAGCCCAATGTTGATCTCAAATTCCCAAGACCCAACCAAGGTCCTTGCAGTTCCTAGGTTCTTGGAAGTCCAAGGTTCTTCAGCTGATCTTTCTACTAGATGGCAACTGTCATTAAGGTCCTCACTCATTTACAATGGATCCACTAACCAAAGAGTCATCATTTTTCCAAGGGTGGTGCTGAGTTCCAGGTCTTCAGGAGCAACCAACTGAAGATGGCTCAGAAGGACCTCATCTCGTCTCCTTGAGCTATAAACACATGACCTGCACCCAAGAGCAGGAGTAAACAGGTTGGGATTAAAGGTAGATGTTGCTGATACCTGAGGTCAGTGATTCACACGCCACACACTCACTGGTTTATTGGTGAGGGAAGGCTTCTGATCACCAAGACACGGAGAAGATTGGCAAGTCTGAAAGTAGAAACAACATCTTCCACGGGGGTGTGTTGTGTAAGATGCCCATCTCCACCCACCCCCAGGCTGGTGCTGCCTTTCACTCTTCTTGGGGATCCCACCTAGGACTCTTAGGTACACACACAAGCAGTGGTAGGTCCGGACATCAGACAGCTGGGCATCATAGGTGTACTTTCCATTAGGTCCTGAGGGTTGGCCATGGCGTGCAGTGAGAGAGACCATCTTTGCAGAAATGACAGACAGACAAAAGCTTCAAAGCGTACAGAGAACGGGGACACTTGATAACCTTGTCATTCTGCCTTAGACGTGGGAGGAAAAGAAAACATGCCATATTACCCTGTGAAGACACTTTTCAAATATAAAAGACATTTGTAAGCTAGATTTTGATTTTGAGCTTTCCCTAAACCATTATGAAGGAAAATTCCCATCTTAAAATTACCATTGCCAGAGAGAGTTCACGATGGGGAGTGAACAGTGGCAATTAATCATTTAGCATTTATGTAACATCTGGCATCTGCAAAGCACTTTCCAACCAGTTTTCCTTGTTACTGCTCGTAATCACGGCAGGTTGGGGTCAGCCGTGCTCATTCCTATTTTCTCAGAGCAATATGTAAAATAGTAACTTGACCCTTAGAGAAAGATCTTGTAATAGCAAATAAAGCTAGAAATAAGTGACAACTCTTTCATTCTATTCAGAACGCCATTCTTGAAGGTTGTTAATAGGGAGAAGTATTTTCTGTCAGCTCTGTTAACAGGGGGGTGATGGTGTTTTGTTTCTTACTATATAGGAGCCAGATCCAAAATTCATATCTAAAAATACCATCAACAGTAAAGGTCAAAGACAGCTGTACTTTGGGACATAGCTTTCGTTATTTAAAACCAGAGAAATATAGAGTCACGTGTGTGTATTCTCCATTTGGAAGAGACAGACTTTAAGACCACAAACCGTAATATACATTAAATATGCTTCAACTATTCCAGGATACAAGGCAAACACATCATCAGTCAACCAATGAATTTTCCAGTCTCTTGCATTATTGTAAATCTGAGAGACTAACAAGTAGGAAGGGAGACTCATCTTTGCTGTATTAATTGATCCCCTGCTTTCAGCACCACACACGTACATGGATGTTGCAAACTAGCCCTGCTTCCTGCCTGCCCGTGGGGGAGGGGAAGGGCATCAGTCCACAGCCCTATTCACATCTTTACAAGACCGGTGATAAGTGACACGGTGATGGGCAACAGAAGAACAAAACTTAGTCTGATGGGTCAGAAAAGGCATTCCAACAAAGTGACATTGAGCTCAACCCTGAAGGGTGAATAGGTGTTAACAGGGAACAAAGGGAAGAGGGAACAGCATGTTCAAAGGCCCTGAGGAAGAGGCTGCACTATTCACTGGAGGAATTCAAATGAGGCCAAAAGTCCAGAGCTCAGAGCGTGAAGGTGCAGGGATGGGGGTGGGGTAGATCTGACTCCCAGAAACAGGCAGGCCTGGGAGCCCAGGAGTTCCACAGAGGTCTGGGCTCAGCAGCTTGGGCTCTGGAGCTGAGCTGACAGCCCCTTAGGTGCAGCCACCACTGACGAATCCTAAGGGACCTCCGTGCCTCTCTGTCCTCACCTGACCCGGTATCTGCCTTGCAAAGTTGTTGTGAAGACTCAGTGCTCTGTTGCATGTAAAGCATTTTATATACAACTTGGTAATTCCATCTAAGGCCTGAACTATCCCCCTCCTGACATCTTCTTACCTTTAGGACATTCCTAACCTATATTCTATGGGGCACCACCCTGTAATGTACTACAAGAAACGGAACTCAGATTAAGTGAGTTTGGGAAACACTGCACGCTGTCGTCTGAAACATCTGGAAATCTCACAGTTGTTTTTGTTTTGTTTTTTTTAATAACTTTCTTAATCAAACATGCACAAAAATTGACTACCGCAAGCCACTCTCTGTTTGCTGGAGGCCATGCTATCACCTACGAATAATTGATGTCTTTAAATCCCCAAAAGTTCCCTGGAGAGAATGTTGAGAGGCTCCAGCTCAGACTGATTTTAGTCTCTGGCTTGTGCATTTGAGATGCCACAACAGAACAGTTTCAACATCGTTATGTAGAAAATAAATTATTCCAAATCTCCCGTTTAGAACACATTCTCAAGGTGTCCTCATGAATCCAAATGTTTTCCCAAACCATGGCTATAATTTTCAATTTATTCAGTAGGTGACTTCCAGGGAACAAAGTTGTGTTACTGGAATAATACAACCTTCTTAGCATCATTTCACCTCCCTGCCTCAGTTTCCCTCCCCATCTGGAAACCGCAGTGTCAGACTAAGTGACCCCAAAGCCCTTCAAACACTGAGATTATACAATCCCATGTTAAAATCTTCCCAGGTTACCTGATGTATGTTCTTAGGTGATTACCAAACCAATGCAGTCTCAATACGAGCAGACAGACACACATCCATCCACAAATGGACAGACCCCTAGGTCTTTGCCTCCTTGCTCTGTGTCTGTCTTTGCAGCGCTGAAGAATATTCACTGAACTCACGACCATGGTTACCTTTGTAACATTCTATGTGACCATTTTTTAATGCTTTAAGTACAGAAAATATGTATGTATGTATAATATGTATATTTTATACGTAATATAAAAACAATGACATGATGGAAAAGTGCCCAAGTATTAACAATTGCTAAACCATGGATGTGTATGCCTCCATACTTTCTCTAAGTTTCTAAACCTTCAAATGTAAACATTATGATCTTAAGTAAGTCATAGATTTTTTGAATGGTGATCTCACAGAAATCTTTGAAGTTGTCTTACACGTGTTCTTCATCATCTCCTTGAGTTAACTGTATCCAGGCTTAAATTTAGAAACAGAAATACGGTCTTGCTTCTTGCCCTGCAAAATTCACGTTTTGTTAATTATCTCATAGATAAAATAACTATTTGCTTGAGACCAAAATTAAGCTTTAACTAATGGCAACCAGGAGCTAAAACCACACCCAAGCTATCGAATTGCATTTCAAAGTCAGTTCCATAAGCTTAACTGTCAGTCCTAGGGAGAGACATTTTCCCACCACCTTTATCTGAAGGGAAGACCTGTTTCATACTATTCCGTATAAATCACCTTGAGACTGGCCATGGCCAATATGCCATTTAGTTTTTGTTAAAAATAAACATTCAAAGAGATAACATATTGTAAAACATCTCAAATTCTATCCAAATTATTCACATTTTGAATTAGGCTTGAGTCTGGATTGGTGCCAACTATGTTTATCTGTTTGGGAAAAGAGTCTTTGTAGCCCTTAATTATATACAAACAAATGAGACTTTAAGTTTTAAAATCTTTTCTTTGTATAGAAGGATTCTGGTTCCTATCAAATGCTGAACAAGCATGACCCTGGCTGCCCTGGCCAAGATTAAGCTGGAGAACTCTGGAGATAAAACATCAAGAAATGAGGTGGGGACAGTTTTGTTTTGAACATGGGGTGATGGATTTGACCCATGTCAGGGGCAGCCTGGCACACTGTGGGAGAACAAAAATAGAAGAGGAACCATAGCTGGACAACTCTGATCTCTGGTCCAGATGGCCACAGGAGGAAATTCAGGGAGGTCCAGATGCTCTGTATGTATGAGGAGCTGAGACTGACAAACTTCAGGTAGTAGCTTGCCCATCTTCCCAGGGCTGGTAAATTCTAATCTAAGAGCACCTCTCCCTAATGCTGCCTCTCCCAGTAGGGTAGGAGGTGAAGGCCTGAGCTGACGTGTGGTCCTGTGGGGTGGGGGCATGACTGTGTTTTCTGGTGCCAGGTTCTTGTCCATAAGGTTTATCTACCCCCATGCTTCCAGCTCACTTGGGCTGAGGCAATGGAGTCGGGCCTCCTCCATCTGCTTGGCTGAGAGGGTAGCTGGCATCCCAGAGAAAAATACACTTCAGGATAAAAAGGAAAAAAAAGCAAGACCGTTGATGGGTATACTCTTTACAAAAAAAAAAAAAAAAAGTACTAGATGACAGATTCTGAAGCAGAAATAATATTAGACCAAGGACTTACAATTAAACTAATAAACATTTGAAAAGAGATATTAGCAATATGAAATAAAAAGAAAAAAAATATAGAAAACAAACAGAAACATTTGGTGTGAAAAATATGACAGTTGAAATAGAGAATCGACTGAATAGGATAGATAATAGATATAATGAACAGATAATAATAACAGATACAATAAATATGCAGCTGAGGAATAACATAGCAAACTGGAATATCAATTCCAGAAAGAAGAAAGAAATGACAAAGAATTAGAAAGTGCAGGAAAATATAAAAGTGATATGAAGAAAGGAAATAGATGCACTGAATTCAAATAAAAGGACCCCCAGATGAGCGGAGAGAAAAATTAAAATGAAATTAGTAAAATTTGAAAAAATGAAATACAAATTTTCCAGAAATAAAAAAATTGATATTAAAAGGGCCAAAAGAGAAGAATAATTTAAACACATTTAATGAAATTTCAAAATATCAGACAAAAAGAAAATTTTTAAAGCTTCCAGAGATAAAGAACAGATCATATACAAAGGATCAAGAACTCAGTCAACATTAGATTTTTTAATAGTAACATTGGATATAAGGGAAAAATGGATCAGTATTTTCAAAACATTGAAGAGCCTAGATTGTTGCACACTGTCAAACCATCATTCAAGTGAGAATATCACCAGGCTTACAAGATCTTAGAGATGTTTGAGGCCCAGTATAGCTGCTGCTACCCTATTGGACATCCTAGATATAGAACATTTCCATTGCCACAGAAAGTTCCATCAGCCAGCACTGAAATAGAGAACATCACGATGGCAGTGTTTGTAAGAGGATGAGACCAGTGAATGTGTGGAAATACAATAGTTCTAGTCTCATTATTGAAGAAATAAAAATATCAATTAAAAATGTAGAAAGGTAAAACAAGCAGAAATAATATATCAAGAGGGTAGAAGTGGGTCCAAATATACCAAGGTTATAGTAAATGTAAATGGATTAAACTCATAGTTTAAAGATAAAGGTTGAAAGAAGGGATAAAAACCAAAGTCCACATAGATGCTCTACATATACAGAAGACCCACCTAAAGCATAGAGACCTGTAAAGTTTTACAGCATTGGTTAAACCATATGAAACTGATAGATATTGCCAATTTTATATGGTTCAATGCAGAAAAGAAGGATGAAAGACATAAATGCCTACTAACAAAAAAGAAGGCTAATATAGATGTAATCATGCTAGATAAGAGACACTGAGACAAAATAGAGCATTAGGGAGACAGCCCTGATCACAACATTAATAAAACAGATTCAATTTATTCAAATAATATAACAATTTTGTTAAATGTACATACCTAAAAAACATTCACAAAATGTAGCAAAATGTGTTAAAGCCACAGAAAGAAGTTGATAAATTCACCATCATATTGGATTGATATGGTAATTACTGGTCATCAATCAGGCAAAAAATTTCATCAAGAATAGCTGAACACTATGATTAAGAAGTTTGTTCTAATGGACAGATACAAAGTTCTATATCTCCCAATTTTTAAAACACTTTTTTCTCAAGCGCATTTTTACGATAATCAATCGTAGATAATAACTGACCAAGAAAACCTCCACATGTGTCAAAGAACAAGGATCACCACTGAGGACAGACAGCTCTTTGCTTAGTCAGAGTCCCAGAAGCTCAATAAAAAAGCTCTTGAGATCAGCAAACCCAGTATCCACCCAGTAGGTGAATTCAACAAAAACTGTCTCTAAAAGTCCTAAGAACAAAGCAACATCACACTAGGGGACCACCTGCTAGACCTCGAGACTCAGTAGAGCTTGAACCACACCTCACTGAGTTCAGTGACTCTCACTTCTGTTAACACACGCAAATAAACCAATCACCATACTGAGCAGTGCATTGGCCAGTTAGAGCCTAATGTAGCAGGGTGCTAAATGGGCCATTTCCTAGTCTCTAAGAATTTTGCCTAAAGCCACAGAGCTTGGGACAGGAAGCAGTAAGTACAACTACTTGCTAAAGAGAGGCATGAACACATCTACGACCAACTTGCAGAAAAACAACAAATGCACCCCTCCTGGTCAGTATCATGCCCCCTACAGTCATCCCCAGCATAGGTAAGAGAAGACTAGAAGTGCACAGAGGATTAAAGAAAACCAGGAGAGCAATTGGTGGTCCAGTGTGGAGGGATGTGCCTTTCTTCTCCACATCCCCATCTAAGGAAAATCAAGGAAGACTCCAAAGGAATCACTCCTAGAGGCTGGGGTGCCTGCAAGAAGGCACAAGAACCTCCCTCCATGGCTT
Organism: Neophocaena asiaeorientalis asiaeorientalis; assembly: GCF_003031525.2. Lineage (NCBI taxonomy): Eukaryota > Metazoa > Chordata > Mammalia > Artiodactyla > Phocoenidae > Neophocaena > Neophocaena asiaeorientalis. The sequence continues at coordinate 2,615,444 of NW_020173927.1, forward strand.
GAGGCTGGATGAGCTACATAAACTCCTAAATCCATCTTGGTGTGGCCCCCTTTGTAGACCACTGTGAGATCTCTTAGGGGGCCTCGATGTCCATCCCAAGAACAGACATGTCAGGTCCTATGGAAAACTGAGGCTTTATGTTTCTTTAGGATAAAGCAGCCACATGACACACATGTTTCTTGGTACTTTTAATTACATTCCATAGCATGACTTGTATGCGCTATTCTCTCATCCATCTGGCCAAGAGCTCCTCCCAGGAAGAGGACAGTGAGAGATGGGAGACATTGAAACTCTCATACATTGCAGGGCGGCTCATGAGTCCCCACCCAATGATCCACTCTTTATGTAAAGAACCCCATTTCTTCAACTGTTCCTTTTGCAAATAGTTTATAATCACCCACTATCCCTTGGTTTCTCTACTCTGTTCTTTCCCTTTTGCCAATGTCTCTGATCAAGTAACTTGCTCAGAAATTGCAGTAATTACACGCAAAGTTGGACAAGGAGAAATAAACACCATTTATTTTTAAACATTCTACAAATCAGGATGTTTACTCATTGGGTGATATGAATCTGCATTACTCAGGGTTCACATCGCAAAAGAATTAGAGATCAAGCAATTTTAGCTTAGCCATGTTCCTTCCCAGATTTTTTTTTTCTTAATTTGCTAGGTTGAATGAGTTCACCCTTGTCATCAATGTGAAAAACAAAAAAAAATAGTTGGTAAAATATTAAAAGTGCAAATAGCTTTGCATAATTTTCCTGCCTGAAATATAATTGTCACAATAATTAAAGTCTTGGCTGTCCTGTGTTTTTTTAAATCTTCACCAATTTATGTATTTCTCCAGAACAATGTCATTGATTCCAAAAATAGTCCTTCATGGAATAAAAAATTAGTTAATAAATTCTTGTATATAAAAAGGCCCTGCATCTTATAAATATTTTACAAATGTTTGTCAGTTTGTTTTTCTAGAGGATTTTATTATTATTATTTCTTTGTTAAAAGTCCTGAACCATGAATATATCACATCCTGGGACTGCAAGATAATTTATTTTCTCTAATCAATTGTTCTCTACAATTTGATTTGCCTCACTATGTAAACTCATTTCCTTGGCATGAGGACAGCTGTCCAGCGGCTGACACTGTGACAGGGCAGAGCTGCAAGTGTCATGCGAACAGCCAGGCTCTCCCATCTGCACTGGCATTGCCACCACCCTCAGGTTTCTGCCTGAGACAACCCTCTATACAGGGTGAGTGACATGCAAGCCTTTTTCTCAGCTGCAGGAGTCAGGGGAGGGCTGACTCCTAAGAGCCTGAATAATAGTTTAGCCTCAGGTCATTGAACTCATATATTCAGCCACTTCATTTTGAGCATCAACGATGGGTCCCATGGAAGGTGAAACAGGAGGCTGTGTGTTTCCTCCACTTACCAGCCTCAGAGGCCAGTTCTGGCACAGGGTGCCATGGCAGTTGCATTATTTCCTGTTCCCATCCAGTTCCTCACTGTGACTGCAAGTTCCTTACCCTTCCCTCAATCCTCCAGGCACCCCTCCATGGGCATCGTAATTCTTGCAGTTCTTTCAGGAATCTAAACAGGAGAGTCTGTAAGTGAGCACACACACCCCTTTAGACCTGCAGACCTTGGGCTCTCATAGTTCATGAGTAAGATCCATGTGAATCTGGAAGCCTAACCATCATTTACAAAATTCTCTTTGATATTTTCACTGGGATCCTGGAGGCCCTTTTACGAAGATGCTCTTCATGGCTTTATTAACACTCCAGTGTAAGGGCAGCTACTGTGGTGTCCTTCACTGCTGCTGAGACACAATCTCTGTTACCAAAGAGCTAACAATCAGGTAAGAAAAATAACATTTATTTACAGGGAAATGTATTCTCAATGCTCTGTGTATATTAATTCAATGGAAGTAGTAAGAAAAGTAGCAGCTAGCATTATTGAGTACTCGGTGTATTCTAAATGCTTTGTACATATTAATTAATTACATAATGACTTGTTTAATCCTCACAAAATTTATTGAAGTTGTTACCAAGATCTGGTCCACTTTACAGATGGGAAAACTTACCTTGTCTTAAATACTAGCTATTGAGAGCAGAGGCAGGGATTTGTACCCAGGAAATCTGAATCTAGAGCTCATTCTTACAACAACTAGAAAATACTACCCTACTGACGCTCTACCACCAAGTAGATAGATAGGATTTTCACCCCTGAGTACAGTGACAACTAGTGTGATACATAAATAATGCCACGTGCTTTAGGAGGGAAAAAGTGGGAAGACTGTCTGCCAACTGGGGAATTGGGAGATATTATGATGCAGGGTCAGTTGCTCCAAGCCAAATGTGAAAGATAGAAGTAGAGGAATAATTTCTGTCTAGTTGGATGGCATGTGTGAAGAACAGACACACAGTCTCAGCACACGGAACTCCCTCGGCTCGCCACCCCTGCCCTCTGGTCACGGGGGATGGCAGCCCATGAGCATCAGTCCAGCCTCTTTCCCTTCCCTCTCAGAGGAACTGTGTAGCCCTCGTGTCCAGAACTCGAGCCACTTCTCTATACCTTGCAGTAGCCACCACATACCATCATATAGACTTGGTCCCACTGCAGCTGGCTCCTTCTTTTACACCCTAAGAGAACCTTCCCTGAAGTTTCCGCTTCTTCACTGACAACATTATTGAAAAGATGAGTCTACATGCTCTTCTGGATTATAAAATAATCCAATAAGATTTCAGTTGCTTAAGCCTGTAACCCAGGTGGTGAAATCAGTTCTTCTTGAAGTGTAATTGAAAAAAAATATCTAATTGATTCCAAAATGAAGAGTGGCAATGAAGGTGGCTCAGTGAATAGCCAGCCTGTAGAGGAAAAGAGGAAAAGTGAACTCTGCTTGAATCAACATGAAAAGTTTGCACAGACTGGATCTAACTCCGTCTCTACATTCCCTAGGCTTACACTTACTCCCCCAATCTTCATAAATTACGCAAACCAAAAGCCCAAAACCCTAGTCAAATTCCTCCTCCATCTTCATGCCTTAAAAGGAAAAACTTCAAAAGGTAAAAACTTCAGGAACAGCAGTAATCAAAGGGCACGACCCCGACATGACTTTACAATAAAGTGGAGAATCTTTAAGGAATCAGGCCCCAATTTGAGCTATAAGGTCCAAAAGTTGAGAATGATGTCATAATTCTGATAAAGTTAGTTTCAAAGGTTCCAGTCTTTTAAGGACTACTCAACTTCACAAAGAAAATCCTAGCCTGTGACCACTGAAAACGCCTCCAATGCAATAGTTTTACAAGTAAAAGTATGGAGTCCCATGAATAGTGCAGAGTATAAAGTATACTGATCTGTAATCAGGTCATCAAACTATGGAAAAGAAAGCCAAAACTTGTGCCCTGAACTTCCACTTCTAATGAGGATATGGTAGGTCACAGCCAATGCTCCCGCTCTCAAAACTTTTTTTAAGAAATAAATTACAAAAGTCATTTTAAAGCATTGGAGAGTAGTGGAATTAAAAAGGACTAAATGAACTAAAATTCCAGAGAGAGAAAAGTGTATGATTGATACCTACTTTTCCCTGGAAGCATCTTCCAGGTCTAGATAGAAGTCTGATGATCAGACGTGGGCCAGGTAGAGGATGTTGCTGGGGAAAGAGAAAGAGAAAAGCTGTTAGTGGTGGTGTAGGGCTAGGGTGATAAATCATACTACAGGTGAGGGGTCTGAAATGCATAGCTGATTTCATCCACAAGACGCTTGCTCACCTTTTTGGCTGAGTGGTCAGGGAGATGGAGCCTAAAGAGCTAGGCAGAAAGTTTTTGAAAAGGAGAATAAAATTGCCATGAATGTTGAGGTGATTAGGATCAAAGATCTCCTGAGGGAAGGGGTATGAAAAGAGAACAGACAGAAGATGAAAGCCTATGGTGAATTGACAGCAGGAACTCTAGCTACTTGTCAAATTGTGGTGTTGCCTCTAGGCTGAGAATCAAGGTTCAGCCACTGGCAAAAACCGGCTGCTGGGAAACAGAAGAATCAGCAAGGATTTTGATGTTCAAGCGGGACAAAATTAGACACTGGAGGGCACCACACATGTAACCATTCTATCCATCAAGACATTTGCCAAGTTATGATTGATCAGACTCAATCTGCCTCTGTGAGAGGCTGGAAAATCTTTGTTTCCTCAGTTCTGACAGGCTGTGGGTGACTCAGCTTTGCCCTTGAGAGGCTTAAGTTCAGCTCTCTGCACTCCTGACCCCCTCACTCTCAGCCCTCATAGAGCTCAATCCCTGATTAGAGTTTGGAAACTGACCTCCTCTCTCAATCTACTTTCACAGTATTTTAGATACAATATCCAGCTTACAGAAAAATCACGAGGTGTATGAAAAGAAAGACCATATGCTAAACAGTAAAAAATCAACAGCATTAGATTCCAGGTTGACCCAGATACTGGAGATGGTGTAACAGAACGGGACCCTATGGGCCTTCCCAGAACAGACTACCCCTGCCCCCGTGTCCTCCACCCGCCTCTTGTTTGTAAAAATCTGTAGCCTACTAGGTCTTCCCTGAGTTCCAAAGAGTAAATTTAATCAGAGAAGTGAGAAAATGTAGAAAGAAGAGAAAACAGTCAAATAAGACAAAATAGTTTAGCCATTAAACAAAGTCAAGGACCTCTAGTTCTTCCTCAAGGACTATAGATAATATTCTGAGCCGTGTCCTTTGAGCTGTTTTGCAGATACTGAAACCCCCACCAGGTGGAGGAAGTTAACTGTCTGCTGTTGACAGACAGGTAGACCCCAGACCAGTTGGAACCAGAAGGTTGATGATATTGACTCCCAATTACCTCAGCACCAGCCAATCAGAAGAATGTTCACAAGCTGATCACACACCTAGCAACCCCCTCTCCCTCATCTTATCTTTAAAAACCTTTCCCTGAAAGCCTTCGGGGTCTTTTAAGCACTAGCTGCCCTGGACTCCTTGACTGGTGCCTGCAATAAACGCTGCACTTTCCTTCACCACAACCCGGTGTCAGGAGACTGGCTTTACTGCGTGTGGGCAAGCAGACCCACGTTTGGTTCAGTAACAATAGCAGACAATTACTTTAAAAATAAGTATGATTAATATGTACAAGAAAATAGAGGAAATGAGAGGCAATATACATGAAATGATAGCAATTTGCAATTGAGAACTGCAATTTGTTTTTTCAAATAATGGGTATGGCAGAACTGAAAAATACAAAATCCAAAGTTAAGAATACAATGAAGAGTTGTTACAACAGATTGCACACAGAAAACACACAGAATTAATGAACTGAAAGGTGCTAAATAAAAAATATGCAAATTGAAGGATAGAGATCAAAAAGTAAGAAAATTTATTTTAAAACTTGAAAGATAGGTGTAACATATTCAAAAGACCTAAATTAATATAATTGAATTACCAGAAAGAGAGGAGGGAAAATGAGACAGGAGCAATATTCAAATAGATAATGACTGAGAATGGCCCAAATTGATGAAAGACATCAACCCACATGTTCAAGAAGTTCAGCAAACTTTGAGCTAAACAAATACAAATAAAACTACATGTAGTCATGTTATCAATGTCAGACTGCTGAAAATCAAAGACAGAAACAGAATCTTAAAAGCAGCCAAAGAAGTAACACATTACCTCCAAACAAGTCAAGATAAGACTAATAGCAATTTCTCAAAAGAAATGATAAAAGCAAAAAGGAGGGAGGGGACTTATAATGTTAAATGCATTAGAAGAAGGCAAGCTGAAAAGTCAAAGATTTAAGTTTCCATCACAAAAACCTAGAAAGAAAAATCAAATCTCACTTAAGAAGGAATGTAATAAGAAAGCTAAGGGCAGAGCTTCAATAAAAATTTTGTAATCCAATTAAAATATCAACAAAGCCAACAGTTAGTTCTTTGAAATGATAAGTCCCAGCAAAATAGAACAAGAATGAAACACAAATGGCCAAATAAGAAAAAATGAGCTAAAATTATAGGTCCTACTAACATTAAAAAGATATTATGAACAAATTTACTCCAAAAAATTTGACAATTTGGACGACATCAAATTTCGCAAAAAATACAACCAATTCTAACAGAAAAATAAATAAAAATTATAGATAGTGTAATGTATATTAAATATGTATCTTGTATAGATACAAAAATAAAGAAATTTAAAATATATATTTATTTTATATATAACATATGCATATTTACAGCAGTGGTAACTTTATTTATCAAGTTGTCTGTTACATCCCTAGTACTTATTTATCTGGAAGTTTGTACCCTTTGACTGCCTTCATCCAATTTCTCCTCCCTCCATGCTCTGCCACTGGTAACCACAAATCTGGTCTCTTTTTCTGTGAGTTTGTTTGTTTTTGAAGTATAACTGACCTAAAACACTATGTTAGTTCCTGTTCTACAACATAGTAATTTGGTATCTCTATGCATTTCAAAATGATCAACATGATAAGTCTAGTTACCATCTGTCACCATACAAAGATATTACATAGTTCTTGACTGTATTCCCCACACTGTACATTTTATCCCCATGACTCATTTATTTTGCAACTGGGACTCTGTACGTCTTAATCTCCCTCACCTATTACTTTCCTCTCCCCATTGCCCTCCCCCGTGACAGCCACCTGTTTGCTCTCTGTAATTCTGTTTCTGTTTTGCTATGTTTGTTCATTTGTTTTTTAGATTCCACATGTAAGTTAAATCATACAGTATTTGTCTTTCTCTGTCTGATTTATTTCACTTAGCATAATACCTTCCAGGTCCATCCAGGTCCAACCCAATATATACATATATTGGGTTGACCAGAAAATTTGTTCAGGTTTTTCTGTGTCTTCCTATTCTGCTATCTTGGCTGCTCTCTGTATTTTAAAGACTCTTGATCACTGCCAGATTGCTTTTCTGAAAAAAACATACTAAAGTACACTCACACAAAGAGATGGGAAAGGGCCTAGGTCAAGACTGATGGATGAATGGAAGGATTGGTTGATTGCTTACTTAAATAATAATAATGTGCATTTGTAGAGCCCTTTGCACTTTATAAGTAACATTCATGGTCTCATTTCTAAGAGAGGTGTTAACAGCTCTAACATATGAATAAGCAAACTGAGACAGGAAGAGGTATGATGTGCTAAAGGCACTAATGCAAGTCAGCAGTGTCCAGTAGTTGCTGAAAATCTCCCTCAATGACAGTAGCAAAACAAGCACAGTATGTGCACGAACAGGGCCCGAATAGCTCCTCCACACTCTGGGGTGCAGGGTCCTGCTCAGGCTCCAGAACTCTACCAACATCATCAGGGCCTTGGTCTCTGTCCAGTTAAGGCAGGTCACAAACTGTAGACATGTCCTTTTTTCTCTTAGTGCCTCTTCTAATACATGAAGCCTGCTTCTCTTCCAAGCTGCCTGAGTGTACTGCCAAAGTTTGGGATTGCTCCAGCTGATTTATGGTTTCTGTGCATCTTAGGTCAAATTCCTGACAGAAAGAACCTAATTGTAAGCAAGGGCTGTGCCTGTTGGGTTAGATTTCACCCAGTGTTCTATGGGGTAGGAAGGATGGGGTCATAAGGTACATTGAGTGAACTGCCTGACACGTCCACCCAGGGTTGCCTGGGATATTATGGACCTAGAGGGTGAACAAAAATTGGTTTCTAAAGTTTTCTAAAGAGGTTAGTCTTGAATTGCATAGACTGACGGATTTGGTACTTGGGCTATAGGGTGGGAAAGTAGGATCATCAGGAGATCAAACCAGGAGCCGAAATTGAGGAGGGTTTAGATCTTACACATGAAAAGAAAACTCAGGTAAAACCACTTTAAAGAGAAAAGTAGTTTACTTGTAAAGATTTGCAAAGCATCCCAGATATACAAGGACTGGCTTATTAATTTAAAAAAAAGCAAGATTAGATATAAAAAAAGAAGTCATCCCCATAGATAAAGAAGAGCTTTAAAGAAACAAGAGAATACCTCATCCAATGCTATATCAATAAATTTTAACACTGGAGGAAATGGATGCTTTTCTGGTCAAATATAAAAATAAAAATTTACCCAGGAAGAATTACAATTGTTAAATAGTCTATAAAAGTTCTATAATTGAAAAAAAAAAAAGGTGACTAGAGCCTGATGGTTTTACAGCTGAATTCAATCACTCAAACATATATTTATTAAACTCCTGCCATATGCCACTTCTATTCTAGACACTAGAGATAGAGCAATAAGCAAAATTAAATCCTTTGTCTTGTATCATTTATAATACAGTCAGAGAAAACAGGGCAGGAAGAATGGATGCACACCGTGGCAGATGGTTGTAAAGGCTAGAAGGAAGGCAGACATCACGGGGGGCATAGATGCTAGAGGAAGTGCTAGTCGCATCAGCTTTCCAGGACCGTTTGCACGTTGACACCCATCTGCTAGCTAAACGAAGTGACAGAGGGAGCGGTGTGGGCCTCTGGGGAAGGGATTCCTATGTTACCCAAACACAGCAAAGAATTTGCAGCAACATGGATGGGCCTAGAGATTGTCATACTGAATGAAGTAAGTCAGAGAAAGAAATATTGTATGATATCACTTATATGCTGAATCTAAAAAAAAAAAAAAGATACAAATGAACTGATCTACAAAACAGAAACAGACTCTCAGATGTAGAGGAGGAACTTATGGTTACCAGGGGGGAAGGGTGTGGTGGAGGGGGAGAATAGCTAGGGAGTTTGGGACTGACATGTACACACTGCTATATTTTAAATAGATAACCAACAAGGACCTACTGTATAGCACAGGAAACTCTGCTCAGTATTACATAACAACCTAAATGGGAAAAGAATTTGAAAAAGAATAGATACATGTATATGTGTAACTGAAAAAAAAATGTACTACAATCTTAGGGGGGAAAAATCACTAAATTGTATACTTTAAAATGGGGGGATTTTATGGTATGTGAATTATATCTCAATAAAGCTGTTATTTTGAAAAGAAAAGAAAAGAAGAATTCCAATGTTATCTAACTCTTCCAGACCATAGACAAAAGTGGAAATCTCCTCAACTTGTTTTATGAGGCCAACATGACACCAAAATGTGATAAAGAGGATTCCAAAGAGAAAACAAAATACCTAGGAACTTCATTATGAATATGGCAGCTCAGGCAACAGCAGGGCCAAGCTCTGTGGGAGGCAAAGTGGGACGACTGGGGGTCACTCCCTAGGTGGGTCTCAATGAACTTGACCCTGAAGGAATCCAATCTAGCACCCTCTGCACTGGAAAAGCCATCAATCAGATCAACACACAGACAATCTGATGATTTAAATTTCAGTGAAAGAGAAGGATTATTGATTGCTGAATCCTTATTGAAGGATCATTGAGATCATTAGAAGCAAAGAACACTGCATGCTACAAAAGCTGAGACATGGAAACAACCTAAATGTCAACAGATGAATGGATAAAGGAGATGTAGTACATATATACAATGGAATACTACTCAGCCATTAAAAAGAATGAAATAATGCCATTTGCAGCAACATGGATGGACCTAGAGATCCATACTGAATGAAGTAAGTCAGAAAAAGACAAATATCATATGATATCACTTATATGTGCAATCTAAAAACATGATACAAATGAACGTATTTATAAAACAAAAATAGACTCATAAACACAGAAAAAAAACTTATGGTTACCAAAGGGGAAAGGTAGGGGAGGGACAAATTAGGAGTTTGGAATTAAAATATACACACTCCTAAATATAAAATAGATATATTTACCTATTTTATAAGAACCTACTATATAGCTCAGGGAGCTATACTCAATATCTTATAATAACCTCTAATGGAAAAGAATCTGTAAAAGAATATGTATATATATTCTTTTATATGTATGACTGAGTCACTTTGCTGTACACCTGAAGCTAACACAACATTGTAAATTAACTGTACATCAGTTTAAAAAATGGATTTAAAAAACTGCACGTGGGGCTTCCCTGGTGGCGCAGTGGTTGAGAGTCCGCCTGCCGATGCAGGGGACACGGGTTCGTGCCCCTGTTCGGGAAGATCCC
>NW_020173927.1:2625984-2664316 GCF_003031525.2 Neophocaena asiaeorientalis asiaeorientalis
GGGATCCTCCCGGACCGGGGCACGAACCCGCGCTCCCTGCATCGGCGGGCGGACTCTCAACCATTGCGCCACCAGGGAAGCCCCTTTTAATGTGTTTTTGATGACATGCCATCATGTACAATTGAGCTCAGGGAGTGTTGCACGTGCCAGGCTCTCTGAGAATATGCATGCCCCAGTTTTTTGGTTTTTTTTTTTTTTTTTAATTGAAGTATGGTTGATTTACAATGTTTCAGGTAGACAGCAAAGTGACTCAGTTACATATATATATATGTATATATATATATATATATATATATATACATATATATATATGTAACTGAGTCACTTTGCTGTCTACCTGAAACATTGTAAATCAACCATACTTCAATTAAAAAAAAAAAAAAGAACACTGCATGCAGTAGTGCCCCCAGCAGTTGGCGAAGGAGAGCCATGACAAAAGGAGCTTCACTCTTGCATCTAACAAGGTTTCCGCACACTTCCTTTGTTAAATAAGTGACTGAGGATTATAGAGTAAAGGTCTCTCCACTTTTCCCAATGCAGCCATAAACCTGGAAAACTTCTAGAAAATATATTTATTACCTTAGCTTTAAGGTAATACATTAGCTAAATACATTAGCTTTAACTATATGGTTTTCAAAATTCATTTTTAAACAGTCATTTTATTTTTCAAAAGGCAAAATTTAACTCGAGCAGGAAGCATAGTCTGAGCTGTGGGGTTGCCCTCATGCACTGTGGGATACACATCCATAATCCACACATGTTCCAGCAGTGGAATTTATCTTCTGCCTTCGCCCCATCTTACGTGTCACTTCTGGCTCCAACCTGTTCATCTCCCAGGTCCAGGGGAGTGGGAATAAGCCACAGCAATGCCACAGTTACTCCTTGCTCTGTACCAACTCCATTCGTCCACTTTTTAGTAGTACAACAAAAACTAAGCAGCTCAATTAAATCTGAATGCAATGATCATGCTTCATTCTGCACTTTGCATCAAAACCAAACAGAATTCTTGTGGGCTCTTTTCCTGTACAATCTTCTTAAATGTCCAGACCAGATTTTCAAGTTCTAATGAAACAAATCCAGGCAAATACTGTTTGCTAAAAATTAGAGATGAATGCAAGAATGTTACTAGCAGCTTTAAAACAGCCCCAAACTGGAAACAACCCAAATGTACATCAGGACAAAGGATAAATCTGAGACTTCCCTGATGGCGCAGTGGATAAGACTCTGCGTTCCTAATTCAGGGGGCCCAGGTTCGATCCCTGGTCAGGGAACTAGATTCTACATGCATGCTGTAACTAGGAGTTTGCATGCCGCAACTAAGGAGCTGACGAGTCACAACTAAGGAGCCCGTGAGCCACAACTAAGGAGCCCACCTGCAGCAACTAACACCCAGTGCAACCAAATAAATAAATAAAAAGGATAAATCTATTCTGAAATATTCAGACAATGGAGTATGGCATGATATGTTTGTCAGTTCAGGGTAATAACAAAACACAGCAGACTGGGAGGCTTAAACAGCAAACATTTGTTTCTCACAGTTCTGGAGGCTAGAAGTCCAAAATCAAGATGCCAGCAGGTCCTATGACTGGTGAGATTCCACTTCCTGGTTTGCAGATGGCTGACTCTTCACCGTGTCCTCACATGGTGGAGAGAGAGCAAGAGCTCTGGTCCCTTCATCTCCTTATGGGGGCACTAACCCCATTAAGGAGGGCTCCACCCTTATCACCTAATTAATCACCTCCCAGAGGCCCCTCCTCCTCATATCATCACACAGGGGATTTTGGCTTCGACATATGAGTTTTGGGGGGATACAAATATGGACTAAGAATGCTGCCTGCCGCAAAGGATGTCTCAGCCATCAGCGATTGAAGCCACCCACAACAGTGAGCCCTGAGGGAACTCAGGATGGAAACAGGAATGCCCACCATCTAGGAGTCATCAGACTGCAGCCACCCCCAATGGGGTACAGCTTGAGGAAACTCAGGATGAGAAAGCACAGGTTACTAGCCCCAGACAGCTGAGGTGCATCTCAAAGGAACGATTTCAGTAAGCCCAGACTCTTGCATCCTCCCATATAGAGAAAAGTGCTAAATTCCTTAACTTGAGATGTCTGGTTTTCTTTCTGGGGGCTGGCAAAGCTCATATCTTGCTCTGGCCAGCAGATAGGGACATGCAAGCTGTCGGTATGCGAAAATGCACGGGGCCGCATGCCCGATGATCAGGGAAATAAGAAACAACACATAAATGAGCTCACCAGGACTTTAGACATTCCCCTGTAGGCCTCTTAATACAGCCAAAATTAAAATGCCATTTGGGGAAGTTTTGTGGCCTCCAGCACTGTTAGGATTCCCATAGCACTTGAACATCAGGATCATAAAACACTGGGACTAGCCAATTCGGGAGATCACAGGATCCGAGATCCTCAGTTTGCAGCTTCCTAAGCTGAGGCTCTGAGGTGTCTGTGGATCCACAAATGTTATCTGGGAAAGTAACGCCTCGGATCAGTGGGGCTCAGCTCGAGCTGCACAGCAGCAATGCTTTGAAACATTGACACCCAGGCTCAGCCTCAACCTGATTCCATCCTAGTCTCTGGTGATGAGGCCCCGCAGCAGTGGTATCACCAGCTCCCCAGGTGAGTGTGATGAGAAAACTGATGCATCATATTCTCACAGCCTTAACTTCGGCTCCTTTCAAATCCATCTGCCAGCCCCTTTGCAGAGCCCTGCGCCGTGGAGGGGTGAGTTTTGTTGGAGTGAGCATTGTGGGAAGTGGAAGAGCTCCACCCACATGGGGGCCCTGCCTCCCAGAGGCTCCTGACCGGGGCGGGGGCGGGGCATCACGATCCCAGCCCCACGGGGTCTGCAGCCCGTCACCAGCGGCCCTGCAGCAGGAGGACAGCTTCCCTGCTCCGTGTCCAAGGTTTCCTTTCACCTCCTTCCATCCCACATCCAGTGCGATGCCAGTTACATAACCCGAGAAGCTGTTTTCTTAAAGTTCAAAGTCGAAATGGATCTGGCACAGCAGGAAATTCTGGATAAATTTAGTCAAGATTGCAGATCTCTCCACAGAGGCACGGCGCTGACTCGGCTGTGCTGCGCATCCCGACACCCAGAATTCCCAGGCTGGAGAGTCACACCTAAATATCCGACTTCAGCCAAAACCCAGCAGTTACGCAGCCCCTGGGCCATGTCTCCCGCTCCCGGGAGGGAGGAGCTGGCATTGCCACTGCACGCCATCTCTGGGTTTAGCCACCGGGAGAGATTCCCAGACCAGGGGTAGCTTCCCTGGGAGGGACCTGCTGGCTGGACCTCTCCTGACTGGCTCAGGGTCCTCACCCCGGACGGGGTTAGGGACTCTGCCGTGAGACCCCTGTGGAGTCTGGTCTCTGGGTTGGGCTGGAGACCCCTTGGGAGCCCCTGCAGAGCCTCCCTGCTCCTGGGGTCCTGAGAGCGACACCACACCTGGCAGGTGGCCCAGCGTCCTCACAGGCTCTTCCACGGAGCCAGGAGGGAGCCGGGCCTGGAGGAGTCGCCCTGGTGCCTCCCCAGCTCATCCTAGCTCCCTGGGAAACCAGGGCAGGTGAGACAGTGCGTCCTTGCCTCCTGGCCACCTCTCTGCAGCCCTCCCCTCTTGATGACCTCAGGGAGGGAGGGCTCAGGTAATTCTCCCAGTCCAGTCGCAGCACACCCCATCCTGTGGTGGCATCATTAGAAAAATCAAGGCCTATTGACTGCACGATGAATGTAAAGTGGGCTCTTAGTGGTGAAATTACAGGTAATCACCTCCTCAAGGAGCTTCTCTAAAGCATCCTCCATCCTCCATCCCCCATCCCCCACTAAGCTCTTTCCACAGGTAGAGACATTTGACCCTTCACATACATCCCTCCTCTCTCAGAGTCACCCCTGAGACCCCTCTACTTGGCCTGCTGGCGTTGAGGGGTTTTTAAAAATTAAAAACTACTATTCCTTTAACACTTGATCTAAGAAAAATGATGGAACAGTTAAAAATCACACAACTGGGGCTTCCCTGGTGGCGCAGTGGTTGAGAGTCTGCCTGCCAATGCAGGGGACGCGGGTTCATGCCCCGGTCCAGGAGAAGCCCACGTGCCGCGGAGCGGCTGGGCCCGTGAGCCATGGCCACTGGGCCGGCGCATCCGGAGCCTGTGCTCTGCAGCAGGAGAGGCCACAGCAGTGAGAGGCCCACGTACCGCAAAAAAAAAAAAAATCACACAACTACCTCATTAGGTGGCCCTAAATTTAAAACATTCAAAATACTGGCATCCAGTTCTAGTTTTTGTTTTTTGTTTTTTTGGGGGATTTTCTGGGCCACTTAATTCCCCAACCAGAGATCGAACCCATGCTCCCTACAGTGGCAGTGCAGTCTTAACCACTGGACCGCCATTTATTTATTTTAAATGGAGGGAAATTTTTCATTAAATTCTAAACTAAGTTCATTTCAATGCCTTTTTAAAATTAAGCATTTACTACCTAAACTTCTTAAGATATGCATCTCTTTAAGTCAAATTCCATATTAAAATACAGATTCACACAAAATTGGGTTGCAATTACCAACTTTGTAAAATGATTTGTATGAAAATTTCTCTCCCTAGGGTTTGTGATTCTTTATGGCAATTAAAAATATAGATTTTATTTATATGCACATTGAGGCAACAGAACCTATATGTAAATCAATGAATAATACCATATTAAAATTCCTTAATATATGAAGCAGCATCTTGATTCAAAATAGATCTGTAAATCACTGAGAAGACTACACTCAGATCGATATTAAAGTAATGGAAAAGGAACCTTCCAGTAGCTAATGCCACCGAATCAGGGGCTAGTATCACTACAGAAATGAATTTAGCCCCATGGAAGAAATCTTTTACGGGTGGATTTTTATGCTTTGGGCACACAATTGTTCAGCGCACTTTTTTATTCCATGAAACATGTACTGTCTTCCAGAACATTCTGGCTGCTCCTACCACCTCCTCATCTGTGCAGCCTTCTCCTCACCGCCATCTGGCAGGCATTTCTGTGTAGCATGTGTGAACACACATCTCACTAACCGCCCACTGATTTCCAGTCCCGTGGCCCCTGCACACTCAGCTTAGTTGCCTTGTCTGCAGCATTTGTCGCTGCTGGTGACACTCCCCTCCCGGGAGGTAGGGCTCCCTGTCCCCTTCCTCTCGGACCCACCTCCTGCACAAGAACAGCTCACCGCTTCGAAACCCCATAGCCCATCACTGGTCTTTCCTTTCACTCTGAAGGTCCATCCTCATTCACGCCCCCAGCTTCCACCATTACCAGGACACTCCATGCCCTCCCGGACCACTCTCCTGGCTCCACTCCCCAGGAATATCTCCCCAGCTCTCTCCGGGGCACCTACCTCACACCCAGCATGGCCAAAACTCAGCTCAGATGTTCCCAGAAATCTTGAAACTAGTTTCTGGCTCCTGGTTCCTCGTCTCCAACTCAATGTGTCTGTCACATGTGCACTCACACCCCCCACCCAAGATAAAGACTGCCCTAAGCAGGGGTGGCCAAACTTTTATTCTACAGAGGGCCACATAGTAAATAACTTAAGCTTTGCTGGGTGTGCAGTATCTGTCACAACCACTCAGCTCTGCCACCACAGCTTGAAAAGAGCCCTGGAAAATATGTAAGAAAATATCTGTAGCTGCATCCCAATAAAACTTTATTTATAAAAACAAGCAACAGGCTAGATGTGGCCAACGGGCCATAGTTTACTGAGCCATGCCCTAAAATACACCAACAGTTATTAACAGTTATGAGTGGTTATCAACACATGTTGGACTTCTAGGAGGTTTTGATCATCTTTAGAGTGTTCTATATTTTCCAACTGTGCTATTATGAACATGCACATCACATTTAAAATCAGAAATAGGATTGAAGCTGATGTCAGTAGCAAATGGCTGATAACTTGATCAGCTGTATTGCTTGATGTTTACTCCCCAGTTGCAGGGAACCAGTATTGTGGATCCCAAACACTGGTTTGTTTCTTTGTTTTATTTTTTGTTTGTTTTTTTAATAAGATGAAGCTATTTTCTTTTTTCTTTTTTTTATTTCTTGGCTGAGCCACGTGGCTTGTGGGATATTAGTTCTCTGATCAGGGATTGAACCCAGGCCCTCAGCAGTGAAAGCCCGGAGTCCTAACCACTGGACCACCAGGGAGTTCCCCCAAACACTGTTTTACAAGTAGCCTGGGATTAAGCAGGTCATACTTGGCTTGTTTGAAGCTCCAACATAAAGATTTTTATTTCTTTCACTTCTTATCTTTAATCTGTGCAGACACTTGCATGCACACACACACACGCACACAGAGTAATTCTCCTGGGGAAGTGAATGAAATTCTCTTTTCCAGTACATTTCCCTCAAATGACTTTCTTGTCTCATTGACAGTGTGTAAGTCCAAGAAAAAGAGTTATTTCTTATACTATAAACTCAATAGGGATGGAAAAATGAGACAGACTGATGTTTTTTCTCCTCCCCATGTTCTGTTCTATTTCGCACAGCACTGATCAAAGTCCTGCCCACAGAACTCCGTGGCCACCATGGTGGTGGCCACGCCCCCAGTGGCACCTGGGGCCAGAGAGAACTGAAGCTTCTCCCTCAACGTTCCACAGACACGTGTATGAAGCAACTTGCTACTCATCCTGTCACTGGTGCTTTCACTTTCAACCATTGCTCCCTGCAAGTCATTGTTTTCACATATAAAATTTAAGCAAATCCTTTGAAACAGTGAACATTTTCATTAAATTAAATGAATGAATTAAAATTCCAAAACCGCTCAAGAGGCCAGATCCCCGACCCCAGTCATGTGGTGCTCCCTCCTCTGTGGGTCCGCCTCCCCCCGGGTAGGGGTGGGAGCCCCTGGGTACCAGGATGTAGCAGCTGTCCCAGATTTCCAGATAGGCTGTGAACATATCAAAGGCAATATTGTTCCTCAAAAGAGGTTAAGAATTAGTGAATTAAACTGACTCTCTAGAGCCCACCAACCATGCTCAATGTCACTGCACTCACTGAATAGAACACAGACCTATGTGTCACTTCTGCACCTGGCTTTATTACCATGGCAATCCAGGTCATAGCTCTAGATTGGGGCTTCTCAACATGGGCACTGCTGGAATTTGGGTTCAGATCATTCTTTGTGGTAAAGGTCTGCTCTGTCCATTGCAGGGTGTTTAGCAGCATCCCTGGCCTCCACCTTTGAGATGCCAAGAGCAGCCCCTCAGTTGTAACAACCAAAAATACCCCCAGACATTGCCAAATGCCCCTGGGTGGGAGGAATCATCCCCATTGAAAATAACTGGTGTATGTTGATCAAACCCACCCTGACAGCATGAAAGCTCTTGTATTTAGTGATGGATGTCTTATTTTTAGGGAATCACCTTTCTTTATACAATACCTGTTCCACCACCAGCAGGGTGTCCCTGGGAGAGGCCAGGGAAGCCTGACTCATGGGCTTCCTTGCGAGGTCTTCCAATGGTAAATGATTGCACATAATATTGTGACGATGAAGTGTCCTCCCCCTATGAGATGATGCACAGACCTGCCATTGGTCCACCGTGGACTGAACTCGGTTTGCCAGGAGTGGTGATAAATTATCCTAATCATCTCATTTTCTCACCTGCAACCCATTGAATTGATAGCTCAAATTGATAAGGTTTTCTATGATAACCCAAGAACAAACATGGTAAATTATAAGCCTGGGTCGAACTCTGAGCTGCTATTCTGCTTTGCTTGGCTTGCCAAGGGTCTACAAATGTTCTAAGTACAGGCAGACCTCAGAGATATGGCAGGTTCAGTTCCAGACCACTGCAACAGCGAATATGGCAATAAAGTGAGTCACAGGAATGTTTTGGTTTCCCAGTGCTTATAAAAGTTATGTTCACACTCTTCTGTAGTCTATTGAGTGTGTGATAGCATCATGTCTAAAAAAGAAAATACACATACCTTAATTAAAAATAATGCTATTGGGAAAATGGCATTAATAGACCTGCTCAACGTAGGGTTGCCACAAAGCTTCAATTTGTACAAAACACAGTGTCTGTGAACTGCAATAAAGCAAAACACAATAAAAAATATATGCCTATAGTTTCTAACACATAAAAATTAGAAAATGTCTCACAAAATTCCAGATTTCAGGCTGTCCTTAAAAAGTGGAAAATTGGTCATGCTTGCCTTACATACAGCAATGCTTACCTTACATTCAGCAATGCAGTAGTAGAGGTGGGCGGCTCCTGCCCCTTTGCACCCAGCATGCCTTTTCTAGATGCCACATATATGCATTAATAACAATATTTGTTTTTCTCTTTCTGGCTTACTTCAGTCTGTATGACAGACTCTAGGTCCATCCACATCTCTACAAATGACCCAATTTCGTTCATTTTTATGGCTGAGTAATATTCCATTGTATATATGTACCACATCTTCTTTATCTATCATTGGACATTTAGGTTGTTTCCATGTCCTGGCTATTGTAAATAGAGCTGCAATGAACATTGGGGTACGTGTGTCTTTTTGAATTATAGTTTTCTCAGGGCTTATGCCCAGTAGTGGGATTGCTGGGTCATATGGTAGTTCTATTTTTAGTTTTTTAAGGAACCTCCATACTGTTCTCCATAATGGCTGTATCAATTTACATTCCCACTAACAGTGCAAGAGGGTTCCCTTTTCTCCACACTCTCTCCAGCATTTATTGTTTCTAGATTTTTTTGATGTTGAGCAGAATAAAGAAAAAAGAGTGAAAAGAATTGAAGACAGCCTAAGAGACTTCTGGGACAACACTAAATGCGCCAACATTCGAATTATAGGGGTCCCAGAAGAAGAAGAGAAAAAGAAAGGGTCTGAGAAAATATTTGAAGAGAATAGAGTGGAAAACTTCTCTAACATGGAAAAGGAAATAGTCACCAAGTCCAGGAAGTGCAGGGAGTCCCATACAGGATAAACCCTAGGAGAAACACACCAAGACACACATTAATCAAACTAACAAAAATTAAATCCAAAGAAAAAATTGTAAAAGCAGCAAGGGGAAAGCAAAAAATAACATACAAAGGAATCTCCATAAGGTTACCAGCTGATTTTTTAGCAGAAACTCTGCAAGCCAGAAGGGAATGGCAGGATATACTTAAAGTGATGAGAGAGAAAAGCCTACAACCTAGATTACTCTACCCAGCAAGGATCTCATTCAGATTCGAAGGAGAAATCAAAAGCTTTTCAGACAAGCAAAAGCTAAGAGAATTCAGCACCAGAAAACCAGCTTTACAACAAATGTTGAAGGAACTCTTTAGGCAGGAAACACAGAAGAAAAGGACACACAAAAACAAGCCCAAAACAATTAAGAAAATGGTAATAGTTAATTATATTTAAATTTTGGCCTTTGAGAATTTAGTTGAGGAGGACACGTGCAGTTCTATTGTAGCAAATAATGGTTACTTGAAAGTTCCATGTTTCAATTTAGCCCAATCCCAAATACTCTGAGAAAATAAATTCTAAGGTGTCAACAGCAGACCTCTATCCTCGGAGACGTCTCCAAATGGATTTTCCCCTGTGTGATGCTCTAGGCAGTGTAGGATGGGTGGGGCTGCCCATTCATCTCTGCAGCTGGCAAAATCTCTGCCCAGAGTGTCTGGTTCCCGGAACCCTCATGACCACCAACGCACGCACTCAAGAGCTGCGCTTTTGAGAAGAAAGCCCTGCATCTTCAGTTAAGTAAGTGATGTGTGCTGGTGGGCTGGGGGCTCTCATTGCAGCAGGAGGGGCGCGGGTCAGAAGGCAGGGAGACATTCCCAGGCAGGTGTCCGTCTCCACCCCGGGGGAGCACACAGACGCGCACAGGGAGGGTTGGGGGGCGAGGCAAGACTGTTTGACGCGGGGGGACCTCTGACCCCACCATTACATCATCCCATGGCTATAGGCAGCTTTCCAACCCACTCTTCCTTGCTTTCTAGATTGTTCCAATACATCTGTCTCCACACAGCCTCTTCTTTGCAGTGTTTTATATGCACTATTTTCCATTCAGAAGCAGAAATTTGAATAATCATCCATAATTTATGCTGTGCATGGAATGTTTATGTAATTCTCTTCGATTTTTTTTAAGACCAGAAGCAACTGGCGTGTAGCCAAGATGAGAACGGCCACTGAGTGTTTCTAGACAAGTCCGGATGACACTTGTTAGCATAATCCGTGGGCCCTGGCATACCTCACACACACAGACACACACACACACCATACATACCCCCCACAAACACACATACCACACACCCAAACCACATCATACATACACACACACGCACCCTGGCTCTGCCCTCCATGGGAGCCCATACTCTGCTGTGGCCTAGAGTTAGTGGGCAGGTGGGTGGAGCGGTGCAAAGAGATAGCAAACTGATTTTAAGCCCCACTCACTGTGGGCGCCTGGCATCCCTTATTCATTGCCTCTTTCCATGGTATTTTTTAAGTTGCCCTATTATAAGTCAACTCACTTTTTGGCAACTACTAAGTAGGCAAATTATACGTCTATTACAGTCTTTGTAAATCCCCTCTTGCACACACTAGGTGCTTTATTCCGTTCCTGTCATTTGTAGCATCACTATTATCACAGCTCAGATGAACCAGATAGCAGTTCTCTGAAATATGAGGCATCTTTTGGTTAATGTGCCATATCTGTCTTATCTTTCAATTTAACCTGCCAAATTAAGAATCCACTTTTAAATTGTCAAAGAGAATGAAAATTAACCCAGTATTTCTTAAAGTGCCATCCTCAAAATCACCTGGGGTGTGTTTTAGAAATGAAGAGCTCTGGGCTTTACCCCCAGACCCACAGAATTAGTGTCTCTAGAATCAACAAAGCAAGTCTGCATTTTTAGAAAGTGCTCCAGAGATTCTTCATACTGAACAAAAGCTGAGAAGTGCAGCCTTAAAGCTGGACTCCAATGGTGACCAGCTGCAGGGTCTGTGTGTGCAGGGGGCTCAGAGTGGGGACAGTGGCAGGCACTTTGCACTCAGGCACTGTGGAGTTCACCCCCAGCTGTCCTGGACAGGCGATGTGCCCTCTCTCAGCCTGGCTCTCCCCATTTCTAAAACGGGGACCACAGCACTGGTCAGCCTTCTGCTTTTTAGCTCTTCTGGAGCCCTGGACAGACATAGCCACCAACTGGGGTGTTTTACAACAGCTGGAGTCGATCACCTGATGGGATTTCACCCAGCTTCCAGCTTCCTTTTTTGGAGGGGACCTTGATCTCCCTGCTCCCAGGGTGCCCGGCTCCCTCCACTCCTCCCACCCTGTCCCGTCTGAGAACCAGGCGTCAGAGGACACATTTATGCCACAGTCTCGCAGTGTGAATTCCCATCTTATCCAGCCCCTCCCTCCAAAAAGGAGTCCCTCTGCTTCCTGCATTCGCCCTACAGCTTTGCACAATGCAACTCCTTCACCACATGTGCAAGCCTGACTGTTTGGGGTTCCACTGCCTCGTAAAATCTGCACAATTTCCCTTAGAAAATAGCATTTAAATAGATCATCGTATTTGAAACAATAGCTATAAAGAGAGTCCTAGTCAATATCAACATTTTTTTAAATATCAAGTTTTCTATACACTTTAAAAAACCAATTAGGTGTGTAATAGAAAGGAACAGTCTCTTGACTAATAAAAATTAAAAGAATGAATCTACAAATAAACTTAACAAGAACTGGGTACGACTTCTACAGAGAGCACCATAAGACCTTATGGACAGACATTTTTGAAAGACCAGAATATATTATGGTATGGACTGTTCACAAATGAAAAGACCCAACAGTGCAAAGGTTTTAAAGTAACTGAACAAGCTGAGTTTAAGAGTATAATGGGAGGTGGAGTCAAGACGGCCGTGTGGGAAGATGCAGAGTTAGGTCTCCTCACAACTAGGGCGCCTGCCAGCAGCTGGTGGGGGACTCTGATGCCCAAGGAGATGGGAGGAACCCCAGAGTGAACCGGTAGGATGTAGGGGGACTGATGGGAGATGAGAAGTGGAGGCCAGACAGGATCAGTGCCCCCGAGGCCAGGGAGATCAGGAGAGGCAGGTGGGAGGGACTCCCCGGGAAGAGCAGGGGAGGAGTGGAGGGAATCGCCTGGCCCACTCAGGCCAGGGAGCCTGCTGAGCTCCCAGGTTGGCACCCCCCCACCTCCAAAGCCCCTTCCAGGTAGCGTGGGTCCTGGGCGCGGAGGAGGGAGTCTGAGGAGATCAGGAGAGGCAGATAGGAGGGGCCCTCCAGGAGGAGCGGGAGAGGAGCAGAGAGGGATTGCACCATCCACTCAGGCACAGGAAGCCTGCTGGTCTCCCAGGTGAGGTCCCCTGCCCTCTGAGACCAGCGGTGGGGGGCACACATGGGCCCCTTCTGTTCGTTAAGCCTAAGCCCCTCCCCCCACAGCCCCCAGGCCTTTTCCACCCTGTGGGTCCTGAGCATTGGCCCCACCCACCACCCAACCCGCACCCTTGCTTAGGCCACTCCCTCCACAGCCAAGGTCTCCCCCCGCCCATTTTTTATTCTTTTCCATCCTCCTCTTTTTGTTTTTTTTTAATTTATTTATTTATTTATTTATTTTTGGCTGCATTGGGTTTTCGTTGCTGTACTTGGGCTTTCTCTAGTTGCAGCAAGCGGGAGCTACTCTTCGTTGCGGTGCACGGGCTTCTCACTGTGGTGGCTTCTGTTGCAGAGCATGGGCTCTAGGCACACGGGCTTCAGTAGTTGTGGCACACGGGCTTCAGTAATTGTGGCTCGTGGGCTCTAGAGCACAGGCTCAGTAGCTGTGGCACATGGACTTAGTTGCTCCATGGCACATGGGATCTTCCCAGCCCAGGGCTCGAGCCCATGTTCCCTGCATTGGCAGGCAGATTCTTAACCACTGCACCACTAGGGAAGCCCCTACTCCTCTTTTTTACTCTTGTGGTACTGATGTATAACCTTCCAGTTATTGATTCATCTACATTTTTATTTTTAAATTCTTTCTAACATATCTGTTAGTTTCCTAGTCTAACTTTATTTTTTACTTTGTTATTGTGCTCTCTTTTTTTTTTTTTTTTTTTTTGCCACCCCATAAGACTGGCAAGATCTTGATTCATTAGCCCAGGGTCAGGAGGAAGCTCCTGCTATGGGAGCTCCACTGGAGCTAAAAGAGAACCACTGGACTAATAGAGAACCTCAGACCCCAGGGAATATTCATCAGGGTGAGGTCTCACAGAGGTCCTCATCTCAGCACCAAGACCAAGCTCTACCCAATAGCCTACAGACTCCACTGTTGGAAGCCTCAGGCCAAACAACCAGTAAAACAGAAACATAATCCGACTCATAAAAAAAAATATTAGAAGGCAAAAGAATAGGTCACAGATGAAGGAGCAAGGTAAAAACCTACAAGGCCAAATAAATGAAGATGAAATAGGCAATCTACCTGAAAAAGAATTCAGAGTAATGATAGTAAAGATGATCCAGAATCTCAGAGATAGAATGGAAGCACAGATTGAGAAAATACAAGAAATGTTTAACAAAGATCTAGAACTAAAGAACAAACAAACAGAGGTGAACAACACAATAACTGAAATGAAAAATACACTAGAAGGAATCAATAACAGAATAACTGAGGCAGAAGAACGAATAAGTGAGCTGGAAGACAAAATGGTGGAAATAACTGCTGAGGAACAGAATAAAGAAAAAAAATGGAAAGAGCTGAAGACAATCTCAGAGATCTCTGGGACAACACTAAACACACCAACATTTGAATTATAGGGGTCCCAGAAGAAGAAGAGAAAAAGAAAATGTCTGAGAAAATATTTGAAGAGATTAAAGTGGAAAACTTCCCTACCATGGCATTGGAAATAGTCACCCAAGTCCAGGAAGCGCAGGGAGTCCCATACAGGATAAACCCTAGGAGAAACACATCAAGACACATATTAATCAAACTAACAAAAATTAATTCAAAGAAAAAATAGTAAAATCAGCAAGGGAAAAACAAAAAATAACATACAAAGGAATCCCCATAAGGTTATCAGCTGATTTTTCAGTGGAAACTCTACAGGCCAGAAGAGAGTGGCAGGATATACATAAAGTGATGAAAGAGAAAAACCTACAACCAAGACTACTCTACCCAGCAAGGATCTCATTCAGATTCGATGGAGAAGTCAAAAGCTTTTCAGACAAGCAAAAGCTAAGAGAATTCAGCACCACCAAACCAGCTTTACAACAAATGCTAAAGAAACTTTCTCTAAGTGGGAAACAGAAGAGAAGAAAAAGACCCACAAAAACAAACACAAAACAATTAAGAAAATGGTAGTAGGAACATACATATCAATAATAACCTTGAATGTAAACGAATTAAATGCCCCAACCAAAAGACACAGATTGACTGAATGGATACAGAAACAAGACCCATGTATATGCTGTATACAGGAGACCCACTTCAGACCTAGGGAAACATATAGCCTGAAAGTGAAGGGATAGAAAAAGATATTCCATGCAAATGGAAGTCAAAAGAAAGTTGGAGTAGCAATAGTTGTATCAGATAAAATAGACTTTAAAATAAAGAATGTTACAAGAGATAAGGAGGGACACTACAGGAAGAAGATATAGCAATTATAGATGTTTATGCACCCAACATAGGAGCACCTCAATACATAATGCAAATACTAACAATCATGAAAGGAGAAATTGACAGTAACACAATAATAGTAGGGGACTTTAACACTCTACCTACACCAATGGACAGATCATCCAAACAGAAAATAAATAAGGAAACACAACCTTTAAATGACACAATAGACCAGATAGATCTAATTGATATTTATAGAACATTCAACCTAAAAGTAGCAGAGTACACGTTCTTCTCAAGTGCACATGGAACATTCTCCAGGATAGATCAAATCTTGGGTCACAAATCAAGCCTCAGAAAACTTAAGAAAATTGAAATTGTATCAAGCGTCTTTTCTGACCACAACACTATAAGGTTGGAAATCAATTACAGGAAAAAACTGTAAAAACACAAGTACATGGAGCTTAAACAGTGCTCTACTAAATAACCATGAGATCACTGAAGCAATCAAGGAAGAAATTTTTAAAAACATAGAAACAAATGACAATGAAAACCCAATGACCCAAAACCTATGGGACACAGTGAAAGCAGTTCTAAGAGGGAAGTTTATAGCAATTCAATCTCAACTCAAGAAACAAGAAAAATCTCAAATAAACAATCTAACCCTACACTTAAAACAACTAGAGAAAGAAGAACAAAGAAAACCCAAAGTCAGTAGAAGGAAAGAAATCATAAAGATCAGAGCAGAAATAAAAGAAACAGAAATGAAGAAAACAATAGCAAAGATCAATAGAACTAAAAGCTGGTTCTTTGAGAAGATAAACAAAATTGATAAACCCTTAGCCAGGTTCATCAAGAAAAAAATGGAGAGGACACAAATCAATAAAATTAGAAATGAAAAAGGAGAAATCACAACTGACACTGTAGAAATACAAAGGATTATAAGGGACTACTACAAATACTATATGCCATGAACAAGTGGACAATTTCTTGGAAAGGTGCAATTTTCCAAGACTGAACCAGGAAGAATTAGAAAATATAAGCAGACCTATCACAAGTAATGAAATTGAAGCTGTGATTAAAAATCTTCCAAAGAAAAAAAAAATCTTCCAACAAAAAATAGTCCAGGACCAGATGGCTTCACAGGTGAATTCTACCAAACATTTAGAGAAGAGCTAACACTCATCCTTCTCAAACGCTTCCCAAAAATTGCAGAGGGAGAAAAACTCCCAAATTCATTCTATGAAGCCAGCATCACCCTGATACCAAAACCAGAAAAAGATAACACAAAAACAGAAAATTATAGACCAATATCACTGATGAACATAGATGCAAAATTCCTCAACAAAATACTAGCAAACATAATCTAACAGCACATTAAAAGGATCATATACCATGATCAAGTGGGATTTATCCGAGGGATGCAAGGATTCTTCAATATACACAAATCAATCAATGTGATACACCGTATTAACAAATTGCAGAATAAAAACCATATGATCATCTCAATAGATGCAGAAAAGGCTTTTGACAAAATTTGACACCCATTTATGTTAAAAACTCTCCAGAAAATGGGCATAGAGGGAACCTACCTCAACGTAAGAAAGGCCATATATGACAAACCCACAGCAAGCATCATGGTGAAAAACTGAAAGCATTTCCACTCAAGACAAGGATTCCACTCTTACCACTCTTATTCAACATAGTTTTGGAAGTCCTAGCCACAGAAATCAGATAAGAAAAATAAATTAAAGGAATACAAATTGGAAAAGAAGAAGAAAAACTGTCACTGTTTGCCGATGACATGATACTATACATAGAAAATCCTAAACATACCACCAGAAAACTACTAGAAGTAATCAATGAATTTGGTAAGGTTGCAGGATACAAAATTCATGCACAGAAGTCTCTGGCATTCCTATATACCAACAATGAAAAATCAGAAAGAGAAATTAAGGAAACACTCCCATTTACCATTGTAACAAAAAGAATAAAATACTTAGGAATAACCTGCCTAAGGAGGCAAATATTGTACTCAGAAAACTATAAAATACTGATGAAAGAAATCAAAGATGACATAAACAGATGGAGAAATATACCATGTTCTTGGATTGGAAGAATCAATGTTGTGAGAATGACTATACTACCCAAAGCAATCTACAGATTCAATGCAATCCCTATCAAACTACCAATGGCATTCTTCACAGAATTAGAACAAAAAATCTTACAATTCGTATGGGAACACAAAGACCCCGAGTAGCCAAAGCAATCTTGAGAAAGAAAAACAGAATTGGAGGAATCAGGCTCCCTGACTTCAAACTATACCAGAAAGCTACAGTAATCAACACAGTATGGTACTGGCACAAAACCAGAAATACAGATCAATGGTACAGGATAGAATGCCCAGAGATAAACCCATGCATATATGGGCACCTAATTTACGACAAAGGAGGCAAGACCATACAGTGGAGAAAAGACAGCCTCTTCAATAAGTGGTGCTGGGAAAACTGGACAGCTATGTGTAAAATAATGAAATTAGAACAGTACCTAAAACCATACACAAAAATAAACTCCAAATGGATTAAAGACTTAAATGTAGGACCAGACACTATAAAACTTTTAGAGGAAAAACACTCTTTAACATAAACCACAGCAAGATCTTTTTTGACCCACCTCCTAGAGTAACAGAAATAAAAACAAAAATAAACAAATGGGACTTAATTAAACGTAAAAGCTTTTGCACAGCAAAGGAAACCATAAACACAACGAAAAGACAACCCTCAGAATAGGAGAAAATATTTTCAATGAAACAACAGACAAAGGATTAATCTCCAAAATATATAGACAGCTCATGGTGCTCAAAATAAAAAAAAAACAAATAATCCACTTAAAAAATGGGCAGAAGACCTAAATAGACATTTCACTAAGGAAAACATACAGATGGCCAAGAGGCACATGAAAAGATGTTCAACATCACTAATTATTAGAGAAATGCAAATCAAAACTACAATGAGGAATCACCTCACACTGGCCAGAATGGCCATTATCAAAAAAGCTAGAAACAATAAATGCTTGAGAGGGTGTGGTGAAAAGGGAACCCTCCTACACTGTTGGTGGGAATGTAAATTGATACAGCCACTATGGAGAACAGTATAGAGGTTCCTTAAAAAACTAAAAATAGAACTACTTATATGACCCAGCAATCCCACTGCTGGGCATATACCCTGAGAAAACCATAATTCAAAAAGACATGCACCACAATGTTCACTGCAGCACTATTTACAATAGCCAGGACATGGAAGCAAC
This sequence comes from Neophocaena asiaeorientalis asiaeorientalis, assembly GCF_003031525.2. NCBI lineage: Eukaryota > Metazoa > Chordata > Mammalia > Artiodactyla > Phocoenidae > Neophocaena > Neophocaena asiaeorientalis. The sequence goes on from NW_020173927.1 coordinate 2,643,869, forward strand.
CTAAGTGTCCATCGACAGATGAATGGATAAAGAAGATGTGGCACATATATACAGTGGAATATTACTTAGCCATAAACAGAAACGAAACTGAGTTATTTGTAGTGAGGTGGATGGACTTAGAGTCTGTCATACAGAGTGAAGTAAGTCAGAAAGAGAAAAACAAATACCATATGCTAACGCATATATACGGAATCTAAAAAAATTGTACTGATGAACCTAGTTGCAGGACAGGAATAAAGGGGTAGACATAGAGAATGGACTTGATGACATGGGGTGGGAGGGCAAAGCTGGGGCAAAGTGAGAGTAGCATCGACATACATACACTACTGAATGTAAAATGGTTGGCTGGTGGGAAGCACAGGGAGATCATCTCGGTGCTTTGCAATGACCTAGAGGGGTGGGATAAGGAGGATGGGAGGGGAGGCTCAAGAAGGAGGGGGGTATGGGGATGTGTGTATGCATATGGCTGATTCGCTTTGTTGTACAACAGAAACTAACATGGTATTGTGAGGCAATTATACTCCAATAAAGATCTATTTTTAAAAAAACGAGTACAATGGAAGGGTAATTGTGTAAAAATAGTCAGGACCTTTAAAATAGCCAGGACCTTTAAAAAGAGGAATGGAGAGGGGAGTTTTGCTCTACCATATATGCTCTGCCTAAAAAATTTCAAATTTATATAGTGTTGGGTGGACTCAGGAGGAGCTGAGTATCTCAGCAGAACAGATAAAGCCCAGAAACTCATCTATTTGTTCACTCAAGCATAAATAACAATAAAAATTGACAGCCACTGTGTTTTTTGCATTGGGAATACAGCAGTGAAGAAAATAGACACAATCCCTTCCTTCCTGAGGCTTATATTCTAGTGCATTGTCTGTGTGAAAGGTGTTACCTCAAATTGGGGGAAGGAAGGGAAGAAAGGAATTGTGGACAGGTAATGAATGGTTTGTGCAAAATTAGCAAGCTATTGGGGGAAAAATGTTAAATTCCTACATTACAACATTCACAGCTGAAACTCACACAACATTGTATATCAAGTATATTTCAATAAAATAAGCAAATCTAAAAAAATGTTTCACATCGATTAAAGTCCTAAATATAAAATACAAAACTATGAAAATAAGAAAAAAAAATTGTATAGGAGAATGATGTTTAAGGTATTGGAGTAGAAAAGCCTTTCTAATAACATGGTCAGTTGATTCATGACAAAGAAGCCAAGAAATTACAATGGGGACAGGATAGTCTCTTCCATAAATTGTGCTGGGAAGACTGGCCAGCTACATGCAAAAGAATGAAACTGGACTCCTGTCTTATACCACACACACAAATCAACTCAGTATATAAGTTGCAATGTGTGAGTGTATCACATCAACACATTGTACACCTTAACCTTACAGAGTTTCTGAACAATGAGAAAAAGAATTTACAAACAGACAACAAATCTAAATAGGCAACTCAGATATAGAAATTCAATTGACCAGTAAATATAAGATGTTTAAATAGTAATCAATGAAATGAAGATTAAAAGAAAAAGAGAGAGAGATACTATGTTTCAACCATCAATAAGGCCAAGAGCAGGGATGGGGATGAGGTGGGAAAGAGCCCCAAACCAGAAAGAGCCCTGCCTCTCCGGCCTTTGGGGGCAGCCTCAGACCTGGCTAGCAAAGTCTGGAAGAGGGCTATAAAGTCCTAGGGCTCCTGTAACAAAATACCACAAACTGCATGGCTTAAAACAACAAGTATTTATTTTTTCACTATTCTAGAGGCTACAGGTCCAAAATCAAGGTGCAGCAGGGCTGGGTCCTTCTGGAAGCTCTAGAGGAGACTCCTCTCCACGCCCCTCCATAGCCTCTGATGGTGGCCGGCAACCCTTAGCTGGTCGACGCATCACTCCAGGTCTCTCCAATTGCTGCTTCTGTCTTAACACGGCATTCTCCTCTCTGTGTGCCTCTGTCTACATTTCTCTCTTCTTATAAGGAGACCAGCCATTGGATTAAGACCCACTGTAATCCAGTATGACCTCATCTTGACTTGATGACATCTGCAAAGACCTATTTCCAAATAAAAGCATGTCCATGGATTCTGGGAGTTAGGACTTCAACTTATCTTTTGGGGAGCACAATTCAGCCCAAAACAGAGACCGTGGTCTCTACACCAGCCAGACTGAACTAGAACCTGCCTAATGGGATGCATCCTCAGCAACAGACCCCCGCTCAGACATGAGGAGAACTTCCCCCTCCACACCCAGGAGGCTAGTGTCTACACAGCCAGGGTCACTCCAGTGGGGACAGATGGAGATAAGCCTTCATGGCAGAATCACCTCTTAGCTCCACTTAGGACCCTGAAGGATCTGGAACACACTGAAAGAGGCACAAGCTGAGTTCTACCCCCAGTTTGGAGACCGCAGCCAACAGAACCCCAGTTGCCAACACACAGAGTAAAAGTTCTTCCTCCAAAAAGAGTCCAGGGACCCCCGCAGACACGAGGAGCAGCAGGTGTTTCTAGGCCCCCAGGTTCCCATACATCTGCAGTCCCTCCCTGGACACCAAGGATCAGCCTTGGCTACTGTTCTGTTCTCAGAGGTGAGTAGCCACACAGAGGAACGGGGAGGGCTTCTTGAGTTCTTAGTTAGCCCTGACCCCTGACCTCTGTCTGTCAGTTTCCAGGCAGGGGAGCCAAGCTGAGGAGAGGAGAACACCTTGCAGGGGGTCGGCCCCCCCACACCCACAGAAGGATGGGAAGCTGATTGTCTTGGGTGAAGAGAAGGTCTTGACAACTCCCAAGGGAAAGAGTCCTTCATGGGGATTCTTAGGTTGCCGTGGACATAAGATTGGTCTCCACATTGAGAATCAGACATAATTGTGTGGATTGAGTAGCCACCTAAGAAAGTGGACAGTCACAAACACAGGTGAGCTCCCGGATCCTTCTGAATGGAGCCCCTTGGCCCACTGTTGGTACACTCCCCCCACCTCGCCAAACATACACCCAGGGCAAGGCTTCAAACAGCAGGTACTGTGACGTCCTTCAGGGTTTGGAGCAGGGATCTGGGGCACATCCCCTGTGTTGGGGCCGCCACCACCAGACTGAGGTTAATTTCCTGCAAGTGACAGCAATATCTGTTGTAAAATAGCATAAAGTTGCTGACCTGCTTCCAAATGGCAGCGTGGAGAAAAGAAGTGAATGAAAGTCAACTGCAGGTTCCTTCCCTCAGGCTGTTTGAACTCTGTCGTGGTTTGAAAGTCCAGAGCCCAGTCGATGTGTGTAGCTGACACATCTCCCATGTGTGAGGGTTGCTGTGAGCGGGCACACCAGGCTCCATTCTCACCAGAGGAGACGGGGAACCAGGGACTCAGGACAGACTCCATGCTCCATTCCCCAAACCTGACTAAACCATGAGTCTGTGTCATGTTTCAGAGAAATTATCCCAGCTTACCTGTGCAAGAATCACTTTGGAAAGTGGCATAGATGTTTGTCTCCTAGTTTTAAAAACTACCTAAGGGAGAGTTTGATGTATTCTTTCACAAACACCCCTGCACACTATGTGGAACAATTCTCTCAGCTGAACTGCCGTCCTTTGCTGCATGCATTTCATTTCCTGTTTCCTGCAGAAGATGAGCATCTTGTCACCGAAGCAGCAGAGAGCTCTGCTAGGTCACAGCGTCTCAGGAAGTTGAGCATATAAAGCACTCTGGTTGTGATGGTGATGGCTGAGTGAAACCTGTCTTTCATCCCAGCATAGTTGTCGTGTGACTGATTCATGCAGCCGGGTGGACCTCACAATTAGTGGAAGCAGACAGCTCGGCCAGCTTCCTGGGCACCTTCCTGCTACCTCTGTTCTCCAGGGGGAGTGTCTCCTCACTCATCCGCAGGTACCTCCAGCCACCTGGGAAACACACAAGAACATCAACTCTCCCTGTGGTGCCAGTGGCACTGCCAGGGGGCTCAGCACAGCTGTCAGACACCTGGATATGGTACCCAACAGAGGCTGTCCTCGAGGATGCAAAGCAATGTACTCAGGGCCTCCAGCCTCCATGGTCTGCTTTCAAACACAAGAAGCTGACGGAGAGGACAAAGGATGGAGTGAGTTGTGAATCAGTCCCATTCTCTGGACCCTGTCAGTGAAGCCAGCAACTCTGCCTCCTTCCAGGCAGGGGAGCTGAGTAAAAGAGAGAGGAGCTCGCAGAGGACCCGGGGTCCCCTTACATAAGGATGGGAAGCTACTTGTCTTGGGTGAAGAGAAGGTCTTGACAACTCCGAAGGGAAAGAGTCCTCATGGGGATTCGTAGGTTTCCATGGACATAAGATTGATCTCCAAGTTGGGAATCACACATAATTGTGTGGACTGAGTAGTCACCTAAGAAAGTGGACAGTCACAGACACAGGTGAGCTCCTGGATCCTTCTGAAGGGAGCCCCCTCCACTAGCTGTTGGTACTTGCTGCCCTCTCTCTGGTGCTTTCCCTCATCCACCTTCTCAAACCAATATTTGACCTCGTAAGACATCAGTTCTTATGAGAATTTGAGCTAATTAATAAATTTAATAAACAAATTTAAATAAATGTTTTCCTCCAGGGACTACCCTTATGAAAAAGAATATCTGTCATTGCCTTTTATAAGCATTAGAAAAATAATAAATATTGCAAAAAAATGCATGCTAAATTTAGAAAACTTGAGAAATGAAGTTGATTTTAAAAGATGAAATCACCTTTAATCCCACCACGCAGATAAACGCTCATGTATGGAATGCTTAAGACACCATAGCACATGGGTGTTCTGTGGTATTTGACATGAGTTCATCATGGATTTGCCTATTAGACGAATGCAAATCAAAACCACAGTGAGATATCACTTCATACCCACTAGGATGGCTAGAATCAAGAACTCAGATATTCATACAACTCAGTAACAACAACAACAAAAAAGCAAACAACCCAATCAAAAACTAGGCAGAAGACCTAAATAGACATTTCTCCAAAGAAGACACAGGCAACATGAAAAGATGTTCAACATCGCTCATTATTAGAGAAATGCAGATCAAAACCACAATGAGGTACCACCTCACACCATTCAGAATGGCCATCATTAAAAAGTCTACAAATAACAAATGCTGGAGAGGGTGTAGAATAAAGGGAACCTTCCTACACTGTTGGTGGGAATATAAATTGGTTCAGCCACTATGGAGAACAGTATGCAGGTTCCTCAGAAAACTAAAAATACAGTTGCCATATGATCCAGCAATCCCACCCCTGGGCATATATCTGGAGAAAACTCTAATTCGAAAAGATACATGCACGCCAGTGTTCATAGCAACATTATTTACAGTTGCCAAGATATGGAAACAACCTAAATGTCCATCAACAGATGAATGGATAAAGAAGATGTGGTACCTATATACAATGGAATATTACTCAGCCATAAAAAAGAATGAAATAATGCCATTTGCAGCAACATGGATGGACCTAGAGATTATCATACTAAGTGAAGTAAGTCAGAAAGAGAAAGACAAGTAAAACATGATATCACACATATGTGGAATCTAAAATATGACACAAATGAACTCATCTACAGAATAGAGTCACAGACATAGAGAACAGACTCGTGGTTGCAGGGGAAGGGAGTGGAGGAGGGATGGATTAGGAGTTTGGGGTTAGCAGATGCAAATTATTATATATAGGATGTGGATAAACAACAAGGTGCTACTGTAGAGCACAGGGAACTGTATTCAATATCCTGTGATAAACCATAACGGAAAAGAATATGAAAAAGTATATATATATGTACATATACATGTGTAACTAAATCACTTTGCTGTACACCAGAAACTAACACAACATTGTAAATCAACTAGACTTCAATTTAAAAAAATTCAGATAATCGTGAGCGTTGGTGAATATGTGGAGAAATCAGAATGCTCACACATGGCTGGTGGGCATGTGAAATGCGGAGGCCACTTTGGAAAACTGCTTGGCCGTTCCTCCATAAGTCATACATCGAATTGCCACATAACCCAGAAACGCCACGCCTAGGTATATACCCAAGAGAAATGAACAATATGTCAACATAAAAACTTGTATATGAACGTCCATAGCAGCATTATTCAAAGTGACTAAAAAGTAGAAACAAACACCAAATCCATCCACCATTGACAGGGTAAATGAAATGTGGTACCCACACAAGCCAATGTTATTTGGCCATAAAAAGGAATGAAGCACTGATACATTATGCTCAGTGAAATAAGCCAGACACAGAAGGTGACATATTGCATGATTCCATTTGTAGGAACAGGACGTTAGCAGATGGAGAGTGTGTGAAAATAGTGGGGAAAGTAATAACAACAAAAACAGCTGCATTGAATTCTCTCTCTGAACAGGAATTGACTCTTCGTCCTCACAACACTGGGAGGTGGATATTATTTTACCCCCTTTTCACAGATGCAAAAGGTAAGACCCCAGGCCAGGACCCCACCTCAAGGAGATGACGGGGTGGTGAGGATGAACAGGCAGTTCCCGTCCTGACTGCACGTGCCCTGAGGGAGGATGGAAAGGGTCCCACTCACACTGGCCCCAAACGTCTGCACTCACACTCCGATTTCCACAAAGGCCAGTCGAGAGGCTAGATCCTGCACCCACCATGATCTCTCTCTCAGAGGATGGGAACGCTGGAAACCCACGGGAGCAGGGGAGCGGTCCCCAAGCTGATTCACATGCCAAAGACTCAGACCCGTGGTCCAATGCCCGATGAGGTTGACCACACATCACCGCCTTGGCATCACAGACATGACATGCGGAGAGCTGAACAGGTGACCTGCCTCAGCCCCTCGAGACACCCCAGACCTTCTTGTCCTCCTCTCCATCAGCCCCATCACTGGACAGTCCCTTCTGTACCATCAAGGAGGTAACGTCTACAGAAGCTGGCATCTGGGCCATGCCCACCCTGCTTACCTCCTCCGAGGGACAGTAAGCAAGCACTCTGGGCTGCAGGTTTGGGACCCCACAATCCACGTGTGGAACCCTAACCCCCAGTGTGATGTCATTTGGAGGCGGGGCTTTGGGGCATGGCTAGGGTTAGATTAGGGTGGAGCCCTCATGATGGGATTGTTACCAACTCTAAGCTCGTGCTGCTCACGTGAGCAGTTGGGGTGCAGATGACGTGTTGGAGCAAGAAATAGCGACTTTATTCAGAAGGCCAGCAAACCAAGAAGATGGTGGGCTCGTGCCCCAAAGAACCGTCTTTCCTGACTTAGGATTCAGCCTCTTTTTATACTACAAAGGGAGGGAGTAAAGTCAAACATTTCCTGGTTCCCATCAGCTTCTAGAGGGGATGTGTTCATTTCTTCCTTCCTGCAGCCATTCACCGGTGAGTCTGGTCAGGATGTTTCCTGTGAGCTAAACAAAGGTATTTCAGCTTCATGCTCATTACACGGGAGGCAGGGTTCCCAGAGGTGGGCCATGATGTGTAATTTAAGCTTGTAGGCAACATCCCTTTAGTGATGTTGTAAGTGATGAACTTGTAAGAGAATGCAAAATGTTCTTCCTATTACAGGATTACTGCCCTCCCAGGAAGAGGAAGACAGAGATCTCCCTCCATGGGCACACACCAAGGAAAGGCCACATGAGGACACAGTGAGAGGATGGCCGTGTACAAACCAGGAACAGAGGCCTCCCGGGAGCCAAATCTGCTGGCACCCTCATCTTGGACATCTGGCCTCCAGGACCGTGAGAAATAAACATCTGCTGTTTAAGGCTCAGAGTAAGCTGTGGTACTCTGTTGTGGCAGCCAGGCTGACCAGGACGGGGGTGAGCGAGTAGTTGGTTGGTGTACTGGGTTGAAACAGTGTCCTCCAAAAATCCAGGTCCACCAGGAACATCAGAATAGGACAACAATTGGAAATAGGGTCTTGACAGATGTAATTAGATAAATTAAACTCATCCAAAGCTGGTGTACTTATAAGAGGAGGGAAATTTGGACACAGACACAGAGGAAAGACGGTCATGTGAAGACGAAGCGATGCTTCCACAAGGCAAGGAACGTGAGAGTTGCCAGCCACCGTGAGAAGCTGGAAGAGGCAGGAGGGCTCCCGCCCTGGAACCTTCAGGGACAGCGTGGGCCTGCTGACACCTTGATCTCAGGCTTTCGGCTCCAGAATATGAAAAGATTACTGTCTGCTGTCTCAGCCCTCCCAGCCTGTGGTGCTGTCAGGGCAGCCCTAGGACACCAGCACGGCCTCTAGTGAATTACCATGCAGATGCCCTCATTCGTCTGGACCACTGGCTCACTGAGCCTTCAACCCTGATGGAGCACCAACATTGGCTGGCGGCATCCCTCGCCCGCCCCGTGGGTGCTGCTGTGCTGGGGGAGGGGGAGGGGTGTCCCAGGGGGCCACAGGCGCCACGGGAGCAGCCACGGAGCCGGAGTCCAGCCTGGCTTGCTGCCAGCCGGGAGGGGAGCGGTTCACGCACACTTCCCTCCTCTCTCCCCCGCACACACACTGCTGACAACACACACTGCTGACAACTCCAGTGCCCATGTCCTAGGATCTGCTGAGCATTAGAAGAACCGTCCCTTCCCTGGTGCTCGGAGCTGCGCCTGGTGCATAAGCAGCCTCCGTGGAGACTGCCCGCGTGTCCTATGGGGCCACGAGCAGGGCTGTGCTTTTGGCTGAGTTGCCTCTTCTCAGGGGTCTGAGACCCCAAACACCGAGCACCTTCTTTCCATGGCTCGGGGGAGCTAAATGCCCTGCTCGTTCTCCCAAGCAGCGCCTCTGCAATTTCCTTACATCGATAAGTCAGGAGCCCTAATTTCTGCATTTATGTCAAGAAGGGAAAGGTTAAGTCAGGATGAAAAGGTTAAATTGGAAAGATTAAACGTGTTCCTGTCATTTTCTGGGTTAGATGGGTTTCACTTGGTACCTTGTCAAACAGAAATTTAACTGGAAATTGTTTCGGGGAAAAAAAATGTAATTATAAGAGAATAAAATCAACAGGCCCCATCGCAGGCCCCTGGGTGATTGCCTAGAAGCATCTGCATTAAGTCTAAGGGTGTGTTTTCCTGCATGTGTGCAGGTAAACACACATATACATGCACACAGGCACACACGTGTGTACACACACACATATACACGGTTCCCTCAATTCCATCATCCATGCCTTTCCCAGGTTGAGTCATTACTGCACGATGCTATCCCAGGAAGGTGGGGATGAGTGTGCATTTCTTCTCGAAGTCACTAATTCTGTCTGTGAGAGTCCGGCTGGGGCAAGTCCCTTCACAGCGGAGGTGACATCGGGTGGCTCTTGGAGACTCAGTAGAGCTTTGCAGACAGACAAGGAGAAGAGCTCCCAGCACAGGGAAAGAACTTGGGCCTCGTGGTGAGGCCAACATGAGCTCCCACCCAGCTCCCTGGACCCACAGGTACACTGGTCAGCCTCACAACCAGTCCTCATGGCCGTGGTCACCAGCCCAGGCTTGACCTTCCCGTCTCTTTGCAGGTGCCTCCAGTCACCACCCTCAGCAACGTCGGGACTGAAGGCACACCTCCCTGTGGCTGGCAAGTGCTGAGGGAAAGTTCTGAGAGCCCCCGGCAGCGCCAAGGCCCCTACCTCTTGCACCCTTAGTGCTGTGGCTGCACCAGAGCCGGCAGGAACAGCCCAGGATCCGGGCCACAGATCACCATCCAAACGCCACCCGGCTGTGCTTGGGTCCCCCTGCCCTGCTAGGCCACACACGCCTCTGTGACAACTAGGAGGAGATGCCCCTTCCTCTGGGAGGACACAGCCCCGCTGCAGGTTGCCCTCAGCCAGGCCCCTCGTGCAGAGAAGATTCTGTGTAGCCCGAAGCATCCCGAGGAGCCCATCAAAATCCCAGGCTCCTGGGCAGACACACGTCCTGGGAGGGCCAGAGTCGGTCCCAAGGGGCAGGGGGTCTGGCCCAGCGGGGGGTCACCCTTGCAGGACAGGACAGTCTAAAGCGGCCAGAGGAGCCCTGTGGCACCAAAGCCCATGGAACGGGACCACAGAGAAGCTGGAGGGCAGGTGGCGAGGCAGAGGGAGGCCCGGGCCTGCGAGCTCACGCAACGGACGGCAGCACCCGCTCCAGCGAGGACAGAGCCCAGCGCTGGCCAGCGTGGCTTCAGCCTCTGGCTGAGGAACAGGGAAGATGGGATTGCAGGTCTCCTGCTGGCAGAGATGACGACTGGCCGGCCCTCCTGCAGTTGCCAACCTTCCCCACCCCCGACTCCCGTCCCCAGGGCTGCTGGCTCCCGCCTCCCAAAACAAAGAGGCGAAAGCTCAAGGCAGAAATCAGCCCAGGCACACTGACCGCAGAGGACGGCCAGATGTTACACCCACAGAGCACAACTCTCCCCGGGACAGCCCCACCCCACGGGACCTCTGGTTCGTGAAGGCATGCTCCCTTCTCCCCAAGGCTCCAGGGAAGCTGGGGTCCGAGCTGAGCCCATGGGGACACATCTGCCTCTAGTCACAGAGGACTGGCGCTTCTGAGCATCTGTGTGCTGGGCAGCGTTAAGGACTCAGCGTGGAGAAAGCAAAGTAAAAGGTTTCTCAAGCCCTGCTTCAGGGCTCCCACATCAGGCAGAGGGAGCCAGTGAGTTGAGTGTGGTCTGAAACTCCCCATCCAGCTGGAGCCCCGCCAGAGCCGGGCTTCGTGGGGCTGAGGGATTCTGCCAAGGTGCACGGGTGGAGGAACAGCCCCAAGGAGTGTTCTGGAAGCCAGCCCTCTCCCTCTTTCATTCCCTCGCTTCCTGACGAGTATCTGCTGAGCACCCACCATGCCGGGGGTTGGGGGGGAGATCAGGGATTAAGATTCAGGATTAAGTGCTGGTGATACCTGCTGAGCTCTGAACGGCCAGAAAGAGCCCAACGGCATGTGCCCTGCCCACTCAGCCCCTGCAGGTAAGTGCCCACACAAACACCTCTCCTGAGGGCGGGGACGAGGCACCGCGCCTGCTTCTCCCCGCGTCCCGGGCTGCAGGGTCCCACCACCCCTCACGGACCAGAGGGGCTCACTGTGTCCAGACCATGCGGGCAAGAGCTGCTTACTTCTGGGGTCTGAAATTTCCGGCCCTGCTGGGCAGTGGGTGCCCACGTGACCAGCCCCCAGGAAAAGCCCTGGGCACCGGGGACGGCTGAGCTTCCCTGGAGGACAGCATTTCTCGCGCGCTATCTCAGCTCCTCCCTGAAGGAATTAAGGCCTCCCCCGCCCACCGTGGGGCTCCCCTGGGAGGGGCTCCTGGCAGCTCATGCCTGGTTCCTTCTGGACTGCACCCCGTGCACCTCTTCTCTTTGCTGGTTTCGCTTCGTATCCTTTTGCTGGAATAAATCTGAACCACAAGTACGATCGCATGCTGAGTCCTGTGAGCCCTCCAAACAAATCCCTGAGATGGGGTGGCCCTGTGGAGATCCCACACAAGCCCCCCAGAACCCCAGGCAGACAGTGTTAGGGGCTCACAGCGGCTGAGCATCTGGCTCTCAGAGCGTCCCCGTCGGGGTGAAGCCCCACACACTACCCAGCTTAGCTCACCTCCAGCTCAGCCACCGCAGCAGTGCTGGGTGACAAGTTGTCAGAGACGAAGCACATGTGAGCTAACTCTGCCAAAGGCCCCGGCCCCGCCCTTAGCGTCCACCCAGAGGCTCGGGGAAAGCAAGCCGGTCTCTCTGCCCCGGCAGTGAAGGCGGGCGGTTAGAGGGCAGGGGGTGCGGGTCTGTTCACAGCTGTGCGCGTGCAGAGAAGTGCTGATGTCACAACATAAACCAGCAGCAGACTCGCTGCCTTGTATCTAAGAGCACTTCTAAGACCCTGGAAAGAGCCAGTCTAGACACAAGGGTGATTCCCTTGTTCTCGGTACCGTCTCCTAGACGCTGAGGGGCGGCCAGAGGGCAGCTCCTCTCTGCTGCCCTGGGACTTGCCTCCGTGCCCAGGACACGCCGTGATCGCTCCATCCACGTGGTGGCGCCATGTCTGAGCGAGTGAGGAGAAAACCCCGCAAGGCTGGGAAGCGAGGCAGAGGCAGGTCCTGTGTCCTTGCAGAGTCAGATCAGAGCAGCCCGAGGCCGGCCCTCCGGAGGACACAGGACACACACGGCTGTGACCCCCTCGTGACTGCTGGTGAAGACCAGGCAAGCCGCGTGCTAACTTGTGGATGTTGACAAGTTGTAGGGATTTCTGTGAGGCGGTAGAAGCATCCCCAAGGCTAGAGCTTTACTATCCCTCAGGACATGGCACACTTTTCACCTAAGTGAACCAAGCTCATTCTAGAACCTTCTTTCACTGATTCTATCAGTCTCTCATGTCCTCCTCTGAACCAACCGAATGGAAAAACCAATTTAAAGGAGCAGGTACGCAGCTCCAGGGCCCTTCCTTCTGCCTCAGGAAGAGGAAGCGATGCCGTATCAGTTCCTACAGCTGCTGTAACAAATGACCACAAACTTGGTGCCTGAAAACAACACAAATTTATTCTCTTACAGTTTTGAAGCCCAAAATCCGTGTCGAGGGCTAACGCTGAGGGTCGGTAGGGCTGGCCCCTTCTGGAGGTTCTGGGGAGAGAGATTCCTTGCCTCTTCCAGCTTCAGGTACCACTAGCGTCCCTCCTCTTGTGGCCACATCACTCCAACCCTTGCTCCTATCACTGCATTGCCTTCTCCTCTTCTGTAGTCAAATCTCCCTCTGCCTTCCTCTTAGGAGAACACTTGCAATTATAGGCAGGACCTACCCAAACAATCCAGAATAATCTCCCCATTTTAAGATACTTAATTTCATCACATCTGCAAAGTGCCATTCACCGTGCATGGTAACATGCTCAGGTTCTGGGAATTAGGACATGGGCAGCTGTTATGGGCTGAATAATATTCCCTCCCCAAAATCATATGTTGAACCCTGACCTCCAGAACCTCGGAATGTGAACTTATTTGGAAATAAAGTCGCTGCAGATGAAGCTAGTAAAATGAGGTCAGACCGGAGGAGGGCAGGCCCCTAATCTGACAGGTGTTCTTATCAAAAAAAAGAAGTTTGGACACAGGGACGGACATGAAGAGAGACACCACTTGAACGTGAAGGCAGACACCCAGGTGATGCTTCTGAGCCGAGGGTTGCCAGCAGACCACCAGAAGCTGGAGAGAGGCCTGGACGGGAGAGAAATGCACCCTGCCCACACCGGGATCCCGGACTTCCGGCCTCCAGGACTGAGAGACAATAAAGCTCTGTTGTCTAGCTGCCCCGTCTGTGGTGCTTTGTCACAGCTGCCTCAGGAAACGGACACAGCATCTTGGGGCCATTCCTCAGCCCAGCACTGTGTGCCCAGCACTGGGCAGCCAGCCCAGCATGATCTGGGGCACAGGACCACCTTGCCCCGCCCCCAGATTTTATCCTCCACTAGCTGAGAAGCAGGGGCTGTGCTTCTCCAGCATCTCGACCCACAGACTGCACTCCAACTGCCGTCTCACCTGGGCCAGTGTCGGCACCAGATACAGAGCTCAAACTGCATCAGCACACAGAGATTCCCCACTCAGGAAGCTCCGTACAAGCACTGAGCGTGGTGGGCTTGCACCTGTGCCTGTCTCTGAAGAGGAGGCCCACCGATAGCCCCTGATGACAGTGAGACCCCTGCACTTCACCTCCAGAGCCCCCGTCCCTGAAGCTGGGCCTCCCTCACCAAGACAATTAGTGGTTGTGTCTCTGGAGGAGATGGCTGGACCCCCAGGAAATCCCTGTGTCCCAGCAACATGGATGTCAGTGTGTTCGTGCTGGATCTCCTCCCTCACCCACCTCTTCCTATCTGAAAATGACAACAAGCAGAAGGGTCCCCACGTGTCACAGCGGTCCTCAAAACCACCTTGAGGTTCAATGATTTGCTGGAAGGACACATGGAACCTGGAAAAGCTGAATTTACGAGAGCAAAAGGATACAGACCAAAATCGGCAAAGGCAAAGGCTCCTGAGAGAGTCCAGGGCAGACAACGCATAAGCCTCCAGCTGTAGTGTCCACGGAGCTGTATAGACAGTGCTGAACCCTCCCAGCAGTGACATGGGACCACAGTGTGAAGTATCGCCAACAAGGGAAGCTTACCTGGGCCTTGTGTCCCAGGTTTCCCTGGGGGTTGACCTTGGATCCTCAGTCTCTGGACCCTCTAGAGGTCAAACTGATTACAGCGTGAACCAAGGACCCCAGGAATCACACTGCCAGCCTGACAATCTACCAGGGCCCAAAGCACCAGATAACCGAAGACCCCCTCATCAGGCAGGACACAGGGGCTTAGAGGTGACCCCCCTAGGATGGTCAAGGACCACAACTTTTGGAAGGATGTGCAGGATTTATCACCCTGCTGAGTAAGCCTTTCCCTGTATACTGAGCCTGTGCGTCTAAAAGCCCTGTCACGGCTGATCCTGCTGGGAGATGCTCTCTGCAGAGCCCAGCTCCAGAGCTTTTATTGCCAAAGCCACAGCCACCAGGATCCAGGCCCCCAGATGAACCACATGTCCGGACCTGCCCAATTTAACCCCCTGTGTTTCTGTGGCTGTGAGGCGCCGACTGGGCTTCTAACATGATGGCACCTCAGAAGGTTTCTTCTTTGGATGGAAAAGAAGCTCTCACCCACCCGGGTCCTGTGATTAGAGCCTTGAATAGCAATCTCACAGGTAGTGAAAAGTAAACATGCTTCATAGCTTCATTAGTTTTTATCCCACATCAGTTGTAGATTTTTATAATAAAAGCAGTATAAATATAAGGCTAACATAAAAACTCTTATGAAGCTGTGACCACAAAACTCACTGCCCTCTAGGACAGGGATTCCCTATACTGGTGATAATCAGAGCAAATTCTGAGTCCACAGAAACTATTACTTTACTGTATTTTTATAGTACATTTGGGTAAACTGGAAAAAACTGGGGGCATCGACATGAAGTGTGGCAAAAAAGTTTTTCCCTTTTGTATATCATTATAATTTTACAATGAAATACAGTATATGGAGATAATAAATGTTACATTTGTGTGAATTTTCCAAATTAAAGCTTTTACTATGTTTGTAATAGAAAGTTGGGGTGGATTTCTCTGAGCCTGACTTTTTTATATCAAGCTATGTGTTTGAAATGGTTGTGTGATCCCTGTTCAGGAGTTTTTTAGTGACGATGTCTTCAAATTCTTTTTGACCCCATGGGTGAGACACTCTGTTAACGTGATTGGGGAACAGAGTTCAGGAGGGCATTCCCCATCACCCTTCAAACAGTGACCACCCTTGGAATGAGGGTGAAGCACCTGACAATACTTCTGTCCCTTCGCTGATAAACGTAACGTGAATTTCTCGTGTGACGATGACTATGATCACTGAGTCCAGCGGACTTTTCTCAAGTAGGGATTTGAGTGACAACGATGCTTTGGTCCACCTAGGCTCTGCCTGGTTAGGACAGTCTCCCTGAAGCTGGTTTTGAGCCACCGTGAAGACACATCTCCCAGCCAGTGACAGAAGCGGGGTGGGAGCCCCTCCCAGCCCCTCCCAACCAGAGGACCTCGGGCTGGGCACCAGCATCTCGGATGTCTGGAACTCACCCTGTGGATTCCAGCGTCACCTGAGCTCACTGCCTGTGGGGTGCGCTGGCCACACAGACCCCACCCTGCCCTTTGTCATCCAAGGAGCCCCCAGGCCAAGGGAACCAGTGTCCCCAGCGTGCTGGTCCTCGAGGGTGGCACTTTGGCCACAGGTGGGAAGCCTTAAAAGAAGCTTGGTTCAGACAAAGGATCAGGCCACACTCACTCCCGCCACTTACAGGGTCAACTCCCCCTCACCCTCTCCCTCTTTCCTGGGTCACCCTCCCAACTGCCATGCACCCCCGGGGTCTTGGGTGCTGCGCCCACCTTTATCCTGAAGTGGGGGAGGGAGGAATGAGGCCGGCAGGGGGAGGCCGAGAGCCCGGCCTGGGCTGTGACTTGGATAACGTCACCAAGAGCAAAAAGAAGTTGGACATTTGTGAAGTTAAGATAGCTTTCATAGGGACTTCCCTGGTGGTCCAGCGGTTAAGACTCTAAGCTTCTGCTGCCGAGGGCCCGGGTTCCAGCCCTGGTCGGGGAACCAAGATCCCACATGCCAGGCGGTGTGGCCTAAATAAATAAATATTTAAAAAATAAAAAATAAAATAAAAACACAAACACTGTATATTAAAAACTAGCTTTCATAGTTGTTTGCTTCAAACTGTCAGATACACAAAAAAACTGGATTCTGGGACGAGCTGGGTTTCTGAGAAGAAAGCAGGACTTCCTGGAATCCCTCTGGTGGACCTGGGGGGGCTGTGTCTGCTGGGGAGGGGAAGGGGCTGGGAGGCCCCAGCCCCATGGAGGAACCAGGCCTGTAGGAACAGAGCCTCCAATGCGCCCCAGGACTTAAATAGGCAGAGAGAGGTGGAGGTCCCTGAAGGAAAAGCAGAGAGAGAATAAGAAATATTTCTTCCACCAGCTCAGGCTCTGAGCGTCTATTTGCAGAGTGTTTGCCGACGTGGCTGTTCTCAGAAAGGGGCCGTCAACCTAACAACCACCCGAGTTACCAGCCCCCAGCGTCCTTGGCTGCAGGTCGGGGCCACAAGCAGTCCCTCCAATGGGGCCGAGTGACCCTCCCCTCCCCGCGGTGGCGGCCGCAGCTCCAGAGACCTCTGTCCACCCGCACTGCCCACGGGCTCCCCAGGGCCACGCCACCCCCAGGGCCAGTGCCCCCTCTCTGCGTGGGAAACTCTTCTCCCCCCAGGAGATGCTCCCCGCTCTGCTCCTGCGGGGCTGAGCGCCGTCTCCACTACGGATCCCTCCCCGAGGTCCAGCCGCTGTCCTGCGGCAGCTCCCCCCTCCCGGTCTCCCTCGCTGCACATCGTCGCCGTCGGGGACCTGTGGACAGCAGGGCCACCAACCCCCTGCCCGGGCCAGACACGCCGTCGGGTCTGCACGGAGGGTGGACGCCTGATTTCGGCAATTCGGGGCGCCCCCTGTCGGACCCGACGGGCATCCCCGGAGAGGCAGGAGCGGCCGCGGTCCCACCCACACTGTCACTGCTGGGAGGTCCCAAACCTCTCTTGGTCGCGGTAGAAGAAAAGAGCTGCTGCCCCGTTTCCCTGTGCTTTTGTAAGACCTGGGCACGTGGTTTCTTTCCAAATATTAACTGAGCTCACAGCCCGCCGCAGGGGGCCGTCCTCCGTCGGTAAAAGGACCCTCCCGCCGGGCGGAGGTTGGGAGGGGCCGCGGGGTCGCCGGGCGGAGGGAGGGAGGGAGGGGCCGCGGGGATGCTGGGCCGGGGCGTCGACTTTGAGCCAGCAGCGTCCCTCCCTCCTCCGCGGGGCGAGGCTCCCTCAGGCCTTGCGAAGGGCCGGCAAAGCAGCCCCCAGGGGACAGTCCCGGGCCGGGGACGACAGCGAGGCCCGCCCAGACCCCGGTCGTCGCACAGAGGTCCCCTCGCCGGGCAGGCGGCGGCGGCAGGACGGCAGGAAGGCCTGGAGCACCTGTGAGGGAGGCAGATTGGCCGCCAGTAGACACCCCACCCCGGAACTTGGAGATGGGATGGGGTGAGATGGAACAAAGCGGCCAAACAAAACGTTGACAATTGTCCGGCTTCACTGTGGCTCCAGCTTTTCTTCCTCCCGTTCGACTAGCTGGCAGGCAGGGTATTAAAGAACCAAACAAAACTCTCCAGGACAGGCAACACCGCAGTGTGATGTGTTACAGCTAAAGGGAGGACTTGGCATTCTTTTAAATTCTAGTGTGCATCTAGACTCCAATTTTCCTAAAATGAACCTGGAGTCTTACTATTTATTTCCTGCTGCACTTTTCCACATAAAAGCATTTTTTTTAACTCACTGAAGCTTTGCTGTCTATTTGCTTCTTTCCTCCCTGTGTAACAACAGAAGCAGGGAAGAAGCATGTGCACCTCCCCATAAACCGGTAAGATCTCAGCAAGCAGTTTCGCGATGTCCCGCCTGGCACTGAGGCTGTGAGGGACACACACAGGCACGCACACACACTCACACACCTCATAAAGCTCACGATCTACTGAGTAAAGAAGATAAATTTGAAAAAGTCAAGTAACAGCCTTCTTACCATGGTATAGTAAATATAGTAAATATCAGAAAGCAAGTTGACTGACTGACCAATGACAATTACGGGACCCAGCAAGGTGCAGACAGCCCTTCTGACCCTCCAGGAGGCTCCAAATAGAGGAGGGAGCCGCTGGGTGTGGACGGAGGAGCCGGCCCTGGAATAAGTGCACAGAGAAAAGGAGGGCCCAGTCACCCCCAACCACAGCCAACATTTCCCTATGCCAGAGAGGGACCTGGGACACACAGGTGGAGGCCAGGGGTGTCAGGGCCTCCCACACTCAGGAAGGACCCCCTGCCCTGCACCAGATCTACCTGGGCTTCTACACCTTCACAGCGAGCTGGAAATTCAGGACATGAGGAGGGAGGGAAGCCAAAAAAACTCCCAACTGCTCTTTGTTTTGCACCCCAAACAGAATTCAGCAGCATTTAGACTGTGACCACAGTGTCACCTCCAGCCAATGAGATGCTTCTCAAAGGGCCAAGCCCCTCAGACCCCACCCAGACAGTTTCTCTTGAAAGCAGCACAGGGGATGCTGGTCTGGCTCAAGGACCCCAGGAAGGAGCTGCACTCCGCTGGCTTCCCACCCTCCTCGACCGAGGCAGCTCATGTCCTCTCTGGGCTCCGGGGTCTTGTGCTTCAAATGATGGGTCCAGACCATCAGGGCTGGCGAGAGAGATGCAGTGGGTGAGGCCACCAGCACTCTGTTTTGTTTTTATTTTTTAATTTTTTATTGGAGTATAGTTGATTTACAGTGTTGTGTTAGTTTCTGCTATACAGGAAAGTGAACCAGTTATATACCCACTCTTTTTAGATTCTTTTCCCATATAGGTCATTACAGAGTATTGAGCAGAGTTCCCTGTGCTATACAGTAGGTCCTTATTAGCTATTGATTTTATATATAGTAGTACCCTTTTGTTTGTTTGTTTGTAATGAGCTAGAGCAGGATAGAACAGAATCGATCCCACATGTAAACATGGGCAGTGGTTCATTTAACTTGCAGAGTCGTATGTACGTGGCGGCAAAGTAACATGTATTCCTTTTGGCGAGGCGGTCGTAGAGATAGGACACATGATGCGCTGGGCAATGGGTCTCAGCCTGACCCTACAGGAGAATCCCCTGAGGCTTAAAGCTGGTGGGCACAGGCTCCATCTACACAGTTAATTCAGAGCCCTACAGGTGGGGCTCAGGCAGCCAGCCTCCATGTAGACACCCACACAGGTCTTCCAATCACTTTTGTCAAGAGCAGTGGTGTAACGTGGGCACTTGATGGCCACCCACAAGAAGGAAACACCACAAGTCGTGTGTTAAATAAGTGTCATGGGCCTTCCCAAAGGATAAATGCTCCCCAGGAGGGCCGTGGAGAGACCTGAGGACAGGTGGGAGCCACGGTTCAGAGCAAGGTGAGGGACCAGTTGGGTCCCCAAAGCCCAGCCACGGCCACATAGGGAGGTATGAACATGGATGGGAACATTTAGACACCCGAACACCTGACAGCACAGCTTTGGTCTGACGGATCCAGTAACGAACCACGTGAGCTTTTAATCTGTGTATTTATAAGCAGGGTTTTGTTTTTCCACTTTTCTTTTCCTACTAACTCATTTTTTATTGTATTTTACATGACTATTGGTAATGGCTGACCAGATATTAAAAAATAAACAACTCACAAGTCCTTCAGTACAGACCATTTGAGAGACAAGTGTTCAGAGGTCATCGGAAAGGGCAGCCTTCTCTTCAAAAGGGCTGCCCGGCCCCCTACAGGGGAGCCAGGGTGGTCCTACCAGCCAGCCACGACTGTCCAGGGCTCTTGAAGGCTCAGGCCGAGCTCTAAGGGAAACTTATGCAGGGCTGTGGTGAAGCCAGTGCCCCAGCGCCCGGGCTGGCCAGTGTCCACTAACTGAGAATGAGGAGGCAAACAGGAAATGAGAGGTGACTGGCTTCCTCCCTGTTCCTCTCTGGACCAGGCGTGTTTGGGGGTGCAGAACCCCAAGAAGCTCCCAATTCCGGTCACAGGATACAGTGCTCTGGCCAGCCCCGCAGCATTTGTACGACCTGCAAGTCTCAGCCCCAAACCACTTAAGAAGGGCTATCTTTTCCTTCCTACATAAATGGACCTGCGTTAAAAAAAAAAAGGAGGTAAGTAACAATTCAGTAACAATTCAGGCAGTACACGCAGAGAGATAAAACTGGGAAGGAACTATTCAGTACTATAAAGCCTGATGTTGGGGAAGGCCGTCCTGAGGACCCCGGAGAGACATGCCGGGATTTGAGAAGCAGAGACAGGGTTGAGGTTGTGTTTTTGAAAGATGGTGCTCCGTGGAGGGAAGTTGGAGAATGGACTGAAGGCTGACCCCTGGAGTGGCGTCCAGGAGAGGGAG
>NW_020173927.1:2664404-2683728 GCF_003031525.2 Neophocaena asiaeorientalis asiaeorientalis
AGGGCAGTCCCAGGCAGAGAGGTTGAGAAGGAAGGGATGGGTCTAGGTCCTGAGGAGTTGTAGGTAGCAGATTTAGAGGCCAACAGATGCCCAGTGGATGAGGTAGGATGATCGAGGAAGGCTGAGGGCAGCCACCCTGGAAGCAGGTGAGGTCACAGGTGGAGAAGAGACCAGTGTGGCCTTGGGAGTTGCTCCTGGGAATCCAGCCAGGGTACAAGCAGAGCTGGGAGACGGGAAAATGCGGAGAAAATGCCGTCGAGGAGGCCAAGGAGGTGAGGGCGTCCTGGGAGCCCAGCCCAAGAGAAGCAGAGCTGAGGTTGCCCCGAGGTTTCACAGAGTCGCAGGGATGCGAGCCCAGAGGGGAGGCAGAGGGTGGAGAGAGCCATGCAGGCAGCTGGTTCCAGAAGAGGCCAGGAGCCTCCAAAGAGGGAGGAGACGGGGGAGACCTGAAGGGTTTGGAGGCTGGTGGGAGACAGAAGCAGGGGTCTGAGACAGAGGACAGGACAAGTGGGCCCAGCAAAGGCCGGGCTGCACTTCCTGTGTTTATTTACAACGTCGGGGAAGGAGCAGGGCCGGTGCTGCAAGCACACTGGGGCCCGGGCTTGCTTTCTGACCCAGGAGGCAAGGCCATGTCTGAGAGGGGAAAGAGGAGAGCAGGGAGGTGGGGTGTGGATTTCAACCAAGTAGGGGTCGAGACCCTCCTCGCTAAGAAAGTGGGAAGGACCACCTGAGCCCTGAGGGTACGGGGAGTTGTGTCCCATCTCACCCCACACCTGTTAAGTGACCCTGGCCGAGTCACCTCCCCTCACTCACCTGCAGATGGGACGGCACCTGTGCCCAGCGTGGAGGCATGCAAAGCCACAGCGCTGGTGGCGTCACAGGGTGATCCGGGCCCACTAAGTACTTAGAACGTCAGCCTTGTCTCTGCGGGGCCCTCAGCCCCGGCCTTAGCTGACCCCCACCCCCGCCCCCGCTGTCCCTTCCCCTGCGCGAAGGGCCGAGGGGTGCGGGTCTTGCCGGGAGAATGCAGTTGAGAGACAACAGTGAGGGATCTGACCACGAGGGCCTGAGTGCGCTTGAAGCTGGATGAGAAAGGAGGCGCCAGGGGCAGAGGAAGATGGGGTCCATCAGGAAGGAGCCGAAAGGACCAGAGGGTGGGATGAGAGCGCACTTTCCGGAATCAGCCTTTATGAGGGCCACTATCTTACGACATAAACACTGGCCATGAAAACCAAGTCCAGGTGGTTTTCTCATAACCATTTGAACACATCAACCCAGGGGGCTTCCGGCTGGCCCTCAACACCAGTGTGAGGCAAAGGGGTTCAGCCTGAAGTCAGCAGTCTCTCCGGGGATCACGGGAGACCTTGAGGTGCTCCGGGCTGGCACGCGGTTCCAATGAAGGCAGAACTCGCCCTACCTTCTGAAAACCCCACTAACAAACACCGGGTTTATCCATCTTGCCCAGAATTCACTCTGGGGCCTGTGAATCACGAATTGGTCCTTCTCCAGGACCCTGTGATGCTGGGAGACTGACAGCGGATGACACCAGCCGGTGTGGCCAGGGTGCCTTCCTCATCAACTGCTGGGGAACTGCCCTGCCCGCACGCAGCCAAGGAAACACAGTAATGAAACCTATTCTTGAGTCGCTCTTAACCAATGGGAAGTAGCCCCAAGGGTGGGGTGTTTGGGGTTCTGTGCTTCATGGTAGCCACTATCCACTGTCATCAGCTTGCTCTGGTCATCTAAGTCGCCTAAAGATTGGCAAGAGCTTTGCAAGTCCTGAAGTGTAATGATAAACATCACACCCTCCTCGAAGTTTCATCAAATCATCACAGGGGGTGGATGTAGCCAATATTTCATAATAACTTTAAATGGAGGATAAGCTACAAAAATATTGAAATACTATTTTGCACACCTTAAACTAATATTGTAAGTCAACTATACTTCACTAGAAAAATAATACGTTTTAAAAAATCATCACAAGGTGACTGAAACAAAAACGTGTACGTGTGTCTGGATTACCAATGTCACCGCCACCGTGCACACAGGCTGTCTGGGGCCCACGTGCCAGGCACCTCGAATGGGGATAAGACAGGGCACGAGAAACCCTGCAGCAACTCGAAGAGGAAATCCTGGAGGGAATTCCCTGGTGGTCCAGTGGTTAGGGCTCCACGCTTTCATTGCCGAGGGCCCAGGTTCAATTCCTGCTCAGGGAACTAAGATCCCACAAGCCACGAATCTCAAACAAACAAACAAACAAATAAATAAATGAAAAGGGAAGTCCTGGAGACGTGGTCGCGAAGGGTTTATCTGGAAGCCTGGGAGTCAGCGCTGATGGGCCCTGAGACAACGTGCTGGATGGGCAGAGGGTCACACACACTGAGGCCGAGCCGCGGTGGGACCCTCACGACAGCCGACGCTGGCTCGCCAAGTCCCGGGAGGACGCAGGGCCCCGCCGGGACAGCACAGGTACCGCCTCCCCTCTGAGCTCCCCGAGGCCCTGCTTACACTTCAGGTAACCGCAGTCTCCACGCCCCCGGGTTCCAGGCTCCCGGTGCAACTGGCCTGTTCAGCCCCTGCTCCTCGGGGAGGCCTCAAGTATCTGCGGTCACACCATCCGAGCTCCTGCGGAGAGCTGTGGGCAGAAACCCCGAGGCGGCCAAGGGCGACCCCAGACCCCCGCCCATCACCCCATCCACCAGGCGGCCTTACCAGCTCCACCTCCAGGCCGACCCCGGATCCTAAACCCGCACTGCAGCCCGTCCAGTGCCCCGAGCAGCCGTCCTCTCTCACTTAGACCATTCCAGCACCATCCTCCAGAGGTGGCCACAGTGGCACGGAGAGCCTCCCGCCTCCCCTCGCGGCCTCCAGGGGCTCGCCCAGCCCACCGCCCTCCTATCTAGCTCCTGCACCCTGCCTCGGCCATCAGGCCTCCTGCAGTGCTCCTGATGCACCCAGCTCCCTGGCGCCACTCAGGCCCCGGGCTCCAGGCCGCCCCAGCCGGTCCTGTTAAGAAAAACACACCCGTCACTCTTCACCTCCAGCCACGGCATCCTGCCCTGCTGAGGCCACGTGGCGTCGGCTGCTCTCGGAGGTCTCCTGCGACCCCACTGGAACGTGGGTGCCTGAGGAGCAGGCCTGGCATCTCCGGACAGCACCTGTCCAGGGCACCCTCGGAAGGTGGAAGGACCCGAAGGAACACTGGACCCACGACACCAGCCTTACAGCACGCCAGGCTCTACCAACCAGGTCCTGGAGCACCCCACTCGCGGGCATCGCAGCCCGGGACAAGCGGCTCAGTCACTCACTGGTAAGAAATGTTATACGTTTCCTTATAAATCCTAATCATCAGCTACATTAAGACGCACTGTGACGTTCGGTGGTTTAAAATGCGTTATTTTGAAGTGATAATAACGTTGACCTCAGAGAGCCGTGGAAGAAACAGATGAGTCGTCGGGAAGTCAGTACGGTGTCACACCGCGCACAAAGAGCATCATTTAAATGGCTTTGGCGCACCCTGCCAGCCTAGCCTGTGGCGGGTCTGGTTCTCCTGCGCTCAGCCTGCAACCTCACCAGGTTCTGAGTTCACCGAAACCAGTGGTAACACAATGGCCCGCCCTCCGAACTTAGAGAAGTCAAGAACATAAACTGCAGGAGCCGTAACACAACATACACCCCGCAAGGAAAGACACACTCAAACACAACCACCTCCTGGTTTCCAAAGTTTATTAAAAATCAAAGAATAGAAAAACTTTACATAAAAATATGTCAATTTTAGCTCCCACATTGTTGTCCACACACACAAAAAATCGAAACGTGATATCCTGTTGTCAGGCCCGCGGCGCGTGGCCACAGGCGGCCGGGCCAATTCATTGGTTCACCGTGACGGGGCTGGAGCCTGGCGCCCGGGTCAGGGACTGAGGGTCCCGAGGCACACCCGAGGGCGCTCCCACGGTACCCCGCAGTCCCCCGCAGCGTTTCCTTGGAGGAGGGTTACAGTCAATATTGCTAACGCGTAGAGATTAGTGCAGGCCTACGGATCAGTTTTTATAAATATTTCTTTATCAATAGGTTCATGATTTAAATATCTTTAAATACTTTTGATAACCTCCGATCATCAAGAACTGCAGACAAAGTGTGCTACTCGGCTCTGGGAGCCTCCCAGGGAGCCCTGCAGGCGCGGCCAGCCGCTCTCAACGCACGGGGGCCAGTCCTGCTTCCAGGGGGCCCGCAGATGCGGTGAAGCTCTCTACACTCAGACCCCACTTGAGGACGCCCCGCTTCTGCATGTCACTGGGGTCACGGCAGTAAGCTTCTCGTCCCAACCTTCTCTGCTAGTGGACTTCAAAGACCATCCCACCTGTAGCGTCAGCAGGGCCAGGACTCCCATTTTAAAAATGGGAGTCGGATGACCTAGAAGAGGCACCTAACTCCCAGGACACCTGTGGTGCTCCAAAAACTCAGGGTGAGGCAGGATGGGTATATTAGTGTTCAAAAACGGGTAACAAAGACAGTGGCTGTCCTGGCAGAACACACTTGCATAGTATACCTGTATGCTTGTCGAGTCGGGCGCCAGCCGCTCCGGGGCCCGACACTGGGCTGTGCTCTCCTGTGATGTGTTAAAAACCCCTCCACAGCGCACTGAGCAGCTCAAGTGCTTCTCCTATATTTGCTCTTAACAGAACGAATGCATACTGCTACAGATTCCACAATGGAATCAACATAATTCCTTTCTCCACATTCCTAAAACTGGGTACCATTGTCCGTGACGCTGTTCACCAGACCCATCGTTTACAGGCTATGTTACTAAAACTGAGGCGTTTCAAAGTTCACATTTGCTTAAGATTTCATAATGTGACAACCTTTTCTCCCCATAGAAAGTTATACACTCTGGCACTCTAAATGCTGGGTCTGTTGTCTAGTTTAAAAGAACCAAACCCAAAACATTAAAACTCCACGGTCAGAGCAAGACAACAGACAGGCCGGACGGCAGAGCCGGCGGGCAGCTGGTCAGAAGGCTTCGGAGCCAAACCCCTTCGGAAACCCGCTGGGGGGGCGGGTGAGGGGGAGACTCGGCTCCTTCACCACGAACTGAGAGGCCTCACGTCTGACCAAAAGAAGGAACATAAAAATAAGCCCCAAGCCCCTCGTTCGCGGTGTTCGTAACAACGCCCATCAGACAACCAGCCGACAGGATGAACCCAACTTAGAAAATGCAACTCGGGAAAGGATCTAAGCTCGTTTAAAAAAATTCCCTTCTCCCTTAAATATAACTTATGTGAAAATATGAAATTAAATAAAAAATATCTGAGTTATTGCACAAATCATAAATTTCCAATATTTACATAGAAAAAGAGTTCTGAAATTTGAAACAAAATGTGAGGGCAGTAAAACAAGGATGACCTCCCAACAAATAACGGGGTTCGATCTCCGTTGCTCTGACAACGTGGAATGAAGTACCAACGCAAAGGACAGACACGGTACCGAGAAAGGCCAAGGCCCCGTCCGTCCCCGCAGTTCCTGGTCCAGCACTGAAGGGAGACTCCTGGGAAGGCAGAAGGCAGCGTCCACGTCCAGTAAGGCTCCACAGACGAGCACGGGAGCCGTTCTTCATGATGGACGTGGCCACCACACAAGGAACATGCAGAGAGAGCAGCCGAGGGCGCCGGGGGCCCGGCTGGCGTGCCGGGTGCTGGTCTCAGGTCCCGGGGGCGCCGAGGCCACCCAGCTCCAGTCTGGGAGGTGTGGGCCGGGTGGCGCCTCCAGGAGTATTATCTGCTGAGACTGACGGGCAGGCTGTCCCTCGTGTGTGTGTGTTTTCTCCTCCTCCAGCCGGCGCGGTTATACTGGTGGTGCCCCCGGTTGCCCACGGGAGGCCGCACCCCTCCGCTGCCCACCGCACTGTAGCTGCCGCCTTGGCCGTGGCTGTGGGAGCCCTTCATGGACAGTTTCATGCCGCTGTGCTGCTGAGGGGACCAAGAAGGACACAGGGTTGGAGGCCATCCTGGACAGGGCCCACGTGGAGACCCGCCGCCTCCGTGGGCTGGGAGCCCGAGCGAGAAGGAGACACGACCCCGTTGGGGGGTCTGAAGGGCTGCGGGCCCGCGGAAGGGCTGCAGGCTGCGCACGGTGGCCCGCTGCACATGTGCACGTGACCCCAGACGCGACGGGACCGACAGCGAGCCTCCGCTCACGCCTCACAGGGACTCCTGTTGCTACCTCCAGACACGGAGAACTACCCCTAACCCAGAGCGTTGGCAACACGAGAACTGTGGGCCTGTTTCAAACCACACGTGTTCATATCCAAATACGTCTGGAACCTCACTTCTAGCTGCTTCTACGTGTCCGCAGAGATAAGAGGGTCCCTCTCACTTTCTCCCCCAGACTTCGACCATGACATTCTGGAAACACACGAGAGGGTTCCACGTCAGTGGGGTGTGTGCAGGCTGCTCCCAGGCCGCCAAGCCCCACGCACAGCAGACCAGGGAACACATGGCTGGTCTCAGGAAGGTTTCAGAGCAAAACCAGCAGAAGGGGGTTAAGAAGGAAAGCCAAAATGCTATTATTAAGGAAGAGCACTTTTGCCCTCTGCAAAGTTGTAATTTCATCCTGAGTATTTCTAACAGATCAGCGTAGCAAGCCAGGTAGCGACAGGATGGATAAATCCAGGAAGGAACGTTCTATTACTTAACTCTAAATGAAAAAGATAAGCAGGACTCAGTGACACAGGTCCAAAGAGCCAACCCTCAGGGATCAAAACTTACTGGCAAATGTGATTAGACAAGCAACAGAGAGCGCTGACCAGAGCGGAGGTGGACAAGCGCCGTCAGCCTGGGCGCGTTGGCCTTCGGGCCTCGCACCCCGACCCCCATGCCTGGACACGGTCATGGTTCTTTCCAACATCCTGGCACCTTAACAACGACCTGTCTTCCTGATACCAAGTTTCTAATGTGTGGGATCTGGACTTAGAGCAGCCACAGGGCAATGGACAAACGCATTCACAGGGACCACCCCACCCCGGTCACTAGAAAACCAATCGCACGCAGGCCCTGCCAGGCCCTCTGCCCAGGGCACCCACGGCAAAGAACAGGGAGGGAGTGAAACTGTGGGAAGACAACACTGCTCACGGTGTGATTGTTCCTGGTTTCATCATCTGCTTCTTGAAAACCAAAGTTCTTTTAGCGTGTAAATTAACAGAAAAATGGGAAATCAAAATATTCTTCGCTTCAAACATAATTTTTATGCTAACAAATTCAACAGAAAAAAGAGATGCATGATGAATTAAACTACACGAAATTTTAAAATAATTTCTTAACACTTGTAAAGTTTTGTTTGTTACAAGGGAAGGCAAACATGAAGCTGAATGATCAGAGAAGAAAAAAAAAAAAAGAATCTCTGTGGAATTCCCTCTCTGGTGGAGAAAGCATTAAGTACCGGGCTATCACAAACCTGCTTGGTGGGAACCCAGGACCCGGGCGGACAGGACTCATACCTTGTGATACAGGTGAGGGCTGGAGAGCGCGTTGGGCGGCGCAGATGGGACGGCCGGGGAAGACACGTGGTGGACAGCTTTCAGCGCCGGAGCTGCTTCGATGCCAGCTGGTCTACAGGGCACGGGGGCCACCCCGAGCGTTGGTGGAGGTATAGTAAACCTGGTCTGGGAGAGAACGAGCAGAGACATCCATGAGGCACCAACGCAACACAGGCTAAACCAGCCCGTCCTTACCATGGGCGCCGACGAGGGTGCCATCTGCAAACAGGCCCCTTAGCTTGTGCCTGACTACAACATCTTATTTTGAATCGGACACATTCTATACTCTGAAACGGCAACGACGGTGTGAAGTATGTCCAGTCACCCAAGTCGTGAGGTTTTAATATTCACTGAAGACCAAACAATTCAAAAACATTACAGTCATCAAAATACCTGTACCCCCTGGTCTCCAGAAAGGCCTCAGCAAGGCAGATGACAGGCGTGAGGCTGGCCCGAGTGAAGGCCCACAGACGGGGTGGACACCCTCCCCGCTCTCGTCAGAGTCCCCAACGCTTCCGTCTTTGCGTCACTGGCCCGTCATGGGGCAGAGGTGCTGGCGGGAGCCCCTCCACTCACTTTCAACAACCTCACTGCTCTCGTCTTAAAAGTGGATGCATTTGCCCCAAAGACCTCTGGAGCGTGACCGTGGCCACCGGGGCAGCGGCTGCAGCAGGAGCTGGGGCCTCAGGGATGCGCTCGGGGGCTGCAGGACACACACAGTGCCCCTTCCTCACACCTCCTCCCCCCCGACCCCGGGGCCTGAGCACACCCGCGGCCTCTCCTCCGTGGGGGCTCTGCGCCCCCGGGGGCATGGCTTCACGGCCCCAACTCTAAGTCCCCACTGCACCCCGAGTGGGCAGGGGAGACTGTACACGTGAGGTTTTCAAGTGGGATTTCCCTTAGTTACCCCACTGGAAGTAATGTTTGAAGTTTGGGAATACAATGAGAAAGTGGGCTTTGAGCCTCGTCTTAAAACTTGAATGACCTTAGCTTCTGCCTCACTCACTGTCCGTGCGGGTGACAGATGGGACCCGGCACAGCATGTGGCCCTGACCATCCCCCCGACATCCCCAGCATCCTGGAGGGAGAGCACAGGCAGCATGGATCGGCACACAGCTCTCGAGGGAGCTGAGCCCAAGGAAAGGTTAGAGCCAAGTTCATCATCTGTGGCAGTTTACTTTCACAGCGCAGGCACCTGCCTCTTCATTTCACGCTTACGTAGCAACTGAAGGCTTCTGGGGGTGCTATGCTGATGGCCGCCACCACGCATCCTGGGCCCACTGCCCTCAGTCCCCGCGGCCTGAGGCGTGTCCCGAGAACGCCCTGCCTGGATGGAGAGCCAAGCAACGCAGAGGAACTCGGCAATACATTCGCACGCATCCACGTTGCTTTACACTCAGATTATACCCCACACTGTAGAAACAGGTTCTACTTTAGAAGTCAATTAACGTGACGGGTTTTATGTACGTGTAATTGATGTATATTTGGGAAGTAGGTACAAATTTAAAATATTTAAAATTAACTTTTACGCTCTAATTTTGTCTAAATTTTTTAAAAGAGGACATATTCAAATAGAAAAAAAACCTATAAATACTGCCTAATGGATAACGTGGAAAAGTCAAAGTTTATATCAAAACTTAGTAAGAGTGTAAACACTGAGAATCTAGGGGAGAGCAAGGACAGTGTCCGTCTCTGCCCAGGGACAGCAGCAGAGTCCCTCTCTCAGCATGGCCCCAGGGAGGTGGCCTCACGCTTGCAGAAAAGCCACCTCGGTGCCCGGGAACCAAGAGTCCCCTCACTGCAAACACAGGGCCTGGCGGGCCTCAACTGCACGGACGTCCCTTGAACAACAATTACATCCTATCCACCCACAGAAGATGAGAATTTCCTTCAAGACAGAAGTGGAACTTCCAAAGACTTAAAGTTGCTTCTCTAAGTTCTACCGTATCAGCCAGTCCTACAGCGCAGGCAGCAGCTGGGAGCTGGTCCCGAGGCAGTCACCAGCCACGTACCTGGGTGTTAGTTGCCATGACCAGCGTCCTGGGCGTGGCCGACTGAGGTCTGCCGCTCGGCACGGGCAGGGCGGCAGGCAGGCTGGCCGGCAGAGGGGCAGGCGCCTGGAGGCTGAACTGGCGCACGCTGGGCGTCGGGCAGGGGGGCGTGTCCGAATCCTGGGGGTGACAAGAGGATGGCTGCACCCGAGGCCCGTGCCCCTAACATCGACGGGAGCGGCCAAGGGTGAGCCCCCAGGGTCCTGGGATGTGGGCAGCCCCAGTCTGCCCAGTTCTCCCCCGAGTCATAAGACCTGGGCAGAAGAATGTAAGTGAAGAAGAACGTAAAGGAGATGCAGAAGAGACGCCCAGACTGCAAAGTCTTATCTCTCAGTAAGTGGGTGAGACACGATCCATGGCAGCCATGCTGCGCGGGCCCACCGCCCCCGAGGGGCCGCGTGCCCGCCACCTGAGGCTCTTGGCACAGCGGGGACCGCTGGGCGCGCACGCGGGGTGGCCTCAGGCACACAGAGCAAGCGATAAAGCGAGGGGGGCAGAGTTTAAACTCACTGCTGCGGGCGTTTTCCACACACACACAAACACCCCCAGCAGAAACACTCACGATGTCACTTCCGGAGAGCGAGGACACAGAGGAGGCAGACGAGCCGGAGGACAGGAGCTGGGGGCTGGGCAGGGACAGGGCCAGGCGTGGGCCGCAGGGCGACTCGGGGTCCCGGCGCGGAGGCTGCTCCCCCTCGCACTTGCCCGTCCGCTCAGTGGTCTTAATCCTGTCGTCTGTGGAGGGAAGACAGAGCTGTCACGCACCTCAGCCCGAGGGCCCCGCCGCGCCTTAAACACTGCTCAGGGGCCTGACAACCGCGTTTCTAATTCACTTCGTTTCGATTAATTTTTAAAATTGCACTTCAGTTACTGGAGAACATTTAGATAGGCCTGGAGCAACGTGGATGTACAGTTTCATCTGGAAATTGCACAAACCCTGATCACGATGTGCTCTAGGTATAAAAACACACTGGATTTCAAGGGCACAGTACTGAAAAAAAAAATCTCAGTAACTCTGTATATTGACTACCTGTTAAAATGTTAATATTCTGAACACTAGAAGTTGAATAAAATATATTATCAAAATTAATTTCACCTGCTTCTTTCCACGCTGGCAATGCAGTTACTAGGAGCTTTAGAACTGCACGTGTGGCACACACGTTATTTCTACCGTACAGCACTGGCCTAACCTTAACAGTTTTAAATGAAACTCTCACAGAAAGCGAGGTCCCCCTGGAGTGAACAGTTTACCACCAAGGGACAAAGAGACACTGCTGCACCGACGGGTCGGGGGCGCAGCGACGGCCCGGGGCTGGCAGAGGTCCCCCTGGAGTGAACAGTTTACCACCAAGGGACAAAGAGACACTGCTGCACCGACGGGTCGGGGGGCGCAGCGACGGCCCGGGGCTGGCCTCTCACCGGGGTCTGGCGGCGCGTGGGCCCGGCCGCCCCACTTCTCCTTGATCCACGCCCGGTAGTCGATCACCTCCTGGGTCACCTTGATGATCCTCCCTAAGGTGCTGCAGCAGGAGGACACGGGCAGTCAATAGTCCTTCCCAGCAGCTACTTTACATTTTAACACAGAACCTCACTAAGCGAAAGGCGGGCAAAGAGCTGAAATAATTTTACAAATCTGTATGACTTCCGGGGTTTGAGCCCAAACATACTTTGCAATCACAGTACAGAAAAAATGGGTGCTCTTAGGCAGAAATCTTTGGACCTATGTCTATCTACAAAAGACTGCTGAAGCCCGGGGTCGAGTAGGGAAGCCCGCCCTCCCCAGCCCCAGTGACCACAGGGGTCCCGTTTCCCAGCACTCGGGCGAGACAGCGAGAGCCCAGCACGGGCCCAAAGCTCTGCCTGCAAACGCTGAGTGGACTGAGGCCGCAGAACCCTGTGCCGCCACCGCTGGGGCCAGGCCTCAGAGGCCACTGTCTCCATCACCTGCCGAGGATGGAGGGGGCGGTCCTGCTGCGGTGACCACTGGTGACCATCACCTCAGCCTTCCTCTCAACTTCCCTCTCCCCCACCCCAAGTCCCTCCACCTCCACCACAGCAGCAGCATCTGGGCTAAGAAATATTGCTCATCGCCAATCAAAGCATACACCACGAGAGTGCACACTCAAAACGGGGAATGGGGGACAAGTGTGCAGGAAGGGGCCGGGGCGGGGGGCAGACGTGTCCCTCGGAGCTGAGCACCCACATTTTGAAGACGGCCTGAGAAAAAGCACCACGTGCCACAGCTTTAAAAGCCAGAAATGAGCTCCCCAAAACTAACACCCTGAGGAAACGTTAACTCCCTAAATAAAAACTTTCCACCCTTGAGCACGATGAGCATCCTGAACTCCGGAAAGGCCTCCCTTTACCAGTACTTCCCAGTTCTCCCAAGAGAGGGTGGAAAGGCCTCCCTTTACCAGTACTTCCCAGTTCTCCCAAGAGAGGGTGGAAAGGCCTCCCTTTACCAGTACTTCCCAGTTCTCCCAAGAGAGGGTGGCACACCCGTCAACAGACAACAGAGGCCAGGGCGCCGGTGCTGCAGAGGCTGCGGCACCCAGGACAGGGCTACCTTTCGGAATCTCTGTTGGGATAGGACCTGGCGAGCGGCGATACGGCGTGGCTGAGAACGATGTAGGCGTAGTCGAACACCTGCTTCACTTGCATGGCCCCGTAGGAGCTCCGGCCCACGTCGTTCCCTGAAACAGAAAGGTTGCCGTGGGAGCTGCTACCCAGCCGCGTGGTCCTCTCGCGTGAGCCTTTCCCACACAGGCTCCCAGCCCTGAAACACCCTCCAGACCCCCCAGCACAGCTGGATCGGGCGCCAGGAAGTGCACAGCGCCCACCGCCGTGGGCAGCTGGGGGCGTTGCAGCCCGAGGGCCCCTCTCACCATCAGATCAGGATCCATGTCCGTTAAAGGAGCCGTCATTCATGGAGACAGAGTGACAGCTCCTCAAACGGTAGGGTCACCCCCCGGATGGCAGGAAGCACAATGGAGCCAAGGCACAACCTTAACCAGACGGCCAGGGCCTGCCCGAGAGGACAGGTCAGCCTGAGCCCCGCACCTGTCAGCACCGAGGGGGCCTGAAGGAGCAAACCCTCGAGGACAGAAGGTGCCAGGCCGAACTCTTGGGTGGATGGCAAATAAAGACGAAGCCACCACTGAAGTCGGCAAGAGCCACAGGCAAGGAGGTGACTTTTGTTAAGAATGGCAGGGTTTCCAATTTTAATTTTTACACGTAACTCGCTCTTCACAATTCAGGTGAGGGTGTTTTTTAGGAGATATATCCTTAAGTACTGGAATTGTCTCCTTTCCAGGTTTAATAATAATGTAACCCAGTAACTGTGTGGGTTTTCACTTTTCAGTTATATTTCAGCAAACACTGAAGACCAAGGAATTGCCTGCCATTTAACTGATTCAAACAGACAAACCGGTGAGAGAAACCTGTCCTACTGGGCTGAGGGATAAGCACCTGTGTGGACTACAGCGTTTACAGATCACAGAGGAGAGTCTTTCAACAGATTTTTAAGAAATAAATTTCATACCCCAGAAGCCACAAAACAAAACAGAAATCACAAATTTGAGGATGTTGGAAAACATATACAGGAGCAAAACAATAAAAAATACCAAATACAGACACAAGAGACAAAAGTACAGCATGTCAACAAAGAAAGGCTTCCCTGACGCACAGAGGACCTTACAAAGTCAGTGAGGACAGGCCAGCAGACAGATGGACAAAGCACATGAGCTCACACAAAAAGTAACACAAACGGCAGTGGACCTGGAGCTAACAATCTCCACCACCCTTCCTGTCACTTGTCTGTCACTGACTTTATCACCAACAGTAAGTACACTGTGTCACCTAATAAATGCTCGATAAACATTTTGTGCAATTGATAGTAACCATGTGTTTAACCTCACTCATCATTAAAGAACTGTAAGGTACGTGACAACGTGTACTGCACGGTCTCATCAGATCGGCAAAGATTTAAAAGACGGTCACCAAAGGTGTGGGTGTAAAGTGTCCTAACCTGCCTCGGGGTCTGCAAGGAGGAAGCCCTTACAACGAACACTCCCCATGCACAGAGGAAAAGGGTCTCGCGTGCATTGTTTAAATAAAATGACAAGCTGCAGTCTGTTGGTATTATGTGACGCCATTCAATTAATAAGGAGGCAACAATCAATGTTAATATCCACGTATGGAAAACTGGAGAAAAACACATCAAAAGGGAGGGGATCATGGCATACTTCACTTTTCTATGTGACAAACTTCTGGGAAGCAGATGGTTTATGATGGGTACGTAACACTTTTCTATTCAGAAAAAATAATTTTTTTTTCTTAATTCTCACTTTCTATGTTCTTCTGATTACAGAAAGTAAACGAAGTTGCAACTTTACAGTACGTTAATTAGAAGCATTAAGAATGAATTCTGAACATGCCACCATTAACTCTGTTAGTACAGCAGGAGCCTACATCAGATCACGTGCCCTCGGCTCAGTGTGGGGGGGGGGCCGGCGGGGGCCCGTGGATGCCCCTCCACACCCAGCTGGCGCGCGATGCCTCCATGCTGGGGCGAGTGCAAAGCGAGGGTCCTTACCAGGCAGCAGGGGGTCCTCAATGCACAGCATCGACGGCCTGTACCCGCTGGTCATGGCTTTCATGATCTCCTCTTTGGCGATATAGGCACCTCCTTCTTTTATTCTAATACCAGTTTTCAAGTAATTAAAATTTCTTCCGTAGAGTTCAAAAAATTCTACAAGAAGCATTCCAAGGTTTTCATCAGCTCTCCGGGCATCAATTCTTGGATGCAACTGTAAAAGCAAGGCATCCACAGTTTGTTCGGATTCTGGTCACTCTCTAGGGACAGCTGTGCGAGGTGGCATCAGCTAGCTAGCCAAGGATGCACACAGTCGGTGGCCCCCGCTTGCGCACCAGCACCGTGAGGACACTCGCAGAGGCAGCCAGGAGGCACCAACAGAGCCTGGATATCTTTTGCCAATCAAGAGTGCTCAAAAGAAATAAAAGTTTCTCATCTGAATTTTTATATTATACTTTAATTCTTTGAAATTTGTAACCCATATAGCTACCTCCTACACAGACATCTGATGAACCGCAAATTCCCAAGCACTGATAAATAAGTGGACCATATTCTGCACAATTTAGAGTCACCTAGATGGTGGAGGTGCTTTCACAGATTCTAATCTCAATTCCATTGTTCTGAAATACAGCCAACAGGGGGCAGTGTGAGACTGAACAGTACCACAGGGCAACGTGAAACGGTTAATGTTAACCGTGTACGGTAGTCAGCACCGCATCCTGATATTTACAGCAAACTCACACCCCTGCCCGGGCATACGGGTGCGCGTCAGCCTCAGCTCCACACCACGCGTTCTTGAAGCGGGTAATGGATTTATTCTGAAGCTCCAAGCCCCTGTCTACTGACCCCACCCAAGTGTCACTAACTTAAGAGGCTCACGAATGTGAGCAACAGGGACCTGCACTGCCCACTGTGACGGCCACGAGCCGTATGTGAGTATTTATATTTAAACGAATTAAAACAAACAAATTAAACATTCAGTTTGCTGGTCTGCTAGAGCCACACTGCCAGCGCCCCGTAAGCACACATGGCCATGCTGCTGGACCGAGCAGACAGCACTGCCCTCACACAGCAAGTCACACTGGACTGCAGCAATCAAGAAAAGGACGGTCAAGTCCAAAAGGACGTAAAAGTCCGAGTCCTAGCAGAAGCACAAGGGCTGAAAATGTTTATGACACAGGGCTCCTCAAGGAAATACGGTTTCTAAAGCCTGCAGGTGTTTTCAGGGTTCGGAAGACCTTACAAAGGCACAATGCTGCATTCTTACTTTTGCCTTACCTTCTCCCTTCCTTATTTTCCTGGCCTTAGTCAAAAATCATCCAGCTGAGAGCCCACCCAGGGCAAGGCTGGGCCTCCTGACCTCAATGAGCCGTGAAATGAACACAGACGCTACAGCAGTCACGGCTCTGAGGCAGGGCGGGCAAGGCACCGAGGGATGGGCAGGGGATAGCGGCCACCCCGCCCCGGCCAGGTGCGGCCTCCATGGTCACTTCAGATGGGGAGCCCAGCACCACAGAAGTGGGCAGTGGTCCATTACAAGGCTCCTGGAAGAGTTTCAATCAGGAAAACGGGAGGAGATAAATTAAGCGCACAACGTCGTGCTCTGTTCAAAATAACGTCCGGGGCTTCCCGGGTGGCGCAGTGGTTGAGAGTCCGCCTGCCAATGCAGGGGACGCGGGTTCGTGACCCGGTCCGGGAGGATCCCACATGCCGCGGAGCGGCTGGGCCTGTGAGCCATGGCCGCTGAGCCTGCGCGTCTGGCTCCGGAACGGGAGAGGCCACGACAGTGAGAGGCCCGCGTACCGTAAAAAAAAAAAAATAATGTCCGAAAACTCGGGAAGAACGGCTACCAGGGCAGCATCTCCGAGGTGAAAGGGGAGGCCAAGGCAGTGTCATTAGAACGGTAAGAAAATGGGCGCGGAACTCCATTTTCACTGTTCTTACAGCACCTCTGCAAAAACATGCCAAGGAAATCAACATGGTGAAAGGCGCTGTGACCAGCAATCCTACTGTCAGCTGTACTAATGACACTGAGAAAAATGACCAAATTCTGGACATAAAACCACAAATGCAAACCTACTGATAAATATGGAGGATGGTGCTGTGCAGCTACAACACAGGCACAGTCCTTCATTCCAGTAAATTTCAACGGGGCAATTCATGTCTCCGTTAACTTAGAGAATATATGTCTAAAAAGTAGTATAAGTATAGTTTATCACAGCATTTAATACTTAGGGAGGTTCTCTCTTGATTGATTTTTCCATGGTACTCAACAAAATAAGCGCAACAGATAATTAAAGACAAAATACTGACTTTTCATCACTCAGAAAAAAAAGCCCTCTTGAGTATTTTTTTACCTTCTGTGGTAGCCAACTATTTTTCTGAGACAAATTTTGCAGTATAAATCATAGTCAAGAACCGAGAAAAATAGTGTTTCACTGTCCCTCAAGGCATGAAATTTTTCTAAATATAAAGAGTGTTTCTTCAAGGTTAGATCAATATACACCCGATTGACAGAACGAGATAAGCCATCCCTCCAACAGTTAAATCGGATACAAAAATAAGCTACGAAGGAGCAAAGGAAATAGTATTGATCAAAACAGAGTTTTATGATGAAGACTAGAAGTCAATTTCTACCACACCAAACAGAATACCGAAGGGACAGCAAGGAGCTGGGACCCATGAAGCAGCCGGTAAGAGCGTCAAGGAAGGGCACTCCCACGGAAGCCTCAGGGTCAGGGGTTCTCGAGAGAAAGCACACCCACCTGCAGAAAGCTGATGGCCATTAAAATTAGGCTGTACGAGCTAATTCCACCTGTAAAAACTTCATTCAGGTCCCTCTGCAGGAGGAACTGTTTCAGTACTAAAATCAAGTAAGGCAGCAATGAATATTTCTGCAAATTCCAAAAGAAAAACATCATCTGGTTAGATTCTGTAGCTTTGAAGACTTCTCACACAGCAAATTCCACATGGCAGACAGGAAGCTCCCTTCATCCTCTTGCCCCTCGGAAGGCTCGAGGCCAATCATCCTCACACCGTAGGGGCCTGAGAATGAATTATGTGAGGGGCTCGTCAGGGCCACGCTGGGCCGCCCCCCGCCCCAGGTTATGGCTCAGCAGGGCTGAGGTGGGGAGCCTGCATGGAGACCCCAAGCCCAGTGGGGCTGGGGAGAGAATGAGCCTCTCCTCCCAGTGTCTCCCCGCTCGCCAGCAGCAGTGCGCAAACGCCAGCACTCAGAAGCACCCGTGAGAGGGGCAAGGGGGGCAGCAGGAGGCCAGCAGAAGGCAGCATCGCCAAACGCAGGGCGAAGGGTGGAGGGCAGAAGGGCTGAGAAGCGGGTGGAGGGATGTGGAAGCTCCTGCTGCTTTTCCTGCTCTGCTGGGGTAGAAATGGCCCTTCAGGCAGGCAGGATGGTGCAGAGGGAAGGGGAGCACGTGGTCCCGCAACTGTGGGCAGAGGCAGGGTCCAGATGATGGGGCTGGGGTCGCCTCGCCACCTCCACGGCAACAGGAGGGAAGGACTCTCCGTTTAACTGCACCACACACCTGGTCAGAGTCCAGTGAATGCGTCCCATCCTCAGGCACTGAGACCACCCAAAGTAAGCAAATCTACATGCACTCCACTGTGATGTACTCAACTTGCAATCAGGCACGCTGAGCTACAGGGATGGTCATTTTGTCATAACTAGAAAGAATATTTCAACAAAGTGCTCTAAAATAATGCTCGAGTGTATGAAATGGTTAGCCGAGGAAGGCAAATCTGCAAAACAGCTCTGTAGTTTCGAAGTGTCTCTAGAAACAGTACTGTAGGATAAATTCAACTGCTACAGTCTTTGGCGTTAAAGATTATCACCCCCTGGTTTTTACTGTGCGAACTTGCTGAGACAGCACCTTCATGTAATTCTTGATGAACTCTGCTGCCCGGACCCCAGTCTCCATGTTAAAGCTGATGTCGACTTTAACTTCCGTCTCCTGGTCTGTGAGTTTTATGATCGGTACCTGCAAGGATTTAATTGTGCTTTAGAAAACAGAAAATTGTGCTTTAATAGGCAACGTTTTCCACGGTCAGGCATCAGATGTTTCCCAAGTTGTACAGAGGGTTTTTCTCCTTATACACAGAAGGGGCTTGGAGATCATGAACCCCAGATTGTAAAGATGAGAAGAAAAGGGACTTTCCCAGCATCAACCCCATGAGCCCCCAAGGCCGCCCCCCGATCCGACTACAGCTAGCGCTCATCTCTGCCCGGCCCTGCCGGCCTGACCCGGCGCCTCACTGGTGACCGAGCATCAACCACGGGCTCTCTGCAGGACCTGTGCTCCCCAAACCTGCCTACCGCGAGGGGAAGCCAGCTAAGGCCCTGTCCCCCCATGAGGGCCTGGGGATGGGCAGAGCTTTTGGTCCCCAAATCACATTTGCTAGAATTTCTGAAAGCATTCAAAGTAACTTCAAAGCTGTTTTTTAAATTATATTTTGTACTGATATTGTTTTTCCAAACAACTCTACTGTGGGTTTTCATTCTTTAAGACAATTTAACTTAAAAACAATTTTTTTCCCTGAAAATCAAGTAAAAGGCTATTCTGTAAATGCTCTCAGTAACAAGAATCATCACCAAAAGGCACCCAAAACCGGCCTCATAAAAGCTGCCCAAGCAACCATTCAGACCACACCTGCCCCACACAAAACTGTGTTCTTACAGAAAAAAAGGCAGCCTCTAAGGAACAAAAAAGGACATTCTCTCCGCCAAAACAATTGGGGTCTCACGAAAGGTTTAAAATGTCTGGAAGTCAACAGAGGAACACGCTCTTCAGTGCACACCTGCTCTGGGCTCTAAAACATATACACCTGGGGGCAAACTGCCCAGGACATGTATGAGAGGGACAGGCCAGCAGGTGGTGACAGTCTCTCCTGGAGATCACCTCCACCACCAGGCAGGGCGAGGTCCAAGGAGGCAGAGGAAACAAAACACTTTCCCAAAGAACAGATCAAAACTGCTTCAGAAGGAGCCTATGGTCAAGGGCCCATGCCTCCCGGACGGGGTAAACTCCTCAGGAGCCAGCATCTTCCCCGGCACCTCTGGACACAGCTATGAAGCCTCTTCTATACGCACAGACTTTTCTCCCCAAGTCACTCCTCCCACCCTCCTGCCTT
>NW_020173927.1:2684070-2712018 GCF_003031525.2 Neophocaena asiaeorientalis asiaeorientalis
CCCCACCACCCTCACTCATGTGTTGAAGCCCCAGATTCTGGAGATTAGTAGTAACACTGCAATACTTATTTTCTGGTGGTTGTTCAAAACACACCAGTTTCCACCTTAAACACAGCTCTCACGCTGGGCTCAGGGCCCGTGATGAGATGCCGGTGAGGCTGCCCGGCAGAGAGGGCTGCCTGGCAACAGCTGACACTCGTGGAGGCCTAAGACGGGCCTCCAGCAGCTGAGGAGGTGTGTGACAGCAATGAGGCCGCCTGACCATGCAGCTCCTGCAGCATCTATTCAGCACATGGTCTGTCCTCCAGAAAGTTCTGGAACCCAAGACATTCAGGCTGAGCCTCCTCAGCTGCTCTACACCTAAACAAGGACACCTGGTCAGAGACCACCGGCCACCCACCGTGCACTCTCGAGGGGCCAACACGACGGGACAAACGGCAGAGCCACAGAAGGGCAGAGCCGAGACTCTGATAACCCGCACACGACAGGCAGGTAACACGGAGCTCCTGAGCTGTCGGCGGCCCTGGACCAGGGTGAACCTGGGCCCACGCTTCCAAAGCCGCCTCATCTTCCATCTTCTCCCGAGAGAAGCACAGTTTTCACGTGTGTACAATTTTGGAACGATGAAAGGAACAGGCAAGCTTCTCTCTCTGAAGTATAACTTGGCAAATGGTAATCCTTTTCTACGTGATAAATGCCACAGTCTAATCATTCTGCTACATTCTCCACAAAAGGCAGCCTCTGAATCTGCCTCGTTTCGGGTATTAATATCTTTTCTTTACGCGGCCTCATAAGAGACGACCCCATCATACATTTTAGAGCAGGAACAGTTTGGTGCTCTCACAACTTGTACTTCAGATGGTGTCTAAACATTCTCAGCTTCAACTCCTAACCACAAAAAAATACAAGCGCGTTTACACTACAAGTAGGGAAGTCTTCAAACACGCAGCCAGAAACCGCTGGCCACATCAGCTAACCCCACGGGACGCAGGCTGCCTGCAGGCGCGCAGAGCCCCTGCACGGGCCCGGGGCCCAGAACCCGCACTTACTGTCGCCTTGTCGAGGACCTTGATGGAGCCCGGCTCGGCCACGCTGTGTTTCCGCAGGGCCTGCTCCAACAGCTGCAGCGGAGGGCGCTCCCATTTTCCAAAGACCACTAAGTCGATGTCGCTGGGTGGGAGAAAAGCGAGTGTGAGCCCTGCTCGCCTCCCCACACGGCGGCACACATGGCCGGCCGACCGGCGCCCCGGCACAGGCCCGCAGGTCCTCTGAGAGGCAGACGGCGTGCCGGGAAGCCCCTCCCGCTCGGTGAGAGAGCGCAGCTGATGAGCCACTCGTAACAGAGGCGGAAAGCAAACGCTGACCGAGTCTCCCGCACCCCGAGGCAACCGAGGCCCTCACGGCTGCACTGGCCTGGGGCCCTGGACACCTCGA
Source organism: Neophocaena asiaeorientalis asiaeorientalis (assembly GCF_003031525.2). NCBI lineage: Eukaryota > Metazoa > Chordata > Mammalia > Artiodactyla > Phocoenidae > Neophocaena > Neophocaena asiaeorientalis. The sequence continues at coordinate 2,685,505 of NW_020173927.1, forward strand.
ATCTGTCCAGCTCCCCGCTGGCCCTGCCAACGCCAACCCAAATCCTGAGACTGTGGCCTCTTTAGCCTCCAAGTGTTAACAATGGCTTGGGAGAATATAAGCTTTTAATAAAACGATGCACATAAAACTAAGATACTGAAGCGTCCTTGACGAGGGTACGCTGGAGAACGGCTTTAGAATGCAAACAACTTTGACGTTTTTCTATCCAATAAAAATCCTTACAAAATACTGTTCAAGTAGAAGTTTGCTTGAATCTTCATTAAAACAAAAGATGAACTTTTCAAAAACAAATCCAAAAGTCTCAGACCGTCTTCTACCGCGCTTGCTCCCACGGCTCCCACTTCCCCCGGCTCCTAGGAGCCAGCGCTCTGCATCCCACCACATTAAGTACAAGAGGAAGAATGCAAAGCAGTCAGTTACCATAACGGTCATTAAATTTTTATTCCCTGCAATCTCCCCTCCGTGCTCCACCGTCTCTTCCTCTCGCTCGCGTCTCTAGCCTTAGCTTTGAATGCAAGGAACCTACTTTAGCCTTAACACGCGTGCAGACACCCACCCGGCTATGCAGACCCAACCCTGGTCCTCCGCGCGGCGGTGCAGCTGGGCCTCACCTGGTGGGAAGATAGAGGCCCGTGCTGAAGCTGCCAAATATCTGCACCTGCAACAGAGAGGGAGCGTCTCAGACCATGCAGACGGCCCCGCCCCACCCCGCCCCCTCTCACGCTGTGGTGCTGCGAGGGCCCAGCGGTCAAACAAACTCCTCTCGGTCTGTAAGGTAAACGCCAGCCCCGGAAAGGAATCTTTAACAACTCAGCACTAATGGGGCGTAACAATTCCTGGCCTCGCCCACAGCCCACAAAGCCAGGGCCTGCTGAGAGCCCAGCGGCTCAAGCCCGTGGAAGGTACAGGGCAGGGCTCTGTCCCAGGGCACCGAAGTGCAAAGCCGGAAGTGCCGTGTGTCACTGTGCCCTGGAGGGGAAGCCCGGGGCCGGCCAGAGGGCCGTCTCCCACTGGCCCCGCGCTCCAAGTGCCCACGGGCCGCATCTCAACGTACACGCGTTCGCTCTCTGGAAAAGTAGTGTGTAATTTCACAAAACGGAACACGCGCTAGGATGCGTGACACAGGGAAGAGGTAAAACTTCTCATCTTAAGGTAAACTTAAACCAGGAAGAATAACCACACTGTTCCAAAAAGGAATTCCTTCGGGCCGATGGTCCTCACACTTGAAGGTGTCAGAACCACCCACGTTCGGCAGAGATCCCACCTGGGCAGGCCCAGGGTTTCTGACTGGGCAGGGGCAGGGCACGTGCGTCTCTAACCAGCTCCTTGGTAAGGGCGGCCACCCATCTCAGGATCCCCTGGAACCTGGAAGCATGGCCTCAGCCACGTCTGCACTGATCCACAGACACAGGCGGCCACAGGGTGCTGACATGAACTTGTAGCGACACAGAAGTGCAAAGGGTATACCCACATCAGCCGTCGGCCAAAGATCTTTAACCACAGTTTCGATCCTTTTCACGACTTCTCTTCTCATGGCTGCTTCTTCAGGACAAGGGGACATGAAGTTATAAAAGTCAATTATTTCCTCATGAAGTCTAGTGGACAAAAGAGAAACAAACTAGAGTTACAATTAAGCTTAACCACACTTCTCATTCTGCTATTAGATCAGCATGACACTAAAATATATTTCTGGCCACTTAAAATCCAGTTTCTTGTTTCCTCTGAAAGTATATAATGAAATGAACACTCTGTGGTAGATGAAATTCCACGGTACGGTTTAGCACCACAGAGTAACACGAGCAAATTTTGTTGATATAAATATCAAAACTTTCAATTGGCATTTAAAGCCTTATTCAAAAGAAACATTTCAGGGACTTTACATGAACGAACTGAGAGAACTCCATCCGTGAAAGATGGAGGGTGATCCCAACTGAGGCAGCGCAGGGAAACCCAGTGGGTTTCTCACCCTGTCCGGGCTGTGCTCTGCACCCATGGGCACCCTCACTAAAGGGTCTGAGACAGGCCAGGCCAGGAAGACATGTGTCCTCGGGAGCCTGGCGGCCCCAAGTCTCGACAGCCAGGTCTGCCTGGCCCACCAGCGGACAACACCCTAGACCCAGCACCCAGGGCCCACGACCACATCTCTCGGGCAGAAAGCCCCACTCAACTCAGCACTGGAGCATCCCCCCTCAAGATTCCCGCAGGGACACGAGTCAGTTCGGCCCTCTCTCCCTCTAGGTCTTTCCTAACAAAGGTCTAAAAAGCAATGGTTTCAGGAGAAAGGAGCGGGCTCCAAAAGCTGCCTCACACCCCTGCCCCAAAACTCACGTCTCTGCCAGTCCCCGGCGGTGGCAACGGGGAGTTAAGTCTCAGCCAAGGATCTGGGCCGCAGACCCAGGAAGGAAGCACAGGTCACCCTCGGTTACTTTTAGGGATTTAAAGACGGGCAAGCAAATAACTCGATCCTAGAAATTACGTCAAGTTAAATCTAGCTGCTTCCATGCTAAGTTTGATTATTAGCATGGAAAAGAGAAGACAAAATGAAATTTGTTCAATAATACTATCATGTTATAGCTCAACAGCTAGCAAGACAGTCCACCCGACAGCAGACAACACTTAACAGGACCTTCCAGCGCCAAACGACAAAGGTAAGGACAGGATGTCTAACATCTCACCTGCCCTCGGCTCTTGTTTGAGGCCAACCTCACTCTCTCACCCTCAGGACTGCCACCCCCACTACTCACTTGAAGTGACCATCCTGACAGTTTAAAAGCTACTCGAAACCGCTGACAGCACACATGGGACACACACAGGAAATAAATGCCCGACATGCTTGTTCACGGTGCATCTGCAAGGTCAGGGAGGCCATCACTGGTTGGAGCCCTGACGTTATCACGTTTAATTTTTTTAAAAAAAATCACGCAAAACTTCACCCCAAGCATGCTGCTGATTCAGCCATGAATCCCGTTTTTAGTAAGCCCAAAAAGGTAGAAAGTCAGGCTACATTAAAATGCAGTAATTTTTCCAAAATATCTACCCAACTCCACGATTTATCAGGTAGAGCTTCTAACATCTCAACAACTACCCAGCGCCAACTACATCCTAAGCCTTTAACTGCATCTCTTCCAGCAGCTCAGCAGGCACGTCAGGTCGGCGGCGTGGCCGATGGTTCCCAGCGCTCGGCAATGTCGTCAGCAGGACCAGATGTGTCACGTTAGTGACCACACCGGGGACCTCCCCCTGTTAACAAGTGACAGTAACATTGTCACCGGGCGGCTGTCAGGAGACAGCACAGGGCTCCTCGGGGCAACAGCATGTGCCACTGGACCAGCCGTCACCTCGCTGAGAAGTCAGTCCATCAAAGCACTAAGAGCACACGGTCTCCTGCAGCTCAGCGCTGCCCTGGTAACACCAGGAGTACAGAAGCAGAGAGACGTTAGATAAGGATATGGGCCTAGAGCACCTAAGCAACTGGTCCAGAGACATGGAAGAAGGACAGCAAACCTGGTGTGGCAAAACCCTATCCACACCCCACAAATGTAACACATTAAAGCATCTAGGAAACAGGCCATTCCGATTTGCCAAAATGTCACTGCCAGTCTGCGCCTGCAGGGTGGAGAGAACTGTCACATGTGAAAGAGCAACATGAAAAGTCGCCCGTCAGCTTCCCAGGAGGCACGGACACCGCCCAGTGTGACAGTGTCAGTCTCGTCAGATGTCTGTTGACTTGCCTGTCACAGAGAAGGGCGCCCCTTCTCTGTGACAGGCAAGCACGCCTCCCCTCCTGATTCAGGAGAGATGAGTAACGAGGCCGAGGCGTGCCCACATCCCAGAGCGGAGTGCCAGCAGAGCACACGCCTCCTGGTTTCAGAGTTGGGCTCCACCAATAAGATACACGAATGAAACACCTGCCTGAGATTTGTGTTAAACTGCATCTCAAAATTAGCAACGGCTGTAACAAATATTAGGAAGAGTATTTTTGCTTTGCCTTCTGGGAATGGAAGGGATCCTGCTGGCGGCCTGGGTGGACAGGGTGGCTCCGGCCCAGCCCCTGCAGGCTCTTACTCGAGGCAAGCAGGGACCGGGAGGCACTGCGCGACCGCTGGGGCCACCTGAGGACCGCGTGGCTCTGGAGGGCGATGCACCACTGGTGCAGCAGAAAGACACGAGAAGGTCTAACGACCGTCATGAGGCCCGGGCAGATCCAAAGAGCCCTGCAGCTGCCTCCTCCGGCTCAGGCTCTTGGTGGAAGGAACACAAAGAGGAGAGAGGAAGCACGGAGGGCTGGCAAGGGTGGGGCAGGCAGTGCAGTTGTGGGTTGGGGCAGCCCAACAGAGCCGGCAGGCGGGAGAAGCAGCGCCCTGCCCTCCAGCCGGTGTGGTGAGCGCCCCCGCAGCCGGGCTCTGTCCAGGGAAGGTGACCTCCAGGGGCCTGACCGTTTTGATAAAATGCATATTTTGCTTATGACTTTGTCACTTAAGATCTACCTTCCCTGTACAATGTCATCAAAAATCAACATCCAAGAAATAGTTTACCCCTGTACTGGATAACTTGCTTTGTTAGCAGAAATTACTTAAATGGCCAACTGTCCTTTTAAAAAAATGTAAAACAGTGATAAATAAAACAGCTGGGATTATTTATTCAGTACCACATTACAAGCAGTTTCCTCACTTTAAGAAACGACCCATGATGGTCAGGACAACACACTTTCACAGTAAGTGCCAGCAACCACGTGTGCAGCCATCGCTTCCGGCACTGAACATACACACGCATTTGGTTCTCCAAAGTGCTCTGCTGAATTATGTCTGTGAAAAGTTTTGATCTTTTCTACTTGAAAACGAGGACAGTTACTCTTCTCACATATCAGATCCTCAGAGGAAGCTCACAGATGACAAGACGTCTACATAAAACCACACCCAAGTCTCCTCCATGGCTCACAATTTAGTCACCGCATCTCCTACAGCTCACGTCACCCCACTAGCTTTCAGCCTCCAAATCTTCCAAGGACGTTTCTATGCTGTGACCACCATGGAAAAATTCCTCCATCATGGGTCAGAGAGGTGGTATCTCAAAACCAGCAGGAACAACGATCGCCTGGAGGGCCCAGGCCACTTAAGAGGCCAGGAAGCATCTGCCAGGCCCCAGGAGAAGGCCCCGGGGAGACCTTCTCAGAGGGTTTCCTAAGGGGAGAGCTCCCACAGCCCTTTCCCCTTCCCCTTCCCTTTCCCTAGTCCCAACGTGCTGGCCTGTGGCCGGCCTCCAGAACCGTGATCCTCGCAAGGCTGAGAAAAGCAGCAGAGGGAGAAGGTGGGCTGGTCCCCTGGGATCAGGGCACCATCACTCTGTTACTTTCACTCTTTGTAGCCAAGCCTAATCCTGACACAGCAGCAGAAAACCAATGAAGTTAGCTTCCTGCCTTGTTCTACATTTGAAAACATAACACAGACGCAGAGTTAAATTACTAAATGAAAACATCAAATAGAATAAGTCAGGGGAAAAAAGCAAGGGAAATCACCAGCTATCTCGAACTTGAAGGAGGCCTTTCCAGACTCCAACACAAAAATGACAATCGCAATGCAAAGACTGAGAGTCAAATAATTACCAAGAAATTCTAACAAAAGACATGCGGAGTGTAAACAAATTAAAAAGCGAACGTCAAGTGCACATGTCAGAAGCAGGAAGGACTTGTTCAGAAAGACCAGGCCTCTCTCGGGCTGGACCTCACGCTCTGGGATCAGCTGACAACGTATCTCAAGAGAAAGGCATCCCTCGCTGAGCCCGGAACCCCACGCCTGGACACCTGGGCTCCAGACCCCCCCACACACGCTCGCGGCAGGGCCGTGGGTCAGGACGGGCGCCGTCCGCCTACCAAGAAGAGCAAGGGGAGGCTCCGTGACAGACAGGTGACAGACATGCCCCGCATGCACGTAACTCAGGAGAAGGTCTAAGAGGCCACGTCCAAGGCGGCCAGGCCTCCTCCTGCAGGTGACGGATGAGCTGGTGAGAATGGCCACCTCCTACTCTACACGCGGGCGCTGCTGGAATTCTGGGTTTTTACAAGAACGTACTCATCATATGTATAAATTTAAAAGTGAAAAGGAGAAAAGAAGATACATTTTCGAGGGAAAACAACTGCCCGAGAGGATGCTCATTACACCACTGATTATATTTAACATTTGGAAACAACAAAACATTGAATACAACGCACAAAAAAGTCAACTGTATTTCTAGATGACGAGATTACTTGTAATTTTTAAATTCTTTTTGCTTGTATTCATCTCCTAATTTTAACAGTGAATATTGATCGCTTAATTTAAAGAAAAGAACATCAAGTCGGTCAGGCTTCTAAGCCCTGACGCCACTCTTCCCATCCCGCCCCTAAACAGCAGCGAGGTTTCCAAGCCCCTCAGTGTACCTGGTGCCGACCCCTCTGCCAGGCCCTAAAATCCACGCAGAGTGGGGAGGCACAGGCTGCGGACAGGACTCCTGTGACAACACAACTGCCACACAACGTGGCTGCTACGACTGAGGGCCTCAGGTTGTGGCTTCACTGAATTCAGTCCCGACAGCACGTGGGGCTCGTGGCTGCAGTCCTGGCCGCCGCTCCCCCGTCTCCACCCCGACGGCCGAGCAACGCTACGCTCAATACAGGCAGAGCAGGCGGCCCCAGGACCGCACGTCATCTCTGCAACCCTCACTCCTTCCATCCCGTGAGACGCCACTGTCCAGGAATGAGAGGCGGCTTCCCCAGGGGGCACAGGCCTGGCCTGGGGGCCTGGGGAGAGTGCACCCTGCCCACACACCTTCCAACGGGAGACAAGGGATAAAAACACACCCTGGTCCTGGGGCTCTCAAAGGTTCTCTAAGTAAACGTTTTAGAATCTTAGGGCTAAATGTGGACAAATAAGAGCCATGTCTGTCAAAAGCAAGCATTATAGTTCTTGATATAATTTAAACACATACTCACTGCTCCATTTACGAAACTAGGATTTAAGAGCCCCACAAGATGTTTGTAACAATGGTGCCTGATTGGAGCATTTTCCAAAGTAACTGATGTAATTGTGGAATTGAGCAAGGCTATTCTTTCGTCATCACGAAAATGTACTCTTTTTTCCTTAACATTTCAACATGTCTAAAATTGGGATACATCTTTCAATCAATGGCTGAGCATCAAATCAATGCAAAACTAAATATTTTTCTTTCTTCCTGGTACATTTCATAACAGCGCATCTCTTTAGGTTGGCTGATCTGCAGGAAGTTGTCTAGATGAAGTTTTTATGGGGCTGGCCACAAAGTTCGCTCGGTTAATGAATATGTTGTTCAATAAAGTTCTTGGTGAAAATGAAAAAGGCGTCTCTTACTTAATACCGAACGAACTTTTTGGCCAACCCAATATTTCTGCCCTGCAAGAAAAAGACAACTTCGAATGGGTTGGGTTTTTGCAAGTAACAGCACCTCAAATCCAAAGAAATATGGGAATCAGAAGCTGACCACAAGGCATCTTGTGGGGAGAGGGCAGCAAGAGCAACAGAGAGGACCCACTGGCATGTGAGGCCCGTGCGGCCACTTTGCAGCCCCGAGGCCGAGAGCGAACTCTGGAAACCTCCGCACAACGCAGCCCTCATCCTAAGCTGAGGACCCGAGTGCCCACGCCACCGTGGGCCCTAAAGGGATAAGGTCGGCAAGGAGCGGCGCTCTGGATGGCTTTGTGTGGTGGTGGCTTGAGCCTCTTAAGTGGTCTCATCAGGTGGGGCACGGTAGGAAAGGTCTGCTGTCTGTGTGCAAAAGGAACCCTGCGGGCAGCGGAGGCAGGAAAGCGCCGCGCGCCTGATGCCTTGTCTCCGAGCAGTGGATTCTGAGACACTCTAGCCTTGGCTACTGGCCCATACAGACCACACGCGACTCTGAGAGTCAATCTGGAAGAATCTCAAATTGATACAACGCAGTGGAGCAAGCCCTGAACTGATTCACTTCCTGGCTATTTTAAGAAAGATGAAAATGGTGAGACCAGAGTTTTCAGTGCATTTTAGTTTTCATCATGAAACTACTGGAAAACAAACTTCTGAACATTATTACCAAGCATGCTTTTAATCTAGATACTAGAAAATAAAGTTCACTGAAAATGAAAAAAGACATTTCTCATTTACAATCGCTCTCTTGTAAGAGGCCAAACCCATTCAAAAGGTAATGACTGACTTTTCAATTTTTAGTACATGTCCCAAATTAATTTTTGCTTTTGGTCCCAACTTATCAAGATCGGCAATGCTTCCGTATCTATCTCAGCAGCTGGTATACGGTTGCTGTGAACATTTATGAAATCCAACTCAATGAGCTTTTTTAAAGAGCAAAAGATGGACTGTTAAGTTAGAGAACCAAACTATCTACTTTCATAGCTAATAAAGCTACTCATGAAAAGAGATGACCCATTGCAGGAGGAGGATTTTCGATTTCAGAAGCTGGGCTGGCAGGGTTGCAGGGTCCTCGACTCTGTCTAAATCTGAATGGAAGCCGGGGAAGGCTGGCTGGTTCTGCAGGGGGCACCCACTGCCGGCTTTTCCCTGCCTCCTGGCCTGGCAGCCTCGGTGTCCAGCCCCAAGCACAGCTGCTCCCTCTCCCATTCCCAGCCCAGCGCCACCTGCAGGTTGTTCCACGGTGACGTCTCTGTACGCAAACAAGGACAGGCAGATGCACTACAGCAGGTAAGAGACACGATGACACAAGGGACCAGAAGCGAGGACAGTGAAGTACCTTTAAAATAAAACAGTGTGGACAGAAAAGGGGCAAAGCTAACGGGCCAAGCAGTTACTGATGCGGGTCTGCAAGGGGGAAGCACAGAGGGTTGCCTGTTCCCCTAGATCTGATATCCCCACAGCTTTTTCTAAGGAAAGCCATGGTCAGAGGTCAGATTTCATTCACTGCTTTAAGGAACAGAAGAGCCAGATGAATGAACGCAACCTCCTCCAACGTGGTTACGAGACGTGTCAGCACCCAGTCCTGTAGGTAAGAGCTGTGCTCTCAAGTATTAACTCATCCAACTCTCCCAGCCCACCGTCCCCAGGGCCCCGCCCTACTGCTGCCCTGAGTCACGCCTCCCCTCCACACCCTCCGGGAACCTGCTCAACTCCAAGTGCTTGTGGAAAACCAGGCTTTCTGATTACAATGTAAAATGCCACAGAAAACACTAGAAACTCACTTCAACTGTTAATTTATTCTCTCCCTCTCCCACTCCTTCCAAGTCTTCTTAAAACCCTCAAAAGCCTTGAAAAGCCAGCGGTTTCTCAGAAGCTGGAGCTCCCTCCCCTCAGCTCCACAGTGCTCACTGTCTGCGTTTTTGCCAAAAGCAACGGCTTTGGGAAAGTATTTGGAGTTATAACTACTGGAGTTTTACGGCAGATTTTCAAGCCCGCATGGATGCACTTACACTAAGACGGCGGAGTCCGAGCGCCCCGGCGGCCCAGGCGGCCCGAGTTGGCAGCTGCCTCTCCACCAGCTGCAAAGAAGGGCTCTGTTGGGCAGCGACCAGTGAGACCTGCAGCGAGTGACTGAATCACTTCTATTTTGGGGATGGAAGATCCTTTTTTTTTTTTTTTTTGCGGTACGCGGGCCTCTCACTGTTGTGGCCTCTCCCGTTGCGGAGCACAGGCTCCAGACACGCAGGCTCAGCGGCCATGGCTCATGGGCCCAGCCGCTCCGCGGCATGTGGGATCTTCCTGGACCGGGGCACGAACCCACGTCCCCTGCATCAGCAGGCAGGCTCTCAACCACTGCGGCACCAGGGAAGCCCAGATGATCCTTTTTAAAACTCCCATTTCCTGACACAGTTAATGAGCTAATTATAAATCATTTTATTTATTTTTAATTATGTTACAGGCCAATTAATGTCTGTACCACTATTTAGAAAGTCTTGAATCAGACCTTCAAAGGTTGTTTATAATCTAAGCTCAAAAGTGGGAGGAAGCTGACTGAAACTGCAAAGCAGAAAGCCTGTGTTTCCAGAGCATTCCTTCCAGCACCCCCATCAGCCTGCCCGCGGGGTCTGCACCTCAGCCTCTCTCCGCTCCTGCAGCGCCCCACCTGTGCACAGCTCCTTCTCTAGAGGGAGAGAGCCTCTAAAGAGCCTCTAAAATGTTAACGGGAGAGGGAGGCCCTCAGAGAAGCTGCTGCACAGGGAGGGGCCTGAGAGCTGAGTGACAGACAAGAGGCGGCAGCGGGAGCCAGGCTGGGGGCACTACTGTACCCGGCCCAGGCCACGGCCAGCCCAGGAAAGAAAGGGCTCAGACCCACAAAAGAGCCGGGACAGCTGGAGCAACCTAGAGGGAAGCACCCCACTCACGCGGTACGTCCTCAACCCATCACGGGCAAAAACGACCAGTGGGCCTCAGCCCCCCAACACTGGTGTCCTACGGAACCCACAGTGCACTCCAGGACCCCCAATCTGGAGGAGCTCACGGCCGGGAGGGCAGCTGGGACACAGGGGTGCCAAGAAGGCACTTGGCTGGGCCCTGTGCACTGCTTCAGGCCACCGGCCACGCAGCCTCACCGGACAGCCACAGCACAGACCCCTGCAGGCCACGGTGCTCGGAGGGAACCGCCAAGTCTGAAAGCAGGATGGCCCGGCCTTGCTCGCTAGCTCAAGTAGCTGGATCATTTTTGAGATGAAAACAGCTATATCCTCTGTCCTAATTTCCAGAGATGCTTACCCTCGTGAAGGTGAGCTGGATAATCTTTTGGGAAGCAGTATGTGTGAGAGCCTGAAAAGATGACTACCCTGAGATACTACACAATACCATCCATATTACCAGCATTTTCGTTAGTCTCCCAAATAGTCCTTGAGGCAAGTATCATTCAATATTTTCTCCATTTTACAGATTTTAAGATTTTACAGATTTTAAGAAAACTATTCATTAGACAGATGGTAAATGGCCCAAGATTCCACGACCAGGACTCAAACCCAGAGCTGTGCAGCTCTCGATCTTGACGTTCAGCCACAGGGCTGTGAAGCCACACTCAGGAAGTGGCCCAACATACAGAAGCATGCAGAAATATGCACTATGGGCTGTTTACAAAAAGTGAAAAGTTGTAAACATCTCTCCCTAGTTATTTAGGAAATAATATACATCAATTCCATCTTTAAAAATTGTTTAAAAGAGCTTTCTTTTTTTTTTTTTTTTGCGAGCCTCTCACTGTTGCGGCCTCTCCCATTGCAGTGCACAGGCTCTGGACACACAGGCTCAGCGGCCATGGGTCACGGGCCCAGCCGCTCCGCGGCATGTGGGACCCTCCCGGACAGGGGCACAAACCCGCATCCCCTGCCGAGGCAGGCGGACTCTCAACCACTGCGCCACCAGGGACGCCCTAAAAGAGCTTTTTAAGACAGGAGGAATCACTTATCTAGAGTTAGATTTAAACAAACATACAAAAATGACACATTTAGGGCTTCCCTGGTGGCGCAGTGGTTGAGAGTCCGCCTGCCGCTGCAGGGGACGCAGGTTCGAGAGACATATGCTTTGTTAAGAACAGGAAAGTGTTAACAACAGGAAAATTATGGGTAGTTTCCTTTCTGTATTTTCCAAGTTTCTTCAGTAAGTACTTTATTGCTTTTATAATCATAGCCAAGAAAAAGTGTCAACATGTCAGCTTTACTGACACTGACTTTACTCCAAAGATCAAAGGGCAGACATCGCTGTGCTTAAGTCTTCTTTGAGACTGGCTGCCTTTGGCCTTTACATTAAGGCCAAACCCACGTGGGCTTTCCCTTTGGCTCGGCCCATGCCCAGCACCCTGGGGGCCAAGGAACTACTCGTGTGACTCTGCTCAGCTCCAAGGTCCAGCAAGGCTAAAGGCCCCTTCACCCCTAAAGTTCTGGTTCTAGTGCCACCCCAAGTCACTGGTTTAGCATACACGCCCCCCTCAAAAGACAGGGCTCCTGAAAAAGCTAGCCTACAATCCCAGAAAAACCTCTGCAGATGTAGGTGACTGAACCCAGAGACCTGTGAGGAAGGGGGTGTTCTCTCAAGTACCCCAACCCTCTCTGGCCACACCACACCAGGGACAGCTAACGGGCTTCCCCACTGTCCCAGTGCCCATTGACGGCACTGCTGTCAGACCGCTGTGTTGAGTAGGATTCTGAGGCTATATTCAGACTTAGAAACTTAAAATTCATTAGTGATACTATCCTACCAGTATTCTTATTACGATGATAAGTAACTGACACGTACCACCTGCCTGCTCTGTCCAGTCAGCGTATGACACGCTTCATGAGGATGATCCTGAGAACCACCACCACCTCCCGTTTTACAGATGCTCAGAGGCTGGACAACCAGCCTGAGCCTCACGTCTGGCGTGAAACTTCTTGGCACAAACCTCTACAGTGTGTCCGTGCTCACACTGTTCAGAGTGTGCCCCGGAGCCTCCACACCCCATCGACTGCCCCTCCCATCTGCCTCCTGCAGACTTCTGGGGCCTCAGCTCCACTTCCACGGCACTAGCTGCTCCCTCCCTGGCCCTGACCCCTCGGTGGTGATGCTAGATGATGCTAGACGGTGATACCAGGTGATGCGAGACGTGCGCAGCCTCTCCCCGAGACACTGTCCTGGCAGGATAAGTCATCCCAATGACCCTCAGGACAGGAAAGCCCATGTGTGTAACGCACCTGACGGAGGGCATGGCAATCACCTTCCACATCACCAAAGCACTCGTTAAGCCTGTGTCCAGTCCCGTGCGGCCTGCAGATGTGACCAGAGTGGGCGCTCGTCATCGCCAGGGGCCAGTGCGCATGGCCACACGAAAGCCAGGTCTCCCCACATGCCCGAGTGTCAGCATATCTGAGCGTCTGCTGTAATTAAAGCTACTTAACGTCCCTGTATCCAATATTTGCATATATATCAAAGCTTGATCTACAGTATCAGAAAAATAAAAACATAACTTTTAATTATCAAATGTTTACTTTTCATTCAATCAGCAGGAATGTCTCCATCCAGTGTAAAGGAGGCCGTAAATCATTTGTACCAATTCTGCTCAGCATGAACTGGGCGTGTCTACCTCTTCAAGTCTCAGGAGACAGGCCAGGCTCCAGGGTTCTGGCTCAAGATGGCAGGAAGAGCACACATCAACCTCCCAAGACCCCACCATGATGACCAGAAAAAAATGTTAAGAAAAAGGACAACACAACAGCGCTGGAAAACTAGCAAAAATAGAAAGGCAGGGAGGAAGGGAGGGCAAAGCAAAGAACTTAACGGATCCAAAGGTTTAAGTCAATATTGAAGTACAGAAAGCAGACGCAAGTCATCACTGCACAGTTATTTACTGCCAACCTACGATGGACCAGGTGCTGCTCTGACACAGGCTACAGAGTGAGCAAGACAGAATCAGTAAGTCCCCCATGCTTGCTGAGCTGGGTTAGAGGCACGGAGAAGGGAGCAAAGTAAATAACCAAGATCAACCCCCAGTAGAAGCACACTACGCAGATCCCAAATGGTGGCCACGGCCGTCCTCACGGCTACTTTATATCGTATGGTCAGGGACGACCTCCCAAAGAGCTGATACTGCAGCCAAGACAGAAGGGCAAGAAGTAGCCAGATGTGCAAAGATCAGGGGACGAACCTGGAGGCCCTGAGAGGAGGTCAGCAGGGCCTAGAGGACAGGGGGAGCCTGAGTCTGACACACCAGCAGCGAGGGTCTTCTGTTCCCCGGGCTGACTTCAGAGCACACGACACCAGGCTTCTGAGGACCCCGAGGCCATGAAAGGACCGGGCCAGATGAGCTGGGCCCTAAGAGGCTGAACTAATTCAGGGAACAGACTTCAGGCCCCCAACAAGGTGGCCCACGGACCCGCCCCAAGACTCGACTCTCCACACGGGGGCCGACAGGTACCAGAAGGCCGGCCAAAGACGCAGCAGCCCCTCAAACCTGCAGCCTGACCTGAGAGGGAAAGTTCTAGGGGTTGTCGGAGGGCTCAGAACACCCTCAGGTCTCATCAGCAGAGATGGCAACCCATGAACGTGGCACAGCAAACAAAGAGGAAGAAAAAGGGGCCCAGGACATCATGAGGACAAGGACCCCAGTGTGGGAGCAGACGCCAGCCGGGATCAGGAAAACCCACTGCCACGCTTCGTGCTACAGAAAGCCTCAGTGAGAACGTGGTCGTAAACACAGGGTGAAAAGAGGGCAAGGAGCTGCAGGAGAGGACAGCGAGGCCACTGTGCCAACACCTGAGAAGGGCCCATTTAAGGAAGACGGACAGAGAGGAAAGAGAGTCAAGCCGTCCACGTGGAAAAGGTGGAAGATGAAACCAGGGCCACGCTGAAGGCCCGACAGGGGACCAGCCCCTGAGGTCAAGGCAGAGCCCGGCCTGCGGGTGGAAGGGCAGTTGCGGTCCAGGAAGGGCTGATGCAGGGCCAACGCTGCGGAAAGGACCAGGTGAGCACAAGAGGAAGGCGCGGCCAGGCGGGCATCCAGAAGAAACCACCTCCCTGAAGCGGGATCAGTCTCGCCCCAGATCTCTGACAACATTCGCAGCCAGAGACATCGGGGAGCATGCCAAGGTCGTGAAGCGGGGACCCCGTTCTCCAGGCACCCGGCAGGCTTCGGGGAACGCGGAGCTCATGAGCTCTCCTGTACAAACTCGACTCCCAGCACGCAGCACAGACGGAACGCAGCAGGGCTGCATGGACCCGTGGAGCGGGCTGAGGGCTACCAGGCCGGGCCGGTCAGAGTGGAGTGAAGGGCTGTGCAAAGAGCCCATCCCGCAGTGGGGCCAGGCAGTACGGCCCCTGGAGCCCTGCCGAAGATGTCCATCAGAACGTGGAAAGCTGCCGGCGTCCCGGTGAGAGCCTGGCACACAGCATGAAGTCTATGCAAAGACAGAACCCAGACTAATCGACTGCAAACTGTAGTGTTCAGGGCCAAGGCAGGATGGCAGGATCCGCTACGAAACCCTGCGGGACCCTCAGCTGCTCTGGGCTTCAGTCTCCTCATGTGAAACATGAGGATGCTGATGGCGCCCCCTCACGTGGCACTGTCAGGAGGATTTAATGAATACAGACAAAGTATTTAGAGTGGGGTCTAGCACTCAGTAAGAGCTCAACAAATGGTAGTGATCATAATTGCAGAACAAAATACAAATGCCTAACTCATGGTGGCAGACAAACAACATAATGCAAATCAGGAGCTGGGAGGCTACATAAAGGGTTGTCTTAGTCTGCCTGGGCTGCTGCAAAGGGATACCACAGGCTGGGCGCCTTAAACAACAGACATTTATGTCTCACAGTTCTGGAAGCTGGAAGTTCAAGATCCAGGTGCCAGCAAGGCCGGGTTATGGGGAGGGCCCTCTTCCTGGCTCGCAGACTGCCGACTTCTCAATGTGCCCTCCTCACATGGTGGAGAGAGAACGAGTGAACTCTCTGGTCTTTCTCATAAGGACACTAATCCCATGATGAGGCCTCACCCATGACCTCATCTAAACCCATCACCTCCCAAAGGCCGCACCTCCTAATGCCACCACATTGTGGCTTCAACCTATGATCTGAGTGGAGACAACTCAGTCCATAGCAAGGGCTAACATCGCTAACCTACATGGCAGCAGGCAAACTGAAGTGATTTCATTAAAACTTTAACTTTTCTTTGCACTTAGCCACATAAGGTTTTTAATCTTCTTTATATTCTTAGTCTCAGCAACATCTCTTAGAAACTATTATTTCTTTTTGAAGTTGAACATTACTTTCACTTTCAAGCAAAATTAGTAATTTAGTAAATTGTATTTAAGGAGAACATAAATTGTAATAGAAGTATTTCTGTAGATCAATGCATGTGTCCGTCCATACAGGGCTTAGAGAGATGTCTACAATGGCAGTCACCTAATGGGTCCGTGGTTATTTCTGGGTGGTGGGGTTGAGTGATTTTTAAAGCTTTCTGCTTTTTACCGAAAAATACACACAAATCTGTTTTATAAAAACAATATCATTATTTAAAAATCAGCATAAAGCACAGTCCAAATCAGTCTCTCATTTTAAAGCAACGAGCAAACAGAACCATAGAGGAACGGTGTCACACAGAGCCGTGCTGTCACCGGTTCGTAAAGGAGCCACTGGAGAGCCGCAGGGTGATAGACCAGGGCCTGCTGCTGGCTCTGCAGGAAGCTACTCAGATTCCTCTTGGGTCCATCTGCGGGGTGCCCGAGAGATGTACAGGGGTGGGGCGGAGCTTCATGATGTCATGTGCTACCCCTCCTGAGAAGCCAGTAGTCATTTCTCTTGACCTAGAGACTGGAACTCAACGTAAGCAAGTGTTTTCTTCCTACTGTTATTCCTCTTTGGACAATCCCCTCTTTGCTCCGAGGGTCCAGCAGTTAAGAAGACGGGCTGTGGCATCAGACTGCCTGTGCTCCCGTGCCAGCTCTGCACCTATGGGCAGTGTGAGCCTCACACACTCTCCTACACCACCCTCTCCTACACAGTAAGGAGACAAGAGCCCCTCCCTCTCCTGGGAGGGGCGAGGGCTCAGTAGGGCCAGTGAGGATTAACACCATGACAAGTACTGAGGACCATTCACCTGATGGGAGCAGAGGAAAAGGTGAAGCATCCATCTGCTACGGCCGCACACTGAGCCGTCTTCCCAGCCCAGCTTTTTACCTACTTCCTAGGGGCTTACTCTGATCCCAAGAGGCCCTTTTTACTCTTACCAATTTTGCAAGCTTCCCTTCATTCCAGGGCTTAGCCTATGACAATTCTCACAGGTCCCCATTCTTTGGAATTTGGTCTCAGTTCTATACTCTTATTTCTATCCATCATATTGTACTTAGGTTTTGTTCGTCTGTCTCTTGTGAGGCAGTCTTCGAGAGAGGCACCGACTCTTTAGACAGATTCCTCACCCACGTTTTTACAGGAGATAATTTCTAACAGTACTTCAGAATTTCTCTGCATTTCACAAGCCTCTTTTCTATTTCAGTCATTTCAGAGTTATACTTCAATTTTTTGATCTGTTTGCTTACGTTTAGAAAAGACGCCAGTCACCAAAATCCTCCTTACTGCGTGGCGCTAAGCCCCCACCCCCCACCCCCAGTACACCAAGTTCCTGCTTCTGGCTCTTTCTCTGGGGGCACCAACCCCTTCCTGGGAGGCACCAGTGAACACAGGGGCTTTCTTGTCAAGCAGGCCTGCGCTGAGGCGCCCGCTCTTTTACCTTCTAGTAGCACCCTGGGCGAGATGCTTCTTCATCTACCAAGACTTAAAACGAGTTACTGTCCGGGGGAATTGGGAGAAAGCAGGATCTGCAGCGAAGGCAGCGCCTGACACCAAGGAGGAAGTCAGCCAACGCTCGCCAGTCCTGTTTCTCGGCCTTTCCACTGTCTTCCAGAAAAACACAAGCCAACGATTCATCGGATGCTTCGTTTTTCATAAAGTGTAACTTCTAAGAATAACCCAGATGGCAGGAGCCCTGCTGCCTCCACCACGACTGCCCCCAGGCAGCTTCGGACGTCTAGGGGAAGCAGGAACTCCTTGTACTACAGCAGCAGGATGGGCTTCTGGTCCCCGGGGCCTCCCCCAGCGCTCCCCCACCCACCTCCCGCATATCTGTCATTGGTCACCTGACTGGCAAAGTCCTTATGGGAGGAGCTGGGCCCCCTTCCCCAGTCTGCTCTCTCTAGGAAGGCAGAAAAGCAAATGGCCCTCAGCAGACACATGAAAGCCAGGTCTGCAGAGCAAGCTGCTAGTTTCCATTCCCGCGCCTTGGGGGCGGCTCCTTGTTTCAGGAACTTCGTTTAAGCTCTTCATTTAAGAACTGTTTGCAGCTCCCCAATGTCAGAGCTAGACTGACATTTCCACATGCAGCACCTTTGGCCAGTTCACATTAGCCTGTCTAGGCTTTGCTTTTCTGTCTCCAAAGCAAGAGAAAAACTACCCGTTTCATGGGCCTGCTCTGAGAACTCAGGGAGGAACCTCGTGCAGACGGCTGACCCCATGCTGGAGTCCCTGTGCTCTGCTGCTGCTGCCCAAGGACACTGCCCGGTGGGAAGAGGCTGGATTATGTCATTAGCCCGTGTGCACAGGTGCAGAGAACCACTACCTGCCTGCTGGACCAGACACCCCGAGCCGTAGGAACCCATTTTATACTTCATGTGTTACTGAAACAGCAGCCCTCTGAAAAGGATTTATACTAGAAACGCAGAAACAATTTCTGGAGCTTTCCAGTGGCAACTTGCTGAGTAGCGCAGCTTTTGCTGCTGTTGGAGTTTGGATTTATTCAGACAGCAGTTACTGAATCAGGTAAGGAATCTGTGTTCCAAGTAAGGAATCTAAAGTTACTGCAGTTCGGTGCTGTCCAAACAAAAGACCATTTAAATTTCAACTAAAATTAAAAACAATTAAACTCCAGTTCCTCAGTCCCATCAGTCCCATTTCAAGTGCTCAGTGGTCACACGTGGCCGGCGACTACTATACTGGGCAGCACAGAACTAGAGCCGCCCCCCAGGATGTTCCACAGGTGGTGCTGTTCTAGTCCTGACCTTCCCAGGCCCTCACTTCTGCTTCCTGCACTATACACAGAACATGTGCTGAAAGCTGCAAAGAGCTCAGAGAAATAGCATAACATCCACTCCTTCCACTCTGCAGAAAACAAGACCAAAATCCCAAACAACTCTAAGCAAGTTACACAGGGCAGCACACACATACCTGATAAATATATCAGGAAAACCCTGAAAGCTCTGAGAAGACAAGATTCTTACTTAAAAACCTAGAGGACACATGACTCAGGCATTGTTTAAATTTTTAAAAATAGAAAAGTTTGCCTTGGCTCAAAGGGAGAAAGCATTTCCACGCATCAGGTGGGTCTGTCTCCAGCTGTGCCCACTGCCTGCCCTGAAAACACCAACTGCAAGTCTTCAGCAGTCTCTCCAAGAGAAAAGTTTTGGCCTGAGAGGGAAAGTTGTCTGTATCCGGTTGGCAACAAGAAGTTTGGTTTCCATTTCTTTAGAGAAGAGAGGAGAAAAGGAAAGGAGCAGCCCTCCTAATTCCCCCACGTGACCACTCACACAGCGAGCCCACGTCTCCTTTCTCTAATAAGCCCTGCAAGGGCAATGGGGCAGGCCCTGCTCCACGGGTGGGACGCTGAGGCTCAGAAGTGAGAACCCTCGATGAAGACAGCCATGTCCAGACCCGGGAGCCAGGCTACCCGAGATGCAGGCTAGCCGGCAAGCTCAAGGCCTCACACACATGCTTCCCGATGCTAAAGGGATGGAAGAAAAAGAACGCACAAGTAGTTCGATCTTTCATTTCCCTTTAACTACTAGCATTGTAGCCATTCCTTCAGATTCCCAGGATTCCAGAAACGTTAAGATCACCTGAAATCTCTTTCAAACATGAAAAGATATAAACTACCTACATCCACATGTTATCACTCAGGAAATTAACTCTGATCTCAAACCACAGAGAGCTTAAATGACTGTTCGGAGCAGCTGATTTGGGAACTAAAAAAGAGCACAAACCCACAATAAAAAGGCATGGTGCTGATCATCAAAGCCACTCCCCACCAGGGGGACCCTCAGAGCCCTCAGTCAAGTCCACCCTGTCAGTGCAGAGAAGGACAAACTTCTGAGCCGAGCCTCCGTCCCCTCCCACCAGCAAAGGGAACACAGGCCTTGGAAGCCCAGGCCACGTGCGTGCGAACAGGTGACAGGATGCTCACCAGGTACCAAGTTTTCTAACTTTTCATGTCAGGTATTAATTTTATAGTAAGAAAAAGACCAGTTGGAACTAAATGGAGATGCCTTTCTAATGGAGAATAGAATTTTGTTGAATGCTTTGTTTTTACATTCTGTCACAAGGCATAAAACTGATTTAACCGCACTCTTCAGGAAGGCAGGCAGATACACTGCAAGAGATTTCACTTCATTCTGCATTTAAATAACTTCAGAGTTGGCAATCAAGTCTGCAGAAATTCTAAGACAAACAGCAAAAGTTATTTTTAGCATTTGGTTTATTTAAACTCTGCAGACTGGCCGCACCTCACTTGCCCCTCTAAGCTGCCAGAGTCCTTCTCTCTTCCTTTCTTTCTTTCATTCACTCACTCACCAGACACTTACTCAGCAGCGGCTTGGTGCATGCTTGGCACTGGGAATGCAGGCTAGGACGCTGCCCATCTTCCCCCGAAGAGACCCAGCAGAGCAGGGGTCAGTTTTTAAGAGTAGTAGTGACTCCACAGGAAGGGACAGAGCTCTGAGGCGGGGCTTCTGGGCAGGACACCACTCCCGTTAACCTGTGCTGCAGGGTCTTCTGCAAAGCAAGGATGGACTGTGGGGATCCATGTACTGACTACGGAGGCGACTTGGGTGAGTCACCGACCTTCCTCCCCCAGCACAGGAACGGCACCTTTCCTAAGCTGACCAGTGCAGGATACCTCACAAACGGGACTTTTCAATCACTGTAATTTCTGTATGTTCATCCCCATGGCTTTCACATAACCTCTTCTCAGATGACATATTTTAACAACAGTCCACGTGAGAAATGCACAGAAAGGCACTCGCAGCTATGATCACTCTGGCTGTCCCTGAGTTCAGGGGTGACAACCAAGCCAGAGGACAGACAATCTGCAAGAGTCATCGTGATGGGCTGGAGTCCAGTCAAAGGAGAGAAGTGTTGGAAAAGAAAAACACAACCTGTGTTCCCACAGCATAGAAGTCTACGTATGAGAGAACACCTGCATGCACAGCAGGCAGCCCCTGACCCCCGGCACCTGCGGCCGTGACGAAATTGTCACTGCTCCTGTGATTATGCTGTATGATTACATGCCCTAAACACAGACAGTCACTTGGGTGGACCTGACCCAACTCCATGAGTCCTTAATGCAGAAGGCTTCCTTCAGCTGGCAGCGCCATCTAGAGATTCAAAGCCCTGTGGTGGGTTTGAAGATGGAAGGGCCTCGAGCCAAAGGATGCAGGTGGCTTAAAGGAGCTGAGAGAGGCCCCAGTGGGCATCCAGCAAGAAATCAGGGACCTCAGTCCTATAACTGCAAGGAATGGAATCATGCCAATAACAGGAGTGAGCTCACAGGAGGACCCTGAGCCCCGGCAGAGAACACAGTGGGCAGCCCCGAGACTTCAGCCAGAGAGAACCCAGCTCCCAGTGCCAACCTCTGACCCACAGAACCTGTGAGACATCAATGAGTGCTGCTGTAAAGGCACTGAGCCTGTGGACATTTGTTACACAGCAGCAGCAAACCAGTGCAGCATGGAAATCCTAGCATATTTCCTTTTTAGTGCAAATCCCAAGTCATTGGGGAGAGGCACCTGTGAGCACCTCACTGGGAGGCTCGTTCGTACTGGGGGCAGATGTCTGGGGCACCTGTCTCGACTACCGAGACCACCCACCTGCCCTTCCTTGGGTGCCACACCCACTCAGCAGCCTTCTGAGAGGAGAAATCCCTGACAAGCTGACCAGAGTCTTCTAGGCAGGCCTCTGCACAGCTGTGCTGGCCAGTGGCAATTTCCAGGTGACGCCGTGGCTTATGACAACCTCCTATGACTCCAGTGAGAGATTCAGTCACCCCTCCCCGGTGACCCTGCCTTCTGGCTGTACCATCAAAATCAAGTTTCTGAATCCGAACATCACAGGTTTTTGTTTGTTTACTACAACCCTCTTCTACTTCACAACCCAAAACCCAAATCTTAAACCATAATGACCTAACTGTGGCGCACAAAGCCTTATTTTCCAAGGATGACTGTTATCGCTCCTTCTATTTACATGAATCCATTTAAAATGGGGACCAAAATTTCATATTAAACAGCAACCAAAAGAAGGTCTGAGACTTTACTTTGAAAAACATATCTTAAGTTCTGAAAAACTTGTTTACTTTAAAACACTCAAGAATATGTTTAGGAGCAATCAAGTCACAACCACGTGTCACATCTAAGAGGCCACAATGGCACTGCCTTGGCACTGCTTTTCCATCCAGAGCTCACAGCAGCAGGACATCCGCTTTATCCCACCCTGACCTCCACAGCAGGAGCAGTCGGGAGGCCATTCTTTACAAGATCATTCGAGGGCCCACTTTTCAGAGGACTCCTCATATCCTGACCCTCCACTTCCAGAGCTCCGTCCCGCCCCTCCCCCTCCCCCTCCCCGGCAGCCCCGTCTCCCAGCGTCAGCTGTGCTAGCTTTGCCTGTCCTCCTTTACCAGCACCCAGGCATCACTTTCCCTGACTGTCACAGCCACCATCTTGTGCTGGATTTTCAATTTCACTTCGCAGAGAGACTGGCCGTGGCGCGAGGGGCAGGGACAAGGATGCAACTTTCACACAGGGAGGAGTGTCCGAGCAGGAGCTAATTTCATGAACGGTCAGTGCAGCAGCAAACTCGTGCCCAGCGCGTCACCCTCGGGGCCTCCAAGGATAAAGACTCAGAAAACAAGGCCCACGTGTGCCACCATCTCACAATAACCATTCCTGTGCATCCCCAGACGTCTGCAGGAAGAGATGAGAATGAGACAAAGGCAACAAGAGTGGTGACAGCCATGGTCCATGGCAGGTCCTGCTGGCCCTTCACCTGTGCCCTCCCACTGGTCCCCTAAGGACGAGCCGTGGGAGGCCATTCGTTGGACTGTAGGTAGTGTCACGTCAGGCTGGAGGCACAGAGGGAGAGGAGGGATCCTGAATCTTCTCCAGGCACTGACTCGGGAGAAAGGGGAAAAGAGAACATGTGTGGAGTTAGAAAGAACCCAGGCCGGGGCCCAGCAGGGCACATCTGTCAGCTTCTCACAAACTTCAGGCTAAGTGAATTTTCTCTGAGGGAACAGATGTTTAAAAAATGAAATACTGTCAAGGGACCTGCAGGGAGGGTGCTGCGTGTGACTGCACACTGCGGGCAGGCCACAGAGGACAAACGCTGAACATAAGCCAGGGCAGGGCCCGGACTGCAGGCATCCGCCAGAGCGCTGGGTTCTCTCCCATTCCAGGATCTCCTTCTTGGGGGTCTGCAGGGCACCAGGAAGGATGCGGCAGAGTATCTGAGGTTCATGCTCCCACTCTCACTTATGCAGGACTTCTCTTTACCTTTGAACTGGGAAGGTTTCTGAAGCTGTTGAGACTGACCCAGGCAAAGTCACAAAGTACTGCTGGGTCAGGAGACAAGGGCCAGAGAGAGTGGCGGCAGCCAGAGGCCAGGACACATGCTCAGGGACAGTCTCAAGACTGAGAGCTCAACCAAGGAAACTGACTAAGAACTAGAACCAGCGGCAGCTCCAAAACAAGAATTTGACCTTCTCCACTCTGAAGGTTCTCGCACTAATTCCTGTGCACTTTCACCTGCTTTTTCTTCGTCTTAGGATGCAAACAGGTTGGCCACCTTACAAGGCGGCCGCCAGGCAAAGTTCCCAAGGGCAGAAAGCCCCCCAAGAAAGAAGGGATGGTGCCAGCTGCTACATGGGCTACCAGGCAAAGGCCCAGTGGGGTTCAGCTGATGCTACTCACACCCCCCCACCACCAGCAACTGCTTACCCTTTCTTGATGACTGCAGACACTGTCTTTCCAGAAATGCTGTCCTGAGACTAGATGGGCTGAGCAACATCTCTTCAACAAGATTTTTTTCTGCTGGCTGGCCTAGGCGATCTCTTATCTCAGTTCTTTCCCTGTCTAAGCCACAAGTGAGGGACCTTCTGGTGGCCTTCCTCATCACTCTGGGTAGGCTGGCAGCCTGAAGAAAGTTCCAGACACAGCTATCTCTTAATACCAAAAAGTCAGTTGGAGAAGCCCAGCAGGCCCGTGGCAATGTCTTTTCGCGAAGGACAAAGGACGACGCCTCCCTCCGGGGCACTCTTCCTCCGCTCAGCCCTTCTAGATGGGCAGTCCGCTAGGATTCAGAGCAGCGAACCAAGCGTAGGGTATTCACCCTTCCAGGCAAGTGACAAGCAGTCCTAGCAGACTCCTCCTCTAGGCAGGGATGGTAGGAGTGGACAGGCCCAGGGCCACCCATAGAGGTGGGCAAGGAAGGGCGGCCAACACAGCCCGCCTATTTAGGTGTGGGCCGAAACACAGAACTCCTGGCCGCTTCGGAGCCCACTCTTCAGCCCTACACGACTTGGAGCCGACTTCTAACAGGCTGATGGGGGTGGAGGCGGGGGACCCTGACAGAGAGGGAGTGGAGACCCCAGGCAGGGCCCAGAGGGGCAGCACCTGGGAAGCAGGCAGGGTATCAGGCTTTGCCTCTAACCTAAGGGGGGCGAGGGAGGTGCCCGGGGGTGGGACCTGACCCAAGCTGCTGCCAGAGGAGAAAAGCCCACTGGCTGTGCCGGGAACGGTCCAAGGGGGGCAAGAAGGCGTGATGACCACCTCGGGGTTCATGAGCAACCTCACTAGAGACGACGACAGGCCACGTGACAGTGAGGAGGAAAGGCAGAGAGAGACTGGACAGGCAGGGCTCATGGGTCCTAGGTGCGGGCAACCCGGACTCAGGTTTCCAAGTCAGGGTCCTGAGGCTGTGCCTCCCATGCCGACCCCACCCCCAGATCCCAGGGCAGCACCTGGCAGGTAGTAGGCTCATTTATAAGGAAAGCGACAGCAACCTATGTACTGAGGCGTACTAGGAACTATGGGTGAGGAAACAGCTTCCAGAGCCTGAGGAGTTTGCACAGGGGTATCACACTGGCACTGCTGGCAGCTCATGAGAGGAAGAAGCGGGACTCCAGACGGTCTGGGCCCAAAAATGCTCTACAAGCAAAGACCAGGCGCCTTCTGTTTTCCAAGTGCTAAGACACAGAATCAATTCCAGTTACAAGGCAGGCTGGAAACCTACAGGTCCCCCAAAGAACTCTTACGTTTTAACACCATACATCAAGAAACTGTGTCTGGGACTTCCCTGGTGGCACAGTGGTTAAGAATCCGCCTGCCAATGCAGGGGACATGGGTTCGAGCCCTGGTCGGGGAAGCTCTCACATGCCGCGGAGCAACTAAGCCCGTGCGCCACCAACTACTGAGCCTGCACTCTAGAGCCCGCGAGCCACAACTACTGAGTCTGCATGCTGCAACTACTGAAGCCCGCGTGCCTAGAGCCCGTGCTCCACAACAAGAGGAGCCACTGCAATGAGAAGCCCGCGCACCGCAACAAAGAGTAGCCCCCACTCGCCACAACTAGAGAAAGCCCACGTGTAGCAACGAAGACCCAACGCGGCCCAAAAAATAAATAAATGAAAGAAAGAAAAGAAGAAAGGAAGAAACTGTGTCCCCACCACCTATTCTCAGAAAGTTCTACAAGTAAGAACTGGAGAAAGAGAGGGAAAAGGAGTCTGGGCTCCTCCCTGGGGCTGAGTGCATGCTCAACGCTTCAAGGAATTTAAGAAAGTAATAATGCTTCCAACCCACACCAGGTGAAACAAGTTGCAGAACGCAGCTATTACTGTGTATCATACACTCTCTAAAGTAGTATCAACTTAAGTGTTTTACAACACACTTCAAAGCAGAATAAACAGACCTATGAAAAGAAAAAGTTACTTGAAGAGATAATTTCAATACCTAGCAATTGAGGGATTTCTAAGCCTCTAATGTTTTCCAACCCTAACACCCAGGAAAATCATTAGATGCCCTTTAAGTCAGCATGAGATTGTACAAGGAGAGTTTATGATTTAAGTCCTGAAATACCAACATAAAACCTACATACATATATCTTGTTTCCAGTGCTCAGAAAAGCACAGGAAGGTAAGAGGGCTGGGTAAGTAGCACTCACACCTGAGCATCGTCACCTGGGACTGCTCCAACACACACACACACACACACACACACACACACACACACACACACACACACACACCCACCCACCTCTTTTTCACCAGTCCTTGCGCCTGTAATTGCACTAACCCTAAAAGGAACTTCTAATCCCCTTTAGGCTGATGTGGAAATACGTAAAGCAGAAGTGACGCTTTCCAGAGAATAAGTATTTGCTACAAACGTTCTGTTACTTTCTTTGAATGATACTAACTCGTTTAAAAAAAAATGCAGATGATGCTACTTGTCACTTTCGGCACAAAATTAAACCGTAACATTGAAACCCCCTCCCGAAAATGTAATTTTTAAATTCGCTGTTGGTTAAACTGTATCGTTACAAAAAATCTAATCCTCTTTCAAATGTATTTCCGCGGAGAAACAAAGTTAACATTTAACCAATATTTACCTTCCACTTAATTCAACTTCCTGGCAATACTATAATTGTCTGCAAGGTAACAAACTCCACACCTATCTGCACCCCACTCTGACAAAAGGTCCCTAACCTGTCGGGGTGGGGTGGGAGGAGATGGAGAGAAAGTTAGGCGACCTCCTTTCCAGTTTCGCCAGGGAGAAAAGGAAAACATCTGCACAAATCGGACTCAACGGTCCCTCTCCTACACTGTTAGTGCAAGAATCCGGACATTTCACTCGTTTGTCAAGGGGAGTTTAAAATGGAAATAACAACCTCCCAGGGAGTCGGACGTTGGCCTCCAACATGCACCCTCGGGAGCCCGGATGGGGACCTCCGAGCTCCCGCGGCGCTGCCCGGG